>NC_134354.1:571115942-571419745 GCF_048569485.1 Anomaloglossus baeobatrachus
TAATTATTTCATGAAATTCATGAAATAATAAAAAAAGGGCTTCCCTTTATTTTTGGTTCCCAGCCGGGTACAAATAGGCAACTGGGGGTTGGGGGCAGCCGTACCTGCCTGCTGTACCTGGCTAGCATACAAAAATATGGCGAAGCCCACATAATTTTTTCAGGGGGCAAAAAACTTCTGCATACAGTCCTGGATGGAGTATGCTGAGCCTTGTAGTTCTGCAGCTGCTGTCTGTCTGTATGGAGAAGAGAAGACAGCAGCTGCAGAACTACAAGGCTCAGCATACTCCATCCAGGACTGTATGCAGAATTTTTTTGCCCACCAAAAAAATGACGTGGGCTTCGCCATATTTTTGTATGCTAGCCAGGTACAGCAGGCAGCCACGGGCTGCCTCCAACCCCCAGTTGCCTATTTGTACCCGGCTGGGAACCAAAAATATAGGGAAGCCCGTTTTTTTTTAATTATTTTACTTATTTCATGAAATAATTAAAAAACAAATGACGTGGGCTTCGCCCAATTTTTGTGTTCAGCCGGGTACAACTAGGCAGCTGGGGATTGGAATCCGCAGCACAGGTTAGCCCGAGGTTTCTGGGCGCCTCTGCTGCGGATTTCAGTCCGCAGCCGTCCCAGAAAATGGCGCTCTCATAGAAGCGCCATCATTTGGCGCTGTATCCAACTCTTCCAACAGCCCTGGAGCCGGGTGGCTTGTTGGGTAATCATGAGTTAATACTGGCTTTGTTTTACTAGCCAGTATTAAGCCAGAGATTCTTAATGTCAGGCACGTTTGACCCGGCCATTAAGAATCTCCAATAAAGGGTTAAAAAAAAACACCACACAGAGAAAAAATACTTTAATAGAAATAAATACACATACACATTAGAGACTCCATCTTTATTACCCCCTGTCAGCCCTCCACGATCCTGCTCTTCTGTCTTCTTTCTTTCTAGTGTAGTAGTAGTGACGATTGTAGTGAGGATGAGGTTCCCCAGCCCCAAGTGATGAGCTGGGGAACCTCATCCTCACTACAATCCTCACTAGTGTAGTAGTAGTGACGATTGTAGTGAGGATGAGGTTCACCAGCTCATCACTTGGGGCTGGGGAACCTCATCCTCACTACAATCCTCACTAGTGTAGTAGTAGTGACGATTGTAGTGAGGATGAGGTTCACCAGCTCATCACTTGGGGCTGGGGAACCTCATCCTCACTACAATCCTCACTACAATCGGGAAGCAGCGTACAGCCTTCACTCCGTGAGTGATCAGTGCTGGCTGTCAGCGGTAACGCTGACAGACGCGTTACCATAGCAACGGTGCTCTCGGAGCCGCGGTTAGCAGTGACGTAACCGCTAACTGCATTGCTATGGCAACGGTGATCTCCGTTAATGACCGGCTGTGTCAGCCGGTCCCTAATGGAACGGGGAGTCGACCGTGTGCTAGAGCATGTCGCCGGTACACGGCGATACACATATGTGCACCGTGTACCGGAGAGATGCACTCGCAGGTCCTACATGACGCGTCATAGTCATGTGACCAGTCTGTAGCTAATGAGATAATAGCCACGTGACTGGTCACATGGCTATTTTGACGTCACGATAGGTCCTGCATCTCTGCTGGCAGTGCTGTCACCGGGAGGATTCAGCGATCATCGGATGGAATAGCGGCAGGAGACAGAGTGCAGAAGGGATCGCGAGGACCGGTAAGTGTTATGGCAATGTTTATTAACTGTTTGTGTACATTTATAATGCATTTTTATGTGTTTGTGATTGCCTCCCATTATAGCCTATAGGTTCGAGTTTGGTTCGTCGAATGTTCGACGAACCGAACTCGAACGGGACCCCCGTTCGGCGAACCAACCTCGAGCCGAACCGCGACCGGTTCGCTCATCTCTACCCACAAGTGGCACATCAACTAGATGCTCCAATCCTGGCGCTTTACCCCAGCTCATACCGTGCCCTGGTGCAGTGGCAAACGGGGTAATAAATGGGGTTGATACTAGCTGTAAAGTCACCTAACATCAAGCCCAGCAGTTTCTGATGTCATGGCGTCTATCAGATACCCGACATCACAAACTGTCAGTACTAACAAAAAAAAAATTATTTGAAAAAACACTTTCCAAAACATTCCCTCTTTGCAAGGACACCAGAGACAACAAGTCTGACACACAGTCAACGGCTGGAGAGGATGATACAGGAGTATCTCCAAATGAACATCGATGCCATGACTTTGCAAATGGAGCCTTGCTCATTTTGGGCTTCAAATCTTGAAAAATGGCCAGAGCTCTCAACTTACGCCTTGGAGATTTTGTCGTGTCCAGCTGCCAGCATTGTCTCTGAACGTGTTTTCAGTGCTGCTGGGTGTGTGCTGACAGATAAGCGCACGCGTCTGTCCAGTGACAATGTGGACAGACTAACGTTCATCAAAATGAACAAGTCATGGATCCACAAGGAATTTACTACCCCTGTGTCATCCTGGGGAGAGTAAATGCTTGTGGATTTGGAATGTGCTTGATGCAAATCAAAACATCCTGTTTGCAACTAGGGCACAAGTGCTGCCACTGATGGGGTGTCTGTGTGGCCCAATTTTTTGAAAAAAGGGAGACTCCGCTTGGAGTAACCCTTGCTTACATTGTTTTTAAAAGGAGCCAAGATGAACAAGTCATGGTTCAGCAAAGACTTTATCTACCTACCCCGGTGTCATGCTGGGGACGGTTAATTATGGCGTATTTTTGAATGTGCTTGATGCAAATCTAGCTGTGAAGTGTACAACTGGGGCACAACTGCTGCCACTGAATGGGTGGGTGTGTGTGGGGCCCAATTTTTGGAAAAAAGGGAGACTCCGCTTGGAGTAACCCTTGCTTGCTGTGTTTTTAAAAAGGAGCCAAGATGAACAGAGCTGGGATCAGGAAAGACTTTATCTACCTATCCCGGTGTCATGCTGGGGACGGTTAATTATGGCGTATTTTTGAATGTGCTTGATGCAAATCTAGCTGTGAAGTGTACAACTGGGGCACAACTGCTGCCACTGAATGGGTGGGTGTGTGTGGGGCCCAATTTTTGGAAAAAAAAGGAGACTCCGCTTGGAGTAACCCTTGCTTACATTGTTTTTAAAAGGAGCCAAGATGAACAAGTCATGGTTCAGCAAAGACTTTATCTACCTACCCCGGTGTCATGCTGGGGACGGTTAATTATGGCGTATTTTTGAATGTGCTTGATGCAAATCTAGCTGTGAAGTGTACAACTGGGGCACAACTGCTGCCACTGAATGGGTGGGTGTGTGTGGCCCAATTTTTGGAAAAAAAGGGAGACTCCGCTTGGAGTAACCCTTGCTTGCTGTGTTTTTAAAAAGGAGCCAAGATGAACAAGTCATGGTTCAGCAAAGACTTTATCTACCTACCCCGGTGTCATGCTGGGCACGGTTATTTATGGCGTATTTTTGAATGTGCTTGATGCAAATCTAGCTGTGAAGTGTACAACTGGGGCACAACTGCTGCCACTGAATGGGTGGGTGTGTGTGGGGCCCAATTTTTGGAAAAAAAGGGAGACTCCGCTTGGAGTAACCCTTGCTTACATTGTTTTTAAAAGGAGCCAAGATGAACAAGTCATGGTTCAGCAAAGACTTTATCTACCTACCCCGGTGTCATGCTGGGGACGGTTAATTATGGCGTATTTTTGAATGTGCTTGATGCAAATCTAGCTGTGAAGTGTACAACTGGGGCACAACTGCTGCCACTGAATGGGTGGGTGTGTGTGTGGCCCAATTTTTTGAAAAAAGGGAGACTCCGCTTGGAGTAACCCTTGCTTACATTGTTTTTAAAAGGAGCCAAGATGAACAAGTCATGGTTCAGCAAAGACTTTATCTACCTACCCCGGTGTCATGCTGGGGACGGTTAATTATGGCGTATTTTTGAATGTGCTTGATGCAAATCTAGCTGTGAAGTGTACAACTGGGGCACAACTGCTGCCACTGAATGGGTGGGTGTGTGTGGGGCCCAATTTTTGGAAAAAAGGGAGACTCCGCTTGGAGTAACCCTTGCTTGCTGTGTTTTTAAAAAGGAGCCAAGATGAACAGAGCTGGGATCAGGAAAGACTTTATCTACCTACCCCGGTGTCATGCTGGGGACGGTTAATTATGGCATATTTTTGAATGTGCTTGATGCAAATCTAGCTGTGAATTGTACAACTGGGGCACAACTGCTGCCACTGAATGGGTGGGTGTGTGTGGGGCCCAATTTTTGGAAAAAAAAGGGAGACTCCGCTTGGAGTAACCCTTGCTTACATTGTTTTTAAAAGGACCCAAGATGAACAAGTCATGGTTCAGCAAAGACTTTATCTACCTACCCCGGTGTCATGCTGGGGACGGTTAATTATGGCGTATTTTTTAATGTGCTTGATGCAAATCTAGCTGTGAAGTGTACAACTGGGGCACAACTGCTGCCACTGAATGGGTGGGTGTGTGTGGCCCAATTTTTGGAAAAAAAGGGAGACTCCGCTTGGAGTAACCCTTGCTTGCTGTGTTTTTAAAAAGGAGCCAAGATGAACAAGTCATGGTTCAGCAAAGACTTTATCTACCTACCCCGGTGTCATGCTGGGCACGGTTATTTATGGCGTATTTTTGAATGTGCTTGATGCAAATCTAGCTGTGAAGTGTACAACTGGGGCACAACTGCTGCCACTGAATCGGTGGGTGTGTGTGGGGCCCAATTTTTGGAAAAAAAGGGAGACTCCGCTTGGAGTAACCCTTGCTTACATTGTTTTTAAAAGGAGCCAAGATGAACAAGTCATGGTTCAGCAAAGACTTTATCTACCTACCCCGGTGTCATGCTGGGGACGGTTAATTATGGCGTATTTTTGAATGTGCTTGATGCAAATCTAGCTGTGAAGTGTACAACTGGGGCACAACTGCTGCCACTGAATGGGTGGGTGTGTGTGGGGCCCAATTTTTGGAAAAAAAGGGAGACTCCGCTTGGAGTAACCCTTGCTTACATTGTTTTTAAAAGGAGCCAAGATGAACAAGTCATGGTTCAGCAAAGACTTTATCTACCTACCCCGGTGTCATGCTGGGGACGGTTAATTATGGCGTATTTTTGAATGTGCTTGATGCAAATCTAGCTGTGAAGTGTACAACTGGGGCACAACTGCTGCCACTGAATGGGTGGGTGTGTGTGGGGCCCAATTTTTGGAAAAAAAGGGAGACTCCGCTTGGAGTCACCTTGCGGTGTTTTACATGATTTTAGAAGGGCGTGCCATGCCTATATCTGTGTGTCCTCCTCTTTTTCCTTGTCCAGCTCTTTTGTTTTTGCATGAGTATATGTCCTTGTCACTTTCCCATGTGTTTGTGTTGTGTTGTGAGTTGTTTGTCACCTTTTGGACACCTTAGAGGGTGTTTTCTAGGTGTTTTTATGTGTTTGTGAATGCCTGCCATTATTTCCTATGCGGTTCGAGTTCGGTTCGTCGAACTCGAACGGGACCTCCGTTCGGCGAACCGACCTCGAGCCGAACCGGGACCGGTTCGCTCATCTATAACCCTAACCCTTTTGTGAAACAAATTTCACCATTTTGTGATGATAAGATTGGATGGAATTTAATTCATATCCATCCCCAGATTGGATAGACTCTCAATATGTGCTGCCCATCCAGCTAGGGTATTAGTGCAAACCAATTTATATAGTACTCGTATTATTGCACATTCACACTAAAGTTAAGTATATTTATAAGGGGTGTAACGTTGCGCCCTGCAACGTGGGGGTTCCACTTGCTTGCAGCGGTGTGAGGTAGCTTCAGCAACACACGTACACAGTCTCTTCATAGAAATTCCGGCAGTTTATTTAAAAAACACTCAGCATAAACTGCCCTCAAACATAAACAATAAGTCCATAATGGAAGTTTTAGCAACTTCCCCACTCTCTGGCTCCTGCCAGCGTACAACTCTAGCCAAGGTTCCTTCCAGCACCCAGGGCCCTTTGCAGACCCCTGTCTGTCTCTCCTCCTGGAGAGATTTGGCCCTACCCTGGCCTGGCTTGGCTGCACTCACCTCAGATTCAATTTTAGAGCCTTGTGTTCAGCCTCCACACAGGCTGATACACCCAGAGCTCCCGGCTCTGCTCTCACTTGTTTCCAGTACACACACTGGACATCTGGAGCTAGTCTCTATCTAGACTGCCCTAGACACACTCAGAGCTCCCTGCTCTCACTTGTTTCCAGTCCACACACTGGCTGTCTGGAGCTAGTCTCTATCTAGACTGCCCTAGACACACTCAGAGCTCCCTGCTCTCACTTGTTTCCAGTCCACACACTGGACGTCTGGAGCTAGTCTCTATCTAGACTGCCCTAGACACACACTCTGCCTAGGTTCAGAGACAGGATTGCTTTAACCCCTGGAGCCACACCCACAGGTGGTAAGGAGTGTGTAATCAGCATCACACACCCTTCCATGGCTCTGCATGTAATGCAATCCTGTGGAACCACAGGTCCCAGCCAACTTCACATTGCAGAGCACCCATGCTTCTGCAAAACATACCGGCCCTTTGTAATACAGCCGGTTGATACGTCCCAGGGGTTAAGACTAGAATTGAGCGATGTTCGAGGTTCGCCAATTTCATGTTCGAGTGATTTTGGGGGGTGCCCCAGTTGTACACTTCACAGCTAGATTTGCATCAAGCACATTCAAAAATACGCCATAATTAACCATCCCCAGCATGACACCGGGGCAGGTAGATAAAGTCTTTGCTGAACCATGACTTGTTCATCTTGGCTCCTTTTAAAAACAATGTAAGCAAGGGTTACTCCAAGCGGAGTCTCCCTTTTTTTCCAAAAATTGGGCCCCACACACACCCACCCATTCAGTGGCAGCAGTTGTGCCCCAGTTGTACACTTCACAGCTAGATTTGCATCAAGCACATTCAAAAATATGCCATAATTAACCGTCCCCAGCATGACACCGGGGTAGGTAGATAAAGTCTTTCCTGATCCCAGCTCTGTTCATCTTGGCTCCTTTTTAAAAACACAGCAAGCAAGGGTTACTCCAAGCGGAGTCTCCCTTTTTTTCCAAAAATTGGGCCCCACACACACCCACCCATTCAGTGGCAGCAGTTGTGCCCCAGTTGTACACTTCACAGCTAGATTTGCATCAAGCACATTCAAAAATACGCCATAATTAACCGTCCCCAGCATGACACCGGGGTAGGTAGATAAAGTCTTTGCTGAACCATGACTTGTTCATCTTGGCTCCTTTTAAAAACAATGTAAGCAAGGGTTACTCCAAGCGGAGTCTCCCTTTTTTCAAAAAATTGGGCCACACAGACACCCCATCAGTGGCAGCACTTGTGCCCTAGTTGCAAACAGGATGTTTTGATTTGCATCAAGCACATTCAAAATCCACAAACATTTACTCTCCCCAGGATGACACAGGGGTAGTAAATTCCTTGTGGATCCATGACTTGTTCATTTTGATGAACGTTAGTCTGTCCACATTGTCACTGGACAGACGCGTGCGCTTATCTGTCAGCACACACCCAGCAGCACTGAAGACACGTTCAGAGACAATGCTGGCAGCTGGACACGAAAAAATCTCCAAGGCGTAAGTTGAGAGCTCTGGCCATTTTTCAAGATTTGAAGCCCAAAATGAGCAAGGCTCCATTTGCAAAGTCATGGCATCGATGTTCATTTGGAGATACTCCTGTATCATCCTCTCCAGCCGTTGACTGTGTGTCAGACTTGTTGTCTCTGGTGTCCTTGCAAAGGACGGTCTAAAAAAATTATGAAAAGATTCCATAAAATTGCTGTTACCAGCACCAGATACGGTGCTACTGGTATGGGTAGACTGTTGAAGATGACGAGACCGTCCCATGTTTGTCAAGTTACAACTGGGAGATTCACTCCCTGCACCTGCACGGTTGTTTGGTGGAAAAGCCGAGCTAAGATCGAGTAACAGCTTCTGCTGATACTCCTGCATACGTGCGTCCCTTTCTATGGCTGGAATTATGTCACAAAATTTGGACTTGTACCGGGGATCTAATAGTGTGGCAAGCCAGTAGTCATCATCACTTCTAATTTTGACAATACGAGGGTCATGTTGGAGGTAGTGCAGCAAGAAGGCGCTCATGTGTCTTGCGCAGCCATGCGGACCAAGTCCACGCTGTGTTTGTGGCATAGAGGTGCTAACCGTTCTTTCTTCCTCTGACATCTCCCCCAAACCTCTTTCAACTGAAATTTGACCAAGGTCTCCCTCATCCGCTGAGTCTTCCATGTCCATGGACAGTTCGTCCTCCATTTCTTCATGTTCTCCTGCACCTTCCTCAACATCTCGCCTGCTACCATGCGCCCTTGTTGATCCCTGTCCCCCATGGTCCCATGCCTGCCGCCTTGGTGATGATGAAGTCTGGACCTTGGTGATGTTGTTGTGTCTTGCGCATATGAATCCTCCTGTAGTTCATCCCCTTCCTGTTGTCCCACCCCCTGACTCCGAATAGTGTTTAGCGTGTGCTCCAGCATGTAAATGACTGGAATTGTCATGCTGATAATGGCATTGTCAGCGCTAAACATATTCGTTGCCATGTCGAAACTCTGCAGAAGGGTGCATAGGTCCTTGATCTGAGACCACTCCATCAGGGTGATCTGCCCCACCTCTGCATCTCGTTGGCCCAGGCTATACGTCATGACGTATTGCACCAGGGCTCGACGGTGCTGCCACAGTCGCTGTAACATGTGGAGAGTCGAATTCCAGTGTGTCGGCACATCGCATTTCAGGCGATAAACCGGCAGGCCGAAAGACTTCTGGAGCGATGCAAGTCGCTCAGCTGCGGCGGTTGAACGGCGGAAGTGAGCAGACAGTTTTCGTGCCCTGGTCAGAAGGCCATCTAGGCCGGGATAGTGTGTTAAGAATTGCTGGACAACAAGGTTCAACACGTGAGCCATACAAGACACGTGTGTCACCTTGCCCAGGCGAAGGGCCGCACCCAGGTTTGCAGCATTGTCGCACACGGCCTTACCAGGCTGAAGGTTGAGTGGAGACAACCATTTATTAAACTCGGACCGCAGAGCTGACCACAACTCCTCAGCTGTGTGACTCTTATTCCCAAGACATGTCAAGCTAAAGACCGCCTGATGCCGTTGCGCTCTGCTGCCAGCATAGTAATGAGGGGTGCGTGATTCCTTCTGCGCAGTGAGAACGCTGGTGGCCTGACCAGGCAGGCTTGGGGCGGAGGTGGAGGACCCAGATGAGGTGGAGGAGGCAGAAGCAGTGGCGGAACTTGGACAGACAGAGGATTGACACACAAGTCGTGGGGATGGCAAGACTTGTGCAGCAGACCCTTCACCATCTATCACCATAGTTACCCAGTGCCCAGTCAGCGACATGTAACGTCCCTGTCCATGCTTACTGGTCCAAGTATCGGTGGTGAAATGCACCCGTTGACACACAGAGTTTCTCAAGGAAGCGGTGATGTTGTGTGCAACATGCTGGTGTAGCGCGGGCACACCTTTCTTAGAGAAGTAGTGGCGACTGGGCATCTGGTACTGGGGCACAGCGACAGACATAAGGTCTCTAAAATCCTGTGTGTCCACCAGGCGGAAAGGCAGCATTTTGGTAGCCAAGAGCTTACAGAGGGATAAAGTCAACCTCTTAGCTTTGTCATGGGTCGCAGGAAATGGCCTTTTATTTGTCCACATCTGAGGGACAGAGATCTGGCTGCTGTGTGTAGACGGTGTTGAGTAGGGTGTCCCTGGAAAAATGCAGCTTTGTGAGGAAAGTGCAGGCATAGACATGATGTTGCCTTCATCCAACGTTGGTGCTATCGATGTCTGAGAGAGCTGTACACACGCACTTGTTTCCCCTTCCAAACCAACTGACGACCTACCAAGCAAACTGCCTGTTGCGGTTACATTGGTGGAAGTTGTGCGTGGAAAACCAGGTGTGACAGCTGTCCCCACAGTCCTAGAAGATGAAGAGCGCGTGGATGCACTGGAAGGGGCAGGCGGTGGATGGTTCGCTCCGCTAGGCCGCATTGCAGCACGGTGAGCTTACCACTGGGACATATGATATTTATTCATGTGACGATTCATGGAAGAACTTGTCAAACTGCTGAGGTTTTGACCTCTACTAAGAGAACCATGACAAATTTTACAGATCACATAATTTGGGCGATCTTTTGCTATGTCAAAAAAGGACCAGGCTAGGCAAGGCTTAGAGGGCATGCGACCTGTTGATCCACCCCGACTAGTGCTCATAGGCAGAGTGGTGGCTGAGGATGCAGTTGTAGACGTGCTACCAGTACTCCGACTCTGTCCAGGAAGGCGCAAGGTAACTTCGTCATCAGTTGCATCCTCCTCCACCACCTCTGTTGACCTCCTCGAGTGCCTGACTGTGGGTTGACAGTAGGTGGGATCTAGAACTTCCTCATCAATTGTTGTGTTTGCACTCCCCTCACCCTCAGACCGAGCCTCTTCTTGCCCTGACCGAATATTTAAGTTGTCATCCCAATCTGGTATCTGCGTCTCATCGTCATCAGTATGTTCCTCATTGTCTATAACCACAGGTGTTACAGTTTGTGACAAAGGGTCAACATTATGCTCAGAAACTTGGTCCTCAGGGCCTGAATCAGAGTCACAAAGGTTCTGGGCATCACTGCAGACCATTTCGTGTTCTGTACTCACTGTAGCTTGGGAGCAGACCTCTGATTCCCAGGCTATAGTGTGACTGAACAGCTCTGTAGACTCAGCCATCTCAGTTCCACCATACTGTGCAGGGCGGATGGAGACTTCAGAGCTGGGAGAAAGCAAGTTTGATTGGGATGACAACTCAGAGGACTGGTGTTTTTTGGATGCGGTAGTTGAGGTGGCGGAGAGGGCACTTGTTGGACCACTTGAGATCCATTCAAGCATTTTCCTTTTTTGGCCATCATCTACCTTTGTTCCAGTTGTCCGTGTCCGTAAAAAAGGGAGCACATCGGATTGTCCACGGTAAGTAGTAGACATCTTACTTTTGCTGGTAGATGGTCTATCTTCAGCAGATGTTAATGGAGCTTTGCCACCTTCCCCACGGACAAACCCTTTTTTTCCTTTTCCAACACGCCTCTTACCCTTTCCACCAGCATTTGTCATTTTGCCACTCATTTTGATTGCGACAAGATTGTGCACTTAAAATGTGGTAGTAAAAATTGAGAGGTGGTGTAGATTGCAGCGGTGGTCTATCTTTATTAACAGCAGAATAAACAACAATAATTATCACTGACAATGCAACTACGGCCCTTAAACTGGCAGCAGTGTCTGCTAGTATAATGGCTTAGTAACAATGAGTTTTAGTGTGCAATGCAGGCAGAGGTGCTGCAAATATCTTTGCACTAGTGGGACTATACAAAAGTCCAATAGCCACGTTTAGGATGCCACTAGGTTCACTCAGTGTTTGCTAGTATAATGGCTTAGTAACAATGAGTTTGAGTGTGCAATGCAGGCAGACGTGCTGCAAATATCTTTGCACTAGTGGGACTATACAAAAGTCCAATAGCCACGTTTAGGATGCCACTAGGTTCACTCAGTGTTTGCTAGTATAATGGCTTAGTAACAATGAGTTTGAGTGTGCAATGCAGGCAGACGTGCTGCAAATATCTTTGCACTAGTGGGACTATACAAAAGTCCAATAGCCACGTTTAGGATGCCACTAGGTTCAATCAGTGTTTGCTAGTAAAATGGCTTAGTAACAATGAGTTTGAGTGTGCAATGTAGGCAGACGTGCTGCAAATATCTTTGCACTAGTGGGACTATACAAAAGTCCAATAGCCACGTTTAGGATATCACTAGGTTCACTCAGTGTTTGCTAGTATAATGGCTTAGTAACAATGAGTTTGAGTGTGCAATGCAGGCAGACGTGCTGCAAATATCTTTGCACTAGTGGGACTATACAAAAGTCCAATAGCCACGTTTAGGATGCCACTAGGTTCACTCAGTGTTTGCTAGTATAATGGCTTAGTAACAATGAGTTTGAGTGTGCAATGCAGGCAGACGTGCTTCAAATATCTTTGCACTAGTGGGACTATACAAAAGTCCAATAGCCACGTTTAGGATGCCACTAGGTACATTCAGTGTTTGCTAGTATAATGGCTTAGTAACAATGAGTTTGAGTGTGCAATGCAGGCAGACGTGCTGCAAATATCTTTGCACTAGTGGGACTATACAAAAGTCCAATAGCCACGTTTAGGATGCCACTAGGTTCACTCAGTGTTTGCTAGTATAATGGCTTAGTAACAATGAGTTTGAGTGTGCAATGCAGGCAGACGTGCTGCAAATATCTTTGCACTAGTGGGACTATACAAAAGTCCAATAGCCACGTTTAGGATGCCACTAGGTTCACTCAGTGTTTGCTAGTATAATGGCTTAGTAACAATGAGTTTGAGTGTGCAATGCAGGCAGACGTGCTGCAAATATCTTTGCACTAGTGGGACTATACAAAAGTCCAATAGCCACGTTTAGGATGCCACTAGGTACACTCAGTGTTTGCTAGTATAATGGCTTAGTAACAATGAGTTTGAGTGTGCAATGCAGGCAGACGTGCTGCAAATATCTTTGCACTAGTGGGACTATACAAAAGTCCAATAGCCACGTTTAGGATACCACTAGGTTCAATCAGTGTTTGCTAGTATAATGGCTTAGTAACAATGAGTTTGAGTGTGCAATGCAGGCAGATCTGCTGCAAATATCTTTGCACTAGTGGGACTATACAAAAGTCCAATAGCCACGTTTAGGATGCCACTAGGTACACTCAGTGTTTGCTAGTATAATGGCTTAGTAACAATGAGTTTGAGTGTGCAATGCAGGCAGACGTGCTGCAAATATCTTTGCACTAGTGGGACTATACAAAAGTCCAATAGCCACGTTTAGGATGCCACTAGGTTCACTCAGTGTTTGCTAGTATAATGGCTTAGTAACAATGAGTTTGAGTGTGCAATGCAGGCAGACGTGCTGCAAATATCTTTGCACTAGTGGGACTATACAAAAGTCCAATAGCCACGTTTAGGATGCCACTAGGTTCAATCAGTGTTTGCTAGTATAATGGCTTAGTAACAATGAGTTTGAGTGTGCAATGCAGGCAGACGTGCTGCAAATATCTTTGCACTAGTGGGACTATACAAAAGTCCAATAGCCACGTTTAGGATGCCACTAGGTACACTCAGTGTTTGCTAGTATAATGGCTTAGTAACAATGAGTTTGAGTGTGCAATGCAGGCAGACGTGCTGCAAATATCTTTTCACTAGTGGGACTATACAAAAGTCCAATAGCCACGTTTAGGATACCACTAGGTTCAATCAGTGTTTGCTAGTATAATGGCTTAGTAACAATGAGTTTGAGTGTGCAATGCAGGCAGACGTGCTGCAAATATCTTTGCACTAGTGGGACTATACAAAAGTCCAATAGCCACGTTTAGGATGCCACTAGGTTTAATCAGTGTTTGCTAGTATAATGGCTTAGTAACAATGAGTTCGAGTGTGCAATGCAGGCAGACGTGCTGCAAATATCTTTGCACTAGTGGGACTATACAAAAGTCCAATAGCCACGTTTAGGATGCCACTAGGTTCACTCAGTGTTTGCTAGTATAATGGCTTAGTAACAATGAGTTTGAGTGTGCAATGCAGGCAGACATGCTGCAAATATCTTTGCACTAGTGGGACTATACAAAAGTCCAATAGCCACGTTTAGGATGCCACTAGGTTCAATCAGTGTTTGCTAGTATAATGGCTTAGTAACAATGAGTTTGAGTGTGCAATGCAGGCAGACGTGCTGCAAATATCTTTGCACTAGTGGGACTATACAAAAGTCCAATAGCCACGTTTAGGATGCCACTAGGTACACTCAGTGTTTGCTAGTATAATGGCTTAGTAACAATGAGTTTGAGTGTGCAATGCAGGCAGACGTGCTGCAAATATCTTTGCACTAGTGGGACTATACAAAAGTCCAATAGCCACGTTTAGGATGCCACTAGGTTCACTCAGTGTTTGCTAGTATAATGGCTTAGTAACAATGAGTTTGAGTGTGCAATGCAGGCAGACGTGCTGCAAATATCTTTGCACTAGTGGGACTATACAAAAGTCCAATAGCCACGTTTAGGATGCCACTAAGTTCACTCAGTGTTTGCTAGTATAATGGCTTAGTAACAATGGGTTTGAGTGTGCAATGCAGGCAGACGTGCTGCAAATATCTTTGCACTAGTGGGACTATACAAAAGTCCAATAGCCACGTTTAGGATGCCACTAGGTACACTCAGTGTTTGCTAGTATAATGGCTTAGTTATAATGAGTTGGAGTGTGCAGAGGACAGGAGGGTACAGTGGCAGGGTTGTGGGTCTCTGGGTAGAGGAATGGAAGCCTGCCTTTCTATCCCTCCTAATGGGGAAATGCAGCGAGGAAATCCCTGACCTTAGCTACACAGACGCTGTCTCTGTTTTCAGGACCTGTCACCTATGGCTCTGACCCTGCCCGTACGAGCCCTTAAAAGGACTGATAGAAAGTGATCTCCCTAAGCTGTCCAGCGCTGTGTATGGAGCGCATACAGCAGTATCGGCGATAGGACTCAGGACGGAGCTGTGCCAGTGATGTCTGACACCAAGGACGCAGAAGATATAATGGCGTCCGGACGGGCAGATACTCGTTTTTATAATGCAGGGACATGTGACATGGACATCCTATCACACATGCCGTTTCTTCTCTGGCTAAAAGTACACTTAGCTGTGTGTGTGTCTGGGATTGGCTGACATGCTGGCCCTCCCCACTACACGCGCGCGCATAGGGAAGGAAGACAAGGAGAAAAAAAAATGGCGATCGCCATTATCCATACAGCAGTGATCTGAATGCGCTGTTCCCGCACACTATACACTGAAATGTCATAATAGTGTGAGTCACAGAGTGACTTACACTATTACAGCAGAAAGCCAGCTAGAAATTAGCTGGTTTTTTTGCTGCTAGAACCGTTCTCGAACGTATCTAGAACTATCGAGCTTTTGCAAAAAGCTCGAGTTCTAGTTCGATCTAGAACAGCCCCCAAAATCACTCGAGCCTAGAACTGGAGAACCTCGAACCTCGAACCGCGCTCAACTCTAGTTAGGGTGCAAAATTATAATATATATCAGCAAATGGTGAACATCTTTAGTTGACACCCTTAAAAAATAGATCTGTGTACCTTTTCAGGAATATAAAAAAAATACTACTGGTGGTAGATATAGAACATACAGTACCTTATGAATTTTTCACTAGAGTATAATATATTGTTATCTAGTCCCTAAAATGGGCAGGTGACACTCCCTATTAATATCCATGTATTGCTCCCCCTGTATCTAGGGGATCTATTTTTGGAAAGGCTTTACATTATATGTGTTACGCTGGGGCACAATTGGAGCAAAACTAATAAAGTCAATCGTCACCCGAGGTCCTCCAGGCTGATGACAAAGCCACAAGGAGACAGGCGTCTGGGCGTAACAACTTCAAAGAGATATAACACAAAGATGGTGGTGAATCATCCCTTTTAACAACACAGGGGTCGAGGGATCACTCACATGTGTAGGGAGCATGACCAGACCAGAGAGGCAGCCCAGTTAATGTCATTGGAGTGCCTGAGGGATGGTAGGACAGGAGGGGTAATCTGACCCTTGGTGTGCTGAGCCACGGATCTTGGCATGACAAGCACCAATGCCTAACCCTGCCTACTGCTCTTACACATACAATCCGGCCACAGACACTGCAGGTAACATGGGGCGCGATGGGCATCGCCCAGGGTCCTTTATAGCCTAAGCCCTGCCCCAAGCCAGACGCCAGATGGCAATGGCACCGGCCGCAGCCACACAGCAGCCGCTGTGTCATCTGTGACGTCCATGTCAGCCAATCAGGAGCTTCCGTATCATTGGTGACGTCACGTGCATGTGCAGTAGTGGGAATCTCGCACTTAGAGCCTGGAGAGGCAGCAGGAACACGCATATGTGCAGTAGGACAAAACAGGGACTTAGTTTTACTGAATAGATACAGGAACAGACCAGTGCTTACTATATAGATACATGAACAGAATGGAGCTTACTGTATAAATACAGGAATAGAAGACTGCTTACTATTAAGGAGAATAGTGTTCCCTCGTGGTCCCCACATAGCTTCTCATGAACCAGATCAGACACCCCATACTTTGCACTGACGAGGGGCAAGCACCCCGAAACACCGTGTCCGCAAATTGGGATTCTGATCTGGCATAAATCCTAAGTCATATGCAAAGGATTGTTAAACATCCACTTTTGACTTTTCGGATCACTACTTCCAATAGGTGGTGCTGCGCTAGAGTTTGTCTCCTTTCCTGGAGAGACAATTTGAATATTTCCCAGAGGGGCATTGCAGCTATAAGTCCCCTTACTGGCAGCCAGACTGGCTTGCAAAGTCTCTTTAAGGAGAATAGTGTTCCCCCGTGGTCCCCACATAGCTTCTCATGAGCCAAATCAGACACCCCATACTTTGCACTGATGAGGGGCAAGCACCCCGAAACACCGTGTCTGCAAATTGGGATTCTGATTTGGCATAAATCCTAAGTCATATGCAAATAATTTTTAAAAATCCACTTTTGACTTTTAGGATCGCTACTTCCAATAAGTGGCGCTGTGCTAGAGTTTGTCTCCTTTCCTGGAGAGACAATTTGAATATATAGATACAGGAACGGAACAGAGCCTACTGTATAAATATATGGCGCCACTGAGGCTTCAGTCACCACAGGGCATTGCATTTCATTTAGGGTGCAATGCTTGGACTTGGATGATGAAGGAGTTAATCACTGGTGTTGTTTTTCACCTACAAACATCTAGCTATGAGTCACCACTTACACAGGAAGCCAGGCAATCTTGGGAAATCCAGGTTACCAGGGCAACATCCACTAAGAGTCATCCCAAGGGTGGGGGCACTGAGTGAGAGAGAAACACACAAATAGATTCTAGTCAGATCAGCCCAGGACAGTAAATAGAGCAGACAGTTGAGAGAGCAGCATTTAACAGGCTGGCCCTTGGGAAAGGAGATAGGTGGAAATAGTCCCAGGGCCAGGGGCCACAACACCGCACTGAGTTTGCAGGAGTAAGACTGGAATAGGGCGAGAGGCAACCGGTGGAGATGCTGAGAAAGGAGACATGGTAGCGGAGGTAGAGCCTAATCGTTCCCACAGTGCCAGCGCAGATGGGGTGCAGAACCCTTGGTTGGGGAAACCTCCTCTAACAAATCTGCAGGGGATGGGGATTTCATGTTCCATCATCCCCTACCCACTTTCCCGGAGCACAGCGATATATTGGATCCGGGGTCAGGGCTATGGTTGGACCATACGGCAAGGACCCGTGTCACCTGCACACGAGATGGGACACTTAACACGAACAGCGGGGTTGCTTCAAGTAATGGGTATCCACATTCCTGACCGCACACCACGGATGGCGCTGCAAAGCATCCCCCATTCCCATCCAACACCGCCCCTGGAAGAGGAAAAGTCGCAGAAAGAGTCGGAGGCGGAGGAGGCAGAGACCCCAGTCACCGCTGCAACCGGCGACACGTTTCCCAGGGACCCTTCGCCCCCCTTCCATCCCCCTCTACACCTTGCACCTGTTTGTTTGTCCTGTACATGTAGTCGATGGAGCCACGGAGCCGGGTCAGGCCAGTCACAGCAACCCCACAAAACGACTTGCCCGGTGACAAGTAACCCCTTAGGCCCAGTGGGACGCTACAAATATAGGAAAAGAACAGTGCTTACTATATACAGTGTGTCCACCCATATACTGTCCACCGCCATTAACTTGAGAACGGCGGCAGCTATAGGCAAAGAAGTGGTGTCTCGGTGTAGTAAAGTAGCCATGTGCTACAAAATGAAGCCACCTATATTGCCACCTGGTGCAAAAACGGAGTTAGCATTTTTATCTCGTAAACGGAATGAGATAGAGAAAAAAAAGTGAATTAAAAAATTGTAGAGCATCATCAATTCAATACGAATCGACACCTTGCATACCGAAAAGTACTCTATATGCACTGTACTGCTTTCTATCGGAATACATACACTGATCTTTATCTGTACTACATGTACTGCACACTAAAGTGTACTTTGCACACTACGACATCGCAGGTGCGATGTCGGTGTGGTCAAATCGAAAGTGACGCACATCCGGCGTCGCTGTCGATATTGGAGTGTGTAAATCCTTTTTGATACGATTAACGAGCGCAAAAGCGTCATAATCGTATCATCGGTGTAGCGTCCGATATTTTCATAATTTAGCTGCAGCGACGGTACGATGTTGTTCCTCGTTCCCCTGCGGCAGCACACATCGCTGTATGAGAAGCCGCAGGAGTGAGGAACATCAGCGCACCTGCGTCCTGCGGCTCACGCCGGCTATGCGGAAGGACGGAGGTGGGCGGGATGTTTACGTCCCGCTCATCTCCGCCCCTCCACTTCTATTGGCCGCCTGCCGTGTGACGTCGCTGTGAAGCCGCACGACCCTCCCCCTTAGAAAGGAGGCGGGTCGCCGGCCAGAGCGACGTCGCAGGGCAGGTAAGTGCATGTGAAGCTGCCGTAGCGATAATGTTCGCTACGGCAGCTATCACAAGACATCGCTGCTGCGACAGGGGCGGGTACTATCACACTCGGCATCGCAGCAATCGGCTTGCGATGTCGCAGCATGCAAAGTACCCCTTACAGTATCTATCTGAACAATAAGTAGTGAACTGGTCTCTACCTGAATGACATATACTGTACTGTTATCTCCTTGTGTAACATGTAATGTACTGCAATCTATCTGTGATACTTGTACTGTGCTGCTTGTTATCTGTGCTACACTAACTGCTTTCTACCTTTGCCAGGACAAGCTGACATCCTGATGGCTTTGGAATCAGTTACTAATTTTCCATGGAGCAATGGTCTAAAGTTACAATAATTTGCAGTCATTTTAGAACCAATGAATACTGTAACTTGAGAGAGCACTTTATCGCCTTATTATGTTGTATTACATATAACGAGTAAAGGCTTGTATTAATACTGTTTCTGTGAAGCCCAAATATAATCAGAAGGTATATGCAGAAAGAACATTAACATGCTTGCAGAGCATACATGTGATGTAATGTGGATTTATGAAACTCCATTCAGAATATAAAAGCGCTGCTTTTCTAGAAAGGAACGAAAAAGAACAAACATCAGCCAATTTCTATATTTGTTGATGCCAATTCACTTTGTTGACTTCTTAAAAAAAAAACTTTGTTTTTTCTTTCCCTTTGTAAACTACTGATCATTGAGGCTTGGCCAATAGATAGTATCAGCTCCCAGAGTCTATTTTATGGGAGGCCTATAGAAGCATATCTGTTGAAGGCATTCATGCAAGTTATTACTTACTGCCCTGTATATTCATAAATTAATAGCTTCTCTGTGGATGAAAAACAAAAATTAGACAACCATTAAAGTTGAACAATGTTGGAAGAAAATTAAATATTAATGCAAGTATTGAAAAAAAAATTGCAAAAGATATGTGAGGAGATGCCCAAAGCATAACAATTCACATCTACGAATGCAAATAATGAAAACATGTTTCTGATAGACAGGCTGCCTGGTTTACTGTTTAAATTAAATTTGGCTTCCTATTACCTGAAACAAAATTCTGCGATTGTCATACGGTAGTTTCTGAAAATTCACCTAAAATGTATCTCTACAGTATTTCCATTGCAAGTTTCAGCATTTTGCACTGAAACCAGTTATCTTCATACCTCAATAGGTGAAGGAAAAAATTGTATGTTAACAATGCTGTGCTGCCTGTGTCATTTATAAGTATGTTATGCAAGTATATATTTAGTGATCAGCATAAATAAGTACACCCCAACAGATTGGTGAGAAAATCTTTAGTTTCCTTTCAGAATCAACATTTTCTATGGAATACCATACTACAAAATACACCCACAAATGTGGCCCATTCACTGCCAACAATATTTAATATTTTTCAAACCTAAATAGGAAATTTCATTCATGACCATGTTACAAAAATGAGTATACCCCAATGAAAGTTTTAGGAGCAAAGCCAAAGTTTAGAGTACATCTAAAAAAGAAGCGCTGATAGTGTAACACCAAAGGGACAGTCGGGTATATATAGAGAATATACACTCACCTAGTATAGTTGTGAAAGTCACAACTACTGATACGCATGAGATCCTGGCATCTGCTGCAGCCCCACGTGGATGAACACTCAAAGAGATATATAGAAGGGGTTAAAGCCGCTCATCAGCCAAATATGAAACTGTAGAAGCGTTGATTAAGTATAATATTCTTTTTATTCCATTGGTCTACGCGTTTCAAGGTCAAAAGACCGCTTCCTCAGGACCAGTACGTCAACAAAAGGCATCAAAATCATGCCTTTTGTTGACGTACTGGTCCTGAGGAAGAGGTCTTTTGACCTTGAAATGCGTAGACCGATGGAATAAAAAGAATATTATACTTTATCAACGCTTCTACAGTTTCATATTTGGCTGATGCGCGGCTTTAACCCCTTCTATATATCTCTTTGAAAGTTTAGAGTACAAAATTTTAGTTACCAAGACTTCACCTAGAGATAACGTCCAATTATTTCTTAAATTGGTATCCACTAGACAACTGACTATAAAAGGGCATTAGTTAACATAGAAAACTCCTTCCCATTCTTTACTATCAGCAATGGAACCACATGGAAGAGAAATGTCACAAGAACTGAGGAAAGAAATAATTTCTTTACACAAGTGTAATACCTCATCCCTGTCCCTAAAAATGCCGGCCTATAGCGCCGATGTCAGTGCATTCTCCTCTCCGCAGCTCAGCAGGGACACTGATGTTACCTCCTTGACCTCCCACTTGTCCTTGCGGGCGTGCACTTGTTTTGTGGCCTCCTGCTCTTGAGCATGGTCATCCAGGTGTGTCTTAGATGTGTTTTGGCCCTCATCCCCCTGCACTGCCATCTTTGTGCTGCATGGTCCTCTGCTCGCCTGCATGGCCACCCACGTGTTTCATTGTCCTCTCCACTGCTGTGTTGCTGGCCATGTTTAGTGTTAATCCTGGTTCTTTCCACAACTGCCTATGTGAATTTCTCCCCTGGCTCCTGCTGAGTTGCCTAGGCCCTGTGCATGCCATGTGGGGTTTGCTGATGCCTAGCCTAGGGTGTGCATATGCTCCCTGTCCCTTTAAGGGGAAGCGTGAACAACTTGGAAAGGTGTCCCTATCCCATCACTGGGAGATACCAGGTATTTAAGGCTCCGTTCCCTGTTGGGAGGGACCTGAGAAACTCATTAGGTTCCTAACCTAGTCATGTCGTGTTGGTCCAGCCTATTGCTCTGGTCTGCCTGTACCCTAGCTCCAGTCTTGCCTGTAACCAGTTTTGTGTCTGCTGAATTCCTGAACCTGCTCAAGCCTATGTTCTTGTACCTGACCTGTCTGTGTGCCTGGATCCAACCAGCTTTCATCTCTGTCTGTGTTCCTGTGAGAGTCTGAAATGTGATTGTGTCAGCAGTGCAGTAGGACCCTCTGAGTTCTGCCTGCCTGCACTGATCAGCAGGGTTTTGGGTCAAAGACCCTGTAGATGCACGAGTTACCTCAGAGAAAGTGTGCTGAGCCCGGGCTACCCTGTGTGACTGCGGGTTAATAAGAGTCTAAAAAGAGAGAGAGATCAGAGAGACTGTTGGAGATTTTTTTTTTTCATTATCTTTCCTCACAAAAGAACCAGGATCTATGCTGAAGAAATTGGACCGTGTTGTGTGAGAGAAAGGAGCTCCAATTTCCTGAGGGGAGGGCTGTTCTCTGGATCGAGAAAGCCTGTGTTCTGTCTGAGGATTACTACAGAGCTGTGGGCCTGAGACTGTGTTCTGTGTGGAGTAATTGACTAATATCGACTAAAGGCTGCTTTACACCAGACAATCTATCGTGCGATAGATCGTCTGGGTCTGGGCCTGTGTGACACCTCCTAGCGACGTAGTATCGCTCACAAATTGTGAGTCGTTTACTGCTCGCTAGGTTCCATAATATCGTTTAATTTAGTTGTTCATCGTTTCCGGGGTAGCACACGTCGCTCCATGTGACACCCCGGGAACGATGAACAGCAGCTCACCTGCGTCACACGGCCGCCGCCGGCTATGTGAAGGAAGGAGGTGGGCGGGATGTTTACGTCCTGCTCATCTCCGCCCCTCCGCTTCCATTGGCCGGCGGCCGTGTGATGTCGCTGTGACGCCGAACGTCCCTCCCACTCCAGGAAGTGGACGTTCGCCGCCCACAGCGAGGTCGCACGAGAGGTAAGTATGTGTGATGGGGGTTACCGACTTTGTGCGACACGGGCAGCGATTTGCCCGTGACGCAAAAAGGACGGGGGCGGGTATGATCGATTGTGAAATCGCACAATCGGTCGTACCATGTAAAGCAGCCTTAAGTCCGGGGTCCCTGCATGACAGGATCGGGGTGAAGACATCCTGAGAGCAAGAAGAAGATTTTTGTGTTTCCTTTTTCTTCCTTCTTTGGAATTATATACAGCGGACTCGGACCACAGGCTTGTGTGAAACTTCCCTTGAAGTTAACGGCACCATAGCTTTAAGATACCTGGGTATCCCTTCGTTCAGTGTAAAACCACCGTTGGTAAAATTTAAGGCTTTATTATTATTAGTGGTGATAAGTTATACTCAGTGCACCATCTCAGAGGTTCCCTCAGGGTGCCCCCATTGGATTTACACCTCTGCCTTTATAGTTAATTGTTTTTCTTTGTTCAACCTGGTGAGTAGGTAAATTTATTCCCGGTTCCTGAGGTAATATACATAACCCGGGAACTCTGAGATCGGCGCATTGATTCTGGCTAAAAGCTGAGTGTGTTAATTCCACTTTTGTGGTGCTTTAAGGGGTTCTTAAGTCAATCATAATTTATTCTGAATCATACTCTAATTCTCAACCCAGTAAAGGAACCCTTGTTTATTTCTGCCTCTGTCTCGATTTGTGACCCACTGGATTCTCTTCAGACCTACGGTCATTACATTCCTTGACCCGTCCTGCGGTGTCCCGGTGTCGTGGTACCATCCAGCACCGTCCCTGTATCTTGCCCGAAGTCCGTTGCCCTCCCCGAAGTCCGCTGTCCTGCCCAAAGTCTGTTGTCCTGCCTGATGTCCGTTGTTCTATAAAAGAAAAGGTATCAATAGAAGCTTTGACGAGAAAAGGAAAAGGCGCAAAAATTAATTTCCAACAATGTTGCACAGTGAATGATCAATACACTTATATATACTGTATAATATTGTGTACTTTTTTGGCTAAAGATTTTCCTTGTTCATCTCGCTTGTACGTAATTTCACGTGCGTTTTGTGCAAAATCCATGTGACGTTTACAAATAAAAATGTTTTTTGAAATGAGGGTATAAGAAAACATAAGGATCAGTCACTGGATTCCAAAAATTTTAGTAAACCTAAATTTTGCATACCTGTGTTATTACTGAATGAGTTGATACTTATTATGTGATCAGAATTTATTGTTTCGACACACGTCATAGCATAGAGGGGAATGTACACTATATAACTTTTAAAGTGCAAAATTTGACTAGAATAGATTTCAAATACAATGTCAAATTTGCAGAGCACTGGTAATGCTGAAATAGCAGAAATTTTCCCACAAATGACTCTATTTTGGAAATAACACCCTATATAGTACAGATCAAAAGTTTGGACACACCTTCTCATTCAAAGAGTTTTATTTATTTTCATGACTCTAAAAATTGTAGATTCACATTGAAGACATCAAAACTATGAATGAAAACATGTGGAATGAAATACTTAAAAAAGTGTGAAACAACTGAAAATATGTCTTATATTCTAGGTTCCTCAAAGTAGCCACCTTTTGCTTTGATTATTGCTTTGCACACTCTTGGCATTCTCTTGATGAGCTTCAAGAGGTAGTCACCGGAAATGGTTTTCCAACAGTCTTGAAGGAGTTCCCAGAAATACTTAGCACTTGATGGCCCTTTGGCCTTCACTCTTCGGTCCAGCTCACCCCAAACCATCTCGATTGGGTTCAGGTCTGGTAGCTGTGGAGACCAGGTCATCTGGCGTAGCATCCCATCACTCTCCTTCTTAGTCAAATAGCCCTTACACAGCCTGGAGGTGTGTTTGGCGTCATTGCACTGTTGAAAAATAAATGATGGTCCAACTAAACGCAAACTGGATGGAATAGCATGCCGCTGCAAGATGCTATGGTAGCCATGCTTGTTTAGTATGCCTTCAATTTTGAATAAATCCCCAACAGTGTCACCAGCAAAGCACCCCCACACCATCACACCTCCTCCTCCATGCTTTACGGTGGGAAGCAGGCATGTACTGTGGAGTCCATTTGTTTACCTTTTCTACAAAGACACGGTGGTTGGATCCAAAGATCTCAAATTTGGACTCATCAGACCAAAGCACAGATTTCCACTGGTCTAATGTCCATTCCTTGTGTTCTTTAGCCCAAACAAGTCTCTTCTACTTGTTGCCTGTCCTTACCAGTGGTTTCGTAGCAGCTATTTTACCATGAAGGCCTGCTGCACAAAGTCTCCTCTTAATAGTTGTTCTAGAGATTAGAAGGTGTGTCCAAACTTTCGGTCTGTACTGTACATGTGAGGTAACTATTTCAGAACCACAGCTTCTTCACAAAAATTGAAAACATTGGGATGCAAAAATGAAAAATTACATTTTTTAAACTAAAATGTTATGTTAGTAGCCTATTTTAAATTTTCACATAGGGTAGCAAGAGAATATGGTTCCCACAATATGTGGTTGAAATGTATTGTTTTGGTACATGGCATGGGCTGGAGGTTAAAGTGTATTATTTGACTTTTGGAGTGCATATTTGGCTGGAATTGACCCAGCTGCATTGTTTTAGACCCACCGTTATGACAAATATACTTAAATGAAAAATTACTGTATTTTTCGCATTATAAGACGCACCCCCAAATTTGGTGAAGGAAAAGAGAATTTTTTTTTTAATGTTAAATGGGGTCCATCTTATAATGCCAGTGTCCGTCTAACAAATCATATAGGGTATATGTCCCTCATAGCCCCCCATCCTAAAATTAGCCCCCTTAATCTGGATATGGCCCCCTTATATTGAATATAGCCCCCTTGTGCTGGCACACGTTCCCCTGTGCTGCCTATGGCCCTGTATGGATTGCACATGTTCCCTGTGCTGCCTATGGCCCCCTATGGATTGCACACATCCCTCTGTGCTGCCTATGGCCCCCTATGGATTGCACACATTCCCCTGTGCTGCCTATGGCCCCCTATGGATTGCACACATTGCCCTGTGCTGCGTATGGCCCCCTATGGATTACATACGTTCCCCTGTGCTGCCTATGGCCCCCTATGGATTGCACACATTCCCCTTTGCTGCCTATGGCCCCCTATGTGTTGCATACATTCCCCTGTGCTGCCTATGGTCCCCTATGGATTGCACACGTTCCCCTGTGTTAGATATCGCCCCCATGCTGCTGTCCATAGTAAAATAAAACACTCTTTCCTTACCTCCTCCAGCGCTGATCTCCCTCCTGTCTCCCTCTGTGCTTCTGTTCCTCCACTTCCTGGTTCTTGGTGCCGGTCATGTGATCGGCACAGCAGAGTGACTTCATCTCTGCGTGCCTGATCACAGTGGAAGCAGGGACACTGGGGAGAAACGCTGGAGGAGGTAAGTAAAGCTTTTTTATTTTAGAATGAGCAGCAGCATGGGGGCCATATCTAACATGGGGGGCATGTGCCATCACAGGGGGGTGGAGGGACATATAATATGCACCGCTCTCCCAGCCCGTCACAGCGGTGCGATTTCAGCACCACGGAGATGGACAGCGGCTGTGCATATTATATGAGCGGGAGCAGGAGCTCAAAGGCTGCAGCCCGCAGCGTTCGCCTGCCCCCAGCAGCGCTCCAGAGCGGACCCTGCAGTATATCTATATATATAATTGCCTTATTCTGTCGGTCTGTCTGTCTTGCTCCAAAATTGTGTCACCATGACAGTGTCACCGTGACAGTGTCAACTGTCGGATTGGCCGCTGGGCTCTGCCTGGCCCCCCCCACGGATTGGCCACTCGCCTCGGCCTGGCCCCACCCCCCGCATGGATTGGCCTCTCGCCCCGACCCTCTGCACGCATTGACCGCTCGGCCACGCCCCTTTCCCCGAATTCAAACGAAGCCCCGACTCCCCCAGCCCAGACATAACCTTGCGATGCTGGGATCGTGATGGAGCCGGTGTACGCTGGTAACCATGATAAACATCGGGTAACTATAGGAAGCGCTTCCCTTAGTTACCCGATGTGTATCATGGTTACCAGCGAACACCGCCTCCCGGTACACATGTGCAGGGAGCCGGCATACGCTGCGGTCAATAATGAAGTGTCATGCAGCGGTGAAAGAGTTAAAGACACTGCAAGACACTTCATTATAGGCAGCGGGCACCCCCAGAAGAGAGAAGACAGAAGAAAGAAGACCCCGCAGTCATACTCACCAGACGCCGACCGGGAGCAGGTGAGCGCATCAAGGTCCTGCAGCGGCGGAACACACACACACGCACACACATAAGAACAGACACACACACATCAGATCACACTCACTCACTCTCACACACACCTCACACACACATCAGATCGCATCCACACACTCACAACATCCAGTGATATCGCTTACTTCTCGGCGGCGATACTGTGCGTGCAGTGACCTTCCAGGACCTGCCGGAGGATCACATGGCCGGAAGCATGTGGAATCTCTGGATGTTGTGAGTGTGTGAGCGCGTATGTGCGATATCGTCAGTGTGTGTGTGCGTGTATGCGATCGGATGTGTGCGTGTATGCGATCGGATGTGTGAGTGTCGGCAGAAGGCAGAGGAGCACGGCGTGCAGCACAGCTGCTGCGACCGCCCACCGGAGGGCACAGAGAGAAGTGGGGTGTGAGTGTATGCGATCAGATGTGTGCGTGTATACTGTCTGATGTGTGACTGTGGAGCACGACGGGGAGTGCGCAGCATGGGGGATGGAGCACGATGGGGGATGCGCAGAATGGGGGATGGAGCATGATGGGGGGTGTGCAGCATGGGGGATGGAGCACGATGGGGGGTATGCAGCATGGGGGATGGAGCACGATGGGGGGTGCACAGCATAGGGGATGGAGCACGATGGGGGGTGCGCAGCATGGGGGATGGAGCACGATGGGGGGTGCACAGCATGGGGGGGTGCGCAGCATGGGGGATGGAGCACGATGGGGGGTGCACAGCATGGAGGATGGAGCACGATGGGGAGTGTGCAGCATGGGGGATGGAGCATGATGGGGGTGCACAGCATGGGGATGGAGTACGATGGGGAGTGCGCAGCATGGGGGATGGAGCACGATGGGGAGTGCACAGCATGAGGTATGGAGCACGATGGGGGGTGCGCAGCATGGTGGATGGAGCACGATGGGGGGTGCGCAGCATGGGGGATGGAGAACGATGGGGGTGCACACCTCCCCCAAAAACACACACACACCGCCACACGCGCACCGCACAACACACCACACACACACTGGGAACCACAAACACCGCCCTACACAGACACCCACACACAGACAACGCCGCACTCACACAACACCCAACACACAAACACCGCGGCATACACAAATATACGCACATACCGCGCAACACACACACTGCACAAAACATACCTCCCCCAAAACACACAAACGCACTCCACACCCACACAAACCGCGCAACACACACAGCACCACACACAGACAACACTGCAGACACACAGCGCTCCACAAACAACGCAACACACACAACACACAAACAACACCGCTCTCACACACCCCCACACCCAGACAATATCTAGAACATTTACAGCGCCCTACACAAACACTGGCAACTACACACAACAACATCTATATATATATAACAAAAATCATACATTAAATTCTAGAATACCCGATGCGTTAGAATCGGGCCACCTTCTAGTATATATATATATATATATATACACCCCCCCATATATTCGGCTTATAAGACACACCCCCTACTTTCTCCCAAAATTTGGGGGAACAAAAGTGCGTCTTATAAAGCGAAAAATACGGTATGTTTTTTTACCACAAAAATTAGGTTTCAGCACTATATTTTTCATTTTTACAGGAGTTCATGCGAGAAAATGGATCACACAATTTTTAAAGCAACTTCTCTCAAATGCAGCAATATTTGTTCGAAAACTATTCTTGAAAGGGAAGAAATGCTATTTGGCTTTGGGTGCGTAAATTTAACAGAAATAGTTTGCAGGAAATGTAACCAGCAAATGACAAAAAGTGATCTCATTTTGAAAACTACACCCATCACGTACTTCATCTAGGGCTGTGGTAAACATTTTAAAATGACAGGGGCTTCACAGAATTTTATAATCACCTCTAACATATAGTGGGGGATGAATATAAGTTGCAGAAAAATAACAGATACGCATTTATTGGAAACTAGCTGTACTACCTGGCTTCGCCCGGGTTAATAACTGTTGTTAACAAAATAGAATGTATTAACAAAAATGTATTGTGCACACAAAAACCACAAAACAAATAGATAGAAATGTAATTATTAAAAGGCAAAAACTAAGCTAATAGAAGCTTTTCACAACATCTATTTCAACACCACAGATATTCCACACAGATTTAACTAAATCGGCCAAGTAATGTGCTCCGTTTGTCTCTTTCCAGGTCTGTCTCTTTCCAGGTTTGTCTCTTTCCCCGTCTGTCTTTCTCCATCTGTCTATGTCCCCATCTGCCTGTCTCTGTCTGTCTCTTTCTTTGTATGTCTCTATCTCTCTGTTTCTTTCCCCATCTGTCTCTTTCAGGTCTGTCTCTTTCCCCGTCTCTTTGTCTGTGTTTTTTCCTGTCTGTCTCTTTCCCTGTCTGCATGTCTCTGTCTGTCTCTTTCCTTGTCTGTCTCTATTTCTCTGTCTCTTTCCCCATCTGTCTATATCAAGGTCTTTCCCATCTATCTTTGTCTGTCTCTCTGGCTGTCTCCTCCTTCCCTGTCTGCCTGTCTCTGTCCCTGTCTGCATGTCTGTCTGTCTCTTTCCCCATCTGTCTCTTTCCAGGTCTGTCTCTTTCCAGGTCTGTCTCTGTCTGTCTCTTTTCCTGTCTGTTTCTATCTCTCTGTCTCTTTCCCTTTCTGTCTCAGTCGGTCTCTCTCTCTGTTGCTCTCTGTCTCTCTGTCTCTCTCTATCCATCTCCCCAACCACATCTTATTACCTCACATATAAGCTTCTTATACTATGAATGTCTTTTGTTCCTATAGCATCCAATCACAGCTCCTACTAATAACCTGTAGTTCCAGGCTCCATTTACTTTAATGGAGGCATGTTTTTTGGAGAGTAACTGTAAAGCGCGGGGTTAAATTTTCCTGTCAAAACATAGTCTACGACGTTTCTGGGTCACATGAGGTGTCTGTACAAAATTTCGTGATTGTAAATCCGACGGTGTGGATATACTTTTCGTTTCACTTTTTTCCCATTATGTAGATAGGGGCAAAATTGATTGGTAAATTGGAAAGCGCAGGGTTAAAATTTCGCCTCACAACATAGCCTATGACGCTCTCGGGGTCCAGATGTGTGAGTGTGCAAAATTTTGTGGCTGTAGCTGCGACGGTGCAGATGCAAATCCTGGACATACACACACACATACATACATACACACACACATTCAGCTTTATATAATAGATCTAATAAAAGAATAAAATTAAAAACATCCAATAGATCGGAAATACGTTGTGTATATAATGTATATGGGTAGGAAAAAGCACAAATAATTATTAACATAAATTTAAAAATATAAAATAATAATTCGACCAGTTTGTACTTGTTATTAAACGTTCTTTTGCGTTATACAGAATATATTTTTTTCTTATGATCCGCATAATAATTAATCTTAGATTTTTTTTTTCATAGTGTGAAAATGTTTATTTTTTCCTCATCATCACCATATTGACTACATTTCTCACTTGTTTATGCGTAGCTCCCCCTATAGAGTACTCACTCATAGCACTTCTCTGCAGGTTTACCTTTTTAGTCCACGAGTTGTACACAATCAGATACTGAGTAAAGATACATTTTTTGTTTCATACAGGAGTAACAAAATTTTTTATTTTCCTGTCTTAATCTGTATTCCTACCAAGTATTTACTATTTATTCATTATATGTATGATATATTGTTTTTGAACGAGTTGATGATTTGAATTGCATCATATGACCATGTGGTGTCCATGGACCCCAACACCCTTTTCCTTTTTTGTTTGCACTCATCCTAGTTGAACATATACACCTCCTCTCCCTTGATCTTACCTTTATGTGATTTTTGTCCTGAGGAAGGAGAGAAAAATCTCAGAAACTCATTGACAAATAAAAATCACTAATATATTTATCTTTGGATCATTAGTTTATTCTGGGGGAACATGCTGTATATATGAGCCTAAGTGGGTCTCATAATGTATATGTGAGGCTATGTGGGGGCTCATATAGTATACTAGAAGGTGGCCCGATTCTAACGCATCGGGTATTCTAGAATTTATTGTGTAGTTAATGTATGATTTTTGTTATATATATATAGATGTTGTTGTGTGTAGTTGCCAGTGTTTGTGTAGGGCGCTGTAAATGTTCTGGGTGTTGTCTGGGTGTGGGGGTGTGTGAGAGCGGTGTTGTTTGTGTGTTGCGTTGTGTGTGTTGCGTTGTTTGTGGAGCGCTGTGTGTCTGCAGTGTTGTCTGTGTGTGGTGCTGTGTGTGTTGCGCGGTTTATGTGGGTGTGGAGTGCGTTTGTGTGTTTTGGGGGAGGTATGTTTTGTGCAGTGTGTGTGTTGCGCGGTATGTGCGTATATTTATGTATGCCGCGGTGTTTGTGTGTTGTGTGTTGTGTGTGTGCGGCGTTGTCTGTGTGTGGGTGTCTGTGTAGGGCGGTGTTTGTGGTTCCCAGTGTGTGTGTGGGGTGTTGTGCGGTGCGCGTGTGGCGGTGTGTGTTTTTGGGGGAGGTGTGCACTCCCCATCGTGCTCCATCCCCCATGCTGCGCACTCCCCATCGTGCTCCATCCCCCATGCTGCGCACTCCCCATCATGCTCCATCCCCCATGATACGCACCCCCCATCGTGCTCCATCCTCCATGCTGCGCACCCCCCATCGTGCTCCATCCCCCATGCTGCGCACCCCCCATCGTGCTCCATCCCCCATGCTGTGCACTCCCCATCATGCTCCATCCCCCATGCTGCACACCCCCCATTGTGCTCCATCCCCCATGCTGCACACCCCCCATCGTGCTCCACAGTCACACATCAGACAGGATACACGCACACATCTGATCGCATACACTCACACCCCACTTCTCCCTGTGCCCTCCGGTGGGCGGTCCCAGCAGCTGTGCTGCACGCCGTACTCCTCTGCCTTCTGCCGACACTCACACATCCGATCGCATACACGCACACATCCGATCGCATACACGCACACATCTGATCGCATACACGCACACATCCGATCGCATACACGCACACACACACTGACGATATCGCACATACGCGCTCACACACTCACAACATCTGGAGATACCACATGCTTCCGGCCATGTGATCCTCCGGCAGGTCCTGGAAGGTCACTGCACACACAGTATCGCCGCCGAGAAGTAAGCGATATCACTGGATGTTGTGAGTGTGTGGATGCGATCTGATGTGTGTGTGAGGTGTGTGTGAGAGTGAGTGAGTGTGATCTGATGTGTGTGTCTGTTCTTATGTGTGTGCGTGTTCCGCTGCTGCAGGACCTTGATGCGCTCACCTGCTCCCGGTCGGCGTCTGGTGAGTATGACTGCGGGGTCTTCTTTCTTCTGTCTTCTCTCTTCTGGGGGTGCCCGCTGCCTATAATGAAGTGTCTTGCAGTGTCTTTAACTCTTTCACCGCTGCATGACACTTCATTATTGACCGCAGCGTATGCCGGCTCCCTGCACATGTGTACCGGGAGGCGGTGTTCGCTGGTAACCATGATACACATCGAGTAACTAAGGGAAGCGCTTCCTATAGTTACCCGATGTTTATCATGGTTACCAGCATACACCGGCTCCGTCACGATCCCAGCATCGCAAGGTTATGTCTGGGCTGGGGGAGCCGGGGCTTCGTTTGAATTCGGGGAAAGGGGCGTGGCCGAGCGGTCGATGCGTGCGGAGGGTCGGGGCGAGCGGCCAATCCATGTGGAAGGCGGGGCGAGGCCGAGGCGAGCGGCGAATCTGTGGGGGGGGCGGGGCCAGGCAGAGCCCAGCGGCCAATCCGACAGTTGTCACTCTAACGACACTGTCACGGTGACACTGTCACGGTGACACAATTTTGGAGCAAGACAGACAGACAGACAGACAGACAGAATAAGGCAATTATATATATAGATAAGTGGCTATGTGGGGTTCATTTTGCATTACAGAAGCTAGATGTGGCCCATAATGTATATAATAAGTTATATGATGCTCATAATGTATTTAGGAGGTTATGTGGGGGCTCCTACTGTATATAGGAGGCTATGTGAGACTCATATTGCATCTAGGAGGCTATGTGAGGCTCATACTGTATATTTGAGGCTTTGTGGGTCTCACACTGTATATAGAGAGGCTTTGTGGGGGCTCACACTATATATAGAGAGGCTGCGTGGAGGCTCATGCTGTATTTAGAAGTCTGTGTGAGGACTCAGACTTTGTATAGAAGGTGTATGTGGGTGCTAAAACTGTATACAGAAGGGCTATGTGGGGGTACACATTGTATACAGAGGGGCTCATATAGCATATAGGAGGCTATGTGGAGGAATGTGCTGAATATATGTGGCTAAGTCGGGCTCAAAATGTATATAGGAGGCTATGTTGGGGCTCCTATTATATGTAAGTTGATATGTGGAGCTCATGTTATATTTATGATATACAAAAATTAAAAATCTAACCAGCGCCAATATCCTTATACTGCTGTTGCTGCAAGATTAGGGCAAATTCCTCTAATCGCCCAAAAACACAGTTTTAGAGCCCGATAATAATATTGTGTCAATATTAATATTCTATCTGCGCAAACAGAAGTACATATAGGGAGACTTTTTTTTAGAATATTTTATTTATAAAGAATGGTGAAAAAAAGGGGGGAGAGAGAAAATATTTTTTTGCACTAACACTTTAAAATTAGTCCTTACTGTACTAAATTTGTCAAGAGATGGTGAAAATATTTGTTGTGTATACACTACTAATAAATGCCAAAAACTATATATCATAAAACCAAATAACCTTTGAGGGGAAAAAACGTCCTTTTTCCTATAGATGTGTCCCCCTGAACATACATCTACCTAATCCTAACTGGATTAGTAGATTTGTTAGGTCACCACAGTCAGTAGCTGACCTCAAAATGAGAAATAAAAAATGATTTTAAATATCAAAGAAGTCCAGTGCTAATCCTATACGGTCAGAAGGAAACTTTCAATCAGTTTCCTAATTTACGGCTATGATCCGATAGCAATTACAATAGTTGAATTTCGTTTTTGCAAAGTCACATCAATGAGATTAATTATCGTAAGCGCTTACCCCGGGCAGTGCATTGTCCTCCGTACTAATATTGCTCAAATCCCAAGAACCCCGCTCTCCACGTTGTGTTGGTTCCGTTGGACCACATCGGAATGCACCCTGGTTTCTGAGGCATTGCTATAATTACAAGGAGGGATTGCAGTATACTCTGGAAGAGATGTAAAGGAATTGGAATTCAATTCTGGTGCAATTTGAAAAACATTCTGACTCCAAAACTGGGAAAGTCTATGCAATCATTGCAAGGTCTAGCTAAAATTACAAGAATGCATTGCAGTACACCATGGAAGAGATGCAGAGGGGGGACTGTGATTCAATATTGGAACAATTTTAAAAAGATTGTGATTTGGAGACTGGATATTATCTGTTCTCCAACTGATAACCTATTTACGCTGTTTGGTGTTCAGGAGCATCTTTGCTGTGCTCACGCAGCAGACAGTTTCACGTGACCCATGACCTCGGAATGTGTGTGCGCCATCAGCAGCTTGTCCACTTTTCTGTTCCTTACTGCACACCTTGCGCATGTTAAACTATGCCTGCAGCTAACAGTGGTATTAATAGGGAATAGAATCTAATACATTTAGCCCGTAAAAGGTAGTTTAGTTTTAGGTTGCGTAGCAAGGATTGTAAGGAAAGAAACATTGCCGATGTGTACCGCCCTGCGCTCGGCTGCAGCCAAGCCGCTCGGGTCCGGGCTCGCTGGTGGGTGGCTCGAGCACCTCCGGACCCGGGGTCACTTCACTCTGAAAGGGGTGCTGGTGCTTTTAGAGGGGGTAGGTAGGTGCACGGCCGCAGCCATGTTTGAGTTCATGACCCCACCCACGGGTTGTGGTGAAGTGGGACACCACCGCTGCGATTACGGGGCACCCGGGGGAGATGGTATCGGCCCAGCTCCCACTCCAACCAGGCAGTGGTTCCCACGGGGAGCTCGTTCGGGTCGTGGTCTTCTGCATCAAAAGCTACTCCGCCTCTGCCGCTTCTGGGTCCCGCCACTCCGGTGACGAGCACCGCTCCGCTCTCCTCCCTGAACGTTGAAATCCTCCATCCGCTCCCCCTTGGTCTTTTTGGGGCACTCCCTTCTTCGGCCGATCAGTTTCGCTTTTCGACCTTTCGCTTTGCTGCACGGCCACGTTCGCAGGGGGTGGGGCTTCAGTTTTTCGCACCCTTTCTGCAGGGAAGAATACTCTAGCGGGAGTTTTCGTGCCAAAAGATGGCGGGCGGCAAGATGGCGGATTCTGGGAATTTTGCAACGGATCACCGCTGACTTCACTTCAAGGCACACTTCACTAGGTAAGTGAATAGGTAAGTATCCTGTTCGTGACGCCAGAAGAGTCGATGTGTACCACCCCACACTCAGCTGCAGCCGAGCCGCTTGGGTCCGGGCTCGCTGGTGGGTGGCTTGAGCGCCTCCGGACCCGGGGTCACTTCGCTCTGAAAGGGGGGCTGGCGCTTTTAGAGGGGGATAGGTAGGTGCACGGCCGGAGCCGTGTTTGAGTTTGTGACGCCACCCACGGGTTGTGGTGAAGTGGGACACCACCACTGCAATTACGGGGCACCCGGGGAAGATGGTAGTGTAGCAAGATTTTAACCCTTCCGTGGGTCGGGATGATGGCCCCGGGACCTGTTGGGGAGAGCTGGGCGGTGCAGGGCGGTGCGCGGCCGAATAGCAATGTTGTACTCACAATTATTGACACACACAAGTCTCTGGTAAACCAAGTTGATGGTGGTCGGTGAGCCGGCTGCGTCTGGTCCCCCACCCGGTTTGGTGGTCCTGGCCTTTTTCCTGCACCGTGTTGTGTACTTGGGCTGCCTGCGCTTCAGCGTCAGGAGTCCGCTCCCCGGCTTGGTAGATGTCGAGAGAGCCCTTTTGCCTGCAGACGCTGGCCCATGGGATCTCTCTTCCTGTGCGGTGGCTTTCTATCCCCCTCGGTGGGCTGTTGTTTTCAGTTGGGACTTGGGTGGGAAAGGACCTATAGTCCAGACCGCAATCAGTTAATTAACTCAGTCCGGTGGATTCTGGACCTTTGAGGGGTTTCAGGGTCTGAGTAACCCCCTTTGTGCTCCGGTTTCCGAGTCGGTACCCCGGGTCGGTACCGGCGGGCCACTACCCTGTCCCGGTCCACCACGGTTCCACCGAGCCATCTTCCTGGCTCCTGCAGGCTAAGGCCACCGTTTGCCTCCTAGCCAAGGTACCAGGACTCCAACCCTGGCACCTGTCAGACTGCCACAGACCTGGGCACAGGCCTGCTTCCACTACTGACCACTGACTACTCACTGACTGACTGACTGACTGTGTTTTTCCTGCCTCAGGCCCTCTGGACTCCTCGGTGGGCGTGGCCAACTGCCTGGCTCCGCCCCCTGGTGTGTCCATCAAGCACTGAGAGAGGTGACTATGGTTTAAAGTTTGACTGATGACACCTTATTGGGGAACAGGTGTAATGCAGGGGTCTACCTGTGACTACCTGGCTGGTCCAGGGCGTCACACATACAGTTAGGTCCAGAAATATTTGGACAGTGACACAATTTTCGCGAGTTGGGCTCTGCATGCCACCACATTGGATTTGAAATGAAACCTCTACAACAGAATTCAAGTGCAGATTGTAACGTTTAATTTGAAGGTTTGAACAAAAATATCTGATAGAAATTGTAGGAATTGTACACATTTCTTTACAAACACTCCACATTTTAGGAGGTCAAAAGTAATTGGACAAATAAACCAAACCCAAACAAAATATTTTTATTTTCAATATTTTGTTGCGAATCCTTTGGAGGCAATCACTGCCTTAAGTCTGGAACCCATGGACATCACTAAACGCTGGGTTTCCTCCTTCTTAATGCTTTGCCAGGCCTTTACAGCCGCAGCCTTCAGGTCTTGCTTGTTTGTGGGTCTTTCCGTCTTAAGTCTGGATTTGAGCAAGTGAAATGCATGCTCAATTGGGTTAAGATCTGGTGATTGACTTGGCCATTGCAGAATGTTCCACTTTTTTGCACTCATGAACTCCTGGGTAGCTTTGGCTGTATGCTTGGGGTCATTGTCCATCTGTACTATGAAGCGCCGTCCGATCAACTTTGCGGCATTTGGCTGAATCTGGGCTGAAAGTATATCCCGGTACACTTCAGAATTCATCCGGCTACTCTTGTCTGCTGTTATGTCATCAATAAACACAAGTGACCCAGTGCCATTGAAAGCCATGCATGCCCATGCCATCACGTTGCCTCCACCATGTTTTACAGAGGATGTGGTGTGCCTTGGATCATGTGCCGTTCCCTTTCTTCTCCAAACTTTTTTCTTCCCATCATTCTGGTACAGGTTGATCTTTGTCTCATCTGTCCATAGAATACTTTTCCAGAACTGAGCTGGCTTCATGAGGTGTTTTTCAGCAAATTTAACTCTGGCCTGTCTATTTTTGGAATTGATGAATGGTTTGCATCTAGATGTGAACCCTTTGTATTTACTTTCATGGAGTCTTCTCTTTACTGTTGACTTAGAGACAGATACACCTACTTCACTGAGAGTGTTCTGGACTTCAGTTGATGTTGTGAACGGGTTCTTCTTCACCAAAGAAAGTATGCGGCGATCATCCACCACTGTTGTCATCCGTGGACGCCCAGGCCTTTTTGAGTTCCCAAGCTCACCAGTCAATTCCTTTTTTCTCAGAATGTACCCGACTGTTGATTTTGCTACTCCAAGCATGTCTGCTATCTCTCTGATGTATTTTTTCTTTTTTTCAGCCTCAGGATGTTCTGCTTCACCTCAATTGAGAGTTCCTTAGACCGCATGTTGTCTGGTCACAGCAACAGCTTCCAAATGCAAAACCACACACCTGTAATCAACCCCATACCTTTTAACTACTTCATTGATTACAGGTTAACGAGGGAGACGCCTTCAGAGTTAATTGCAGCCCTTAGAGTCCCTTGTCCAATTACTTTTGGTCCCTTGAAAAAGAGGAGGCTATGCATTACAGAGCTATGATTCCTAAACCCTTTCTCCGATTTGGATGTGAAAACTCTCATATTGCAGCTGGGAGTGTGCACTTTCAGCCCATATTATATATATAATTGTATTTCTGAACATGTTTTTGTAAACAGCTAAAATAACAAAACTTGTGTCACTGTCCAAATATTTCTGGCCCTGACTGTACACCTCTAATGTTAAACTATTCCTCATTGAAGCTAGCCCTACACTAATAAAGATTACTCATAAAGCCTATGCACTAAGTGCAAGGGCTGCCAAAAATTAGAAGGAGGCTCTCCAATACACCCTGGAAGGGATGTAAATTAGGGCACATAGATTTTTTCCCATTATTAAGCCGAGCAACTCTTAGACTAGTTAAAGCTATGCACATATGTGCAAGGGATGCCAAAAATTAGAAAAAGGTACTCCTATACACCCTTGAAGACATGTAGGGGAGGACCTCAGAAAACGTTTTTACTATTTGGAAGGAGTGGGACTCCTACACAGGTAAAGCCAAAGCACTAAGTGTAATGGCAGAAAAACATTTACCCATGAGGGTATATATATCTAATATACTAGAAGGTGACCCGATTCTAACGCATCGGGTATTCTAGAACATATTGTGTAGTTAATGTATGATTTTTGTTATACATATATATGTTGTTGTGTGTAGTTGACAATTGTTTGTGTAGGACGCTGTAAATGTTCTGGGTGTTGTCTGGGTGTGGCGGTGTGTGAGAGCAAAGTTGTTTATGTGTTGCGTTGTGTGTGTTGCGTTGTTTGTGGAGCGCTGTGTGTCTGCAGTGTTGTGTGTGTGGTGCTGTGTGTGTTGCGCGGTTTGTGTGGGTATTTGTGTGTGTGTGTGTTGGAGGCGTAGTCCTGGGGAGAGAAAAGTATAATAGGAGGAGTAGTCCTGGGGAGAGAGGAGTATAATAGGAGGAGTAGTCCTGGGGAGAGAGGAGTATAATAGGAGGAGTAGTCCTGGGGAGAGAGGAGTATAAAAGGAGGAGTAGTCCTGGGGGGAGAGGAGTCTAATAGGAGGAGTAGTCCTGGGGGGAGAGGAGAATAATAGGAGGAGTAGTCCTGGGAAGAGAGGAGTATAATAGGAGGAGTAGTCCTGGGGGAGAGGAATATAATAGGAAGAGTTATCCTGGGGGGAGAGCAGGATAATAGGAGGAGTAGTCCTGGGGAGACAGGAGGATAATAGGAGGAGTAGTCCTGGGGGAAAGGAGTATAATAAAAGGAGTAGTCCTGGGGAGAGAGGAGAATAATAGGACGAGTAGTTCTGGGGGGAGAGGAGTATAATAGGAGGAGTAGTCCTGGGGGAGGTGTCTAATAGGTGGAGTAGTCCTGGAGGGGAGGTGTCTAATAGGGGGAGTAGTCCTTGGGGGAGGTGTCTATTAGCTGGAGTAGTCCTGGGGGGGAGGTGTATAGGTGCCCAATGTGTGTGTGGGGCGTGGCTGAGCAGGCAGAGTGTGTGGGGGCGTGGCCGAGCGGGCAGAGTCTGAGTGGGGCGTGGCCGAGCGGGCAGAGTGTGTGTGGGGGGCATGGCCAAGTGGGCAGAGTGTGTGTGGGGCGTGGCCAAGCAGGTAGAGTGTGTGGGAGGCGTGGCCAAGTGGGTAAAGTGTGTGGTGTGGAGGGGCGTGGCCGAGCGGTCAGAGTGTGTGTGGGGCGTGGCCGAGCGGGCAAAGTGTGTGGGGCCCGGGTAACTATGCAAAGCGGTTTCCATAGTTAGCCGATGTGTACCATGGTTACCAGTGTACGTGTGTCGGGAGCCTGGGTAAGCTAGTAACCATGGTACACATCAGGTAACTATTCAAAGCGACAGTGCTAGTTCACTTTTTGTTTATTGGTCTCCTGCTGTGCAGCACGCATCGGCATGTTTGACAGTGGGAGACCAACGATCTGAATGGGCAGGGAGCCAGCATTACCAATCGGGTAATTAAGCAAAGTGGTTTCCTTGGTTACCCGATGTGTACCATGGTTACCAGCATACGCCGGCTCCGGCATGATCCTAGCAACGCAAGGATATGTCTCGAGTGGGTTGCCGGTGTGGGCTCCCGGGGGTGCAGCAGTCACATGGGAGTCGGGGCTCTGTGTGGGTTCGGGGAATGCGTGCGGGGGGCGGGGCCAGGCCGAGCATTCAATGCATGAGGGGGTGGGGCCTGGCCGAGCCGAGCAGCCAATGTGACGGTTGTCACTGTAATGACGTCATTTTGGAGCAAGACAGACAGACAGACTGAATAAGGCAATTATATATACAGATAAAGCTGAATGTGTGTATGTATGTGTATATGTGTGTATGTCCGGGATTGGCATCTGCACCGTCACAGCTACAGCCACAAAATTTTGCACACTCACACATCTGGACCCCGAGAGCGTCATAGGCTATGTTGTGAGGCGAAATTTTAACCCTGCGCGTTCTAATTTACCAATCAATTTTGCCCCTATCTACATAATGGGGAAAAAGTGAAACGAAAAATGTATCCACACCGTCGCATGTACAATCACGAAATTTTGCACAGACACCTCATGTGACCCAAGGAACGTCGTAGACTATGTTTTGACAGGAAAATGTAACCCTGCGCTTTACAGTTACTCTCCAAAAAACATGCCTCCATTAAAGTAAATGGAGCCTGGGACTACAGGTTATTAGTAGGAGCTGTGATTGGTTGCTATAGGAACAAATGACATTCATAGTATAAGAAGCTTATATGTGAGGTAATAAGATGTCGGTGGGGAGACGGATAGAGAGAGACAGAGAGACAGAGAGAGAGACAGAGAGAGACAGACAGAGACAGAAAGGAAAAGAGACAGAGAGATAGAGACAGACAGGGAAAGAGACTGACAGAGACAGACCTGGAAAGAAACAGACCTGGAAAGAGACAGACCTGGAAAGAGACAGATGGGGAAAGAGACAGACAGACATGCAGACAGGGAAGGAGGAGACAGCCAGAGAGACATACAAAGATAGATGGGGAAAGACACAGACCTTGATATAGACAGACAGGGAAAGAGACAGATAAATAGAGACAGAAAAGGAAAGAGACAGACAGAGACAGGCAGATAGGAAAAGAGACAGACAGGAAAAAACACAGACAAAAAGACGGGGAAAGAGATAGACCTGGAAAGAGACAGATGGCGAAAGAAACAGAGAGATAGAGACATACAAAGAAAGAGACAGACAGAGATAGGCAGATGGGGAAAGAGACAGACGGAGAAAGGCAGACGGGGAAAGAGACAGACCTGGAAAGAGACAGACCTGGAAAGAGACACCTGAAAAGAGACAGACGGGGAAAGTGGCAGATGGGGACAGAGACAGAACTGGAAAGAGACAGACATGGAAAGAGACAGACGGAGCACATTACTTGGCCAATTTAGTTAAATCTGTGTGGAATATCTGTGGTGTTGAAATAGATGTTGTGAAATGCTTCCATTAGCTTAGTTTTTGCCTTTTAATAATTATATTTCTATCTATTTGTTTTGTGGTTTTTGTGTGCAGAATACATTTTTGTTAATACATTCTATTTTGTTAACAGCAGTTATTAACCCAGGCGAAGCCGGGTAGTACAGCTAGCATATATATATATATATATATATATATATATATATATATATATATATATATATATGACAAAAGATCAGCTCTCCTCTCCATTTCTGAGGCTAAGTCCTCAGTTCAGGCTACTGAGCATGCTCACATGCTTAGTGCGAAAAACCTCTTTGCTCAGGTACTTGGTCTTCGTTCTGTGTCCAAGTCCTGTGTTGTGCCCACTGAGCTTCATCAGCTTGATAATCTTGTTTCTGAGACTAAGTCTGTTGTTTAGGCTACTGAGCATGCTCAGGCACTTAGTGCCTCAGAGGATAAATCTGGTAAGGACTTCACTGGGCATGTCCGTGAGGTGGCAGGCCCTGATAGGCTGGATCGTGTCAGGTGTCCTGATAATGTGGCCACTCTGGACTGGCTCGTGGAGGCCCACCCCTATGACCTGGCACCCCATCATTGGTCATCAGATGATGACTGGTAGGGTGTTTGGGGCAGTGCTGCCATTGAGTCATCAGTTATGTGGCGGTTTCGGATAGGCCGCTGGTGACATCACTAATGATGTGGCACCCCGCTATTGGCCCCTGGAGACACCAATGTGGCTCACACTGGGTTTGGGGTGGATCCTAGGTATTAAAAGGGTTTGGAGACTGCACTATGGGGCGCAGCCTTCTCATATGCACCTGCTCTTACCCCTGCATAGAACAACATTGCAGTCTATAGCCACTAGTTCTGGAAGCAGTAGGTAGGGTGAGGCCAAGATTCGTGACTCGACACGTTACGTGCAGACACCACGCTTCCCTCCTATCGTTCCAGTCCTGTTCTAGCAGCCCAGTGGAGTTAACTAGGCTGCGGCTGCTGCACCTACTGTCCCTGTGTGTGCCCACCACTAGAGTTGAGCGCGGTTCGTGGTTCTCCAGTTCGCGGTTCGAGTGATTTTGGGGGCTGTTCTAGATCGAACTAGAACTCGAGCTTTTTGCTAACGCTCGATAGTTCTAGTTCCGTTCGAGAACGGTTCTAGCAGCAAAAAGCCAAGCTAATTACTAGCTGGCTTTCCGCAGTGATAGTGTAAGTCACTCTGTGACTCACACTATTATGAAATTTCAGTGTATAGTGTGCGGGAACAGCGCATTCAGATCACTGCTGCTGGGATAATGGCGATCGCCATTTTTTTTTTTCCCTTGTCTTCCTTCCCTAAACGCGCGCGTGTAGTGGGGTGGGCAAGCATGTCAGCCAATCCCAGACACACACACAGCTAAGTGGACGTTTAGCCAGAGAAGCAACAGCATGTGTGAGAGGATGTCCATGTCACATGTCCCTGCATTATAAAAACGGGTATCTGCCCGTCAGGACGCCCTTATCTGCCTTCTGCGTCTGGGTGTCAGTCACCGCAGGTGCAGCTCCTGTCTCCGATACTGCTGTGTACGCTCTACACACAGCGCTATACAGAATAGGGATAGAAGTTTCTTTTAGCCCTTGTAAGGGCTAATAACAGCAGGCTCAGAGCCATAGGTGACAGTCAGGTCCATGGAAAGAGATTTTAACAGCTACAGATAAGAGCGTCTGTGTAGCTAAGGTCAGGGACTTCCTCGCTGCATTTCAACATTAGGAGGGATAGAAAGTGAGGCTTCCTTTCTTCTACACAGACCCACAACCCTGCCACTGTACCCTACAGCCCTTTGCACACTCAAGCTCATTTTTACTAAGCCATTATACTAGCAAACACTGAGGAAACTTAATGGCATCCTAAAAGTGGCTGTTGGACTTCATTATTGTCCCACTGGTGCAAAGCTATTTGCAGCACCTCTGCATTGCACACTCAAACTCATTGTTACTAAGCCATTATACTAATAAACAGTGAGTAAACTTAGTGGCATCCTAAAAGTGGCTGTTGTACTCCATTTGTGCCCCACTGGTGCCAAGCTATTTGGAGCACCACTGCGTTGCATACTCAAACTCATTTTTACTAAGCCATTATACTAGCAAGCACTGAGGAAACTTAGTGGCATCCTAAAAGTGGCTGTTGGACTTCATTATTGTCCCACTGGTGCAAAGCTATTTGCAGCACCACTGCATTGCACAATCAAACTCATTTTTACTAAGCTATTATACTAGAAAACACTGAGGAAACTTAGTGGCATCCTAAAAGTGGTTGTTGGACTTCAATTAGTGTCCCACTAGTGCAAATCTATTTGCAGCACCTCTGTATTGCACACTCAAGCTCATTGTTACTAATACAATATACTAGCAAACACTGAGGAAACTTAGTGGCATCCTAAAAGTGGCTGTTGGACTTCCATTAGTGTCCCATTGCAGCAAAGCTATTTGCAGCACCACTGCATTGCACACTCAAGTTCATTGTTACTAAGCCATTATACTAGCAAACACTGAGGAAACTTAGTGGCATCCTAAAAGTGGCTGTTGGACTTCCATTAGTGTCTCACTGGTGCAAAGCTATTTGCAGCACCACTGCATTGCACACTCAAGTTCATTGTTACTAAGCCATTATACTAGCAAACAGTGAGGAAACTTAGTGGCATCCTAAAAGTGGCTGTTGGACTTCCATTAGTGTCCCACTAGTGCAAATCTATTTGCAGCACCTCTGCATTGCACACTCAAGCTCATTGTTATTAAGCCATTATACTAGCAAACAGTGAGTAAACTTAGTGGCATCCTAAAAGTGGCTGTTGTACTCCATTTGTGCCCCACTGGTGCCAAGCTATTTGGAGCACCACTGCATTGCATACTCAAACTCATTTTTACTAAACCATTATACTAGCAAGCACTGTGGAAACTTAGTGGCATCCTAAAAGTGGCTGTTGGACTTCATTATTGTCCCACTGGTGCAAAGCTATTTGCAGCACCACTGCATTGCACACTCAAACTCATTTTTACTAAGCTATTATACTAGAAAACACTGAGGAAACTTAGTGGCATCCTAAAAGTGTCTGTTGGACTTCCATTAGTGTCCCACTAGTGCAGATCTATTTGCAGCACCTCTGCATTGCACACTCAAGCTCATTGTTACTAATCCATTATACTAGCAAACACTGAGGAAACTTAGTGGCATCCTAAAAGTGGCTGTTGGACTTCCATTAGTGTCTCACTGGTGCAAAGCTATTTGCAGCACCACTGCATTGCACACTCAAGTTCATTGTTACTAAGCCATTATACTAGCAAACAGTGAGGAAACTTAGTGGCATCCTAAAAGTGGCTGTTGGACTTCCATTAGTGTTCCACTAGTGCAAATCTATTTGCAGCACCTCTGCATTGCACACTCAAGCTCATTGTTACTAAGCCATTATACTAGCGAACACTGAGGAAACTTAGTGGCATCCTAAAAGTGGCTGTTGGACTTCCATTATTGTCCCACTGGTGCAAAGCTATTTGCAGCACCTCTGCATTGCACACTCAAGTTCATTGTTATTAAGCCATTATACTAGCAAACAGTGAGGAAACTTAGTGGCATCCTAAAAGTGGCTGGTGGACTTCCATTATTGTCCCACTGGTGCAAAGCTATTTGCGGCAACACTGCATTGCACACTCAAACTCGTTGTTACTAAGCCATTATACTAGCAAACACTGAGTAAACTTAGTGGCATCCTAAAAGTGGCTGTTGGACTTCCATTATTGTCTCACTGGTGCAAAGCTATTTGCGGCACCACTGCATTGCACACTCAAACTCATGGTTACTAAGCCATTCTAATAGCAAACTGTGCTGCCAGTTTAAGGGCCGTAGTTGCATTGTCAGGGATAGTTATTGTTGTTTATTCTGCTGTTAATAAAGATAGACCACCGCTGCAATCTACCCCACCTCTCAATTTTTACTACCACATTTTAAGTGCACAATCTTGTCGCAATCAAAATGAGTGGCAAAAGGACAGATGCTGGTGGAAAGGGAAGAGGCGTGTTGGAAAAGGAAAAAAAGGGTTTGTCCGTGGGGAAGGTGGCAAAGCTCCATTAACATCTGCTGAAGATAGACCATCTTCCAGCAAAAGTAAGATGTCTACTACTTACCTTGGACAATCCGATGTGCTCCCTTTTTTACGGACACGAACAACTGGAACAAAGGTAGATGATGGCCAAAAAAAGAAAATGCTTGAATGGATCTCAAGTGGTCCAACAAGTGCCCTCTCCGCCACCTCAACTACCGCATCCAAAAAACACCAGTCCTCTGAGTTGTCATCCCAATCACACTTGCTTTCTCCAAGTTCTGAAGTCTCCATCCGCCCTGCACAGTATGGTGGAACAGAGATGGTTGAGTCTGCAGAGCTGTTCAGTCACACTATAGCCTGGGAATCAGAGGTCTGCTCCCAAGCTACAGTGAGTACAGACCAGGAAATGGTCTGCAGTGATGCCCAGAACCTTTGTGACTCAGATTCAGGCCGTGATGACCAAGTTTCTGAGCATAATGTTGACCCTTATTCACAAACTGTAACACCTGTTGTTATAGACAATGAGGAACATACTGATGACGATGAGAAGCAGATACTAGATTGGGATGACAACTTAAATATTGGTTTACGTCAGGAAGAGGCTCGGTCTGAGGGTGAGGGGAGTGCAAACATAACACTTGATGAGGAAGTTCTAGATCCCACCTACTGTCAACCCACAGTCAGGCACTCGAGGAGTTCAACAGAGGTGGTGGAGGAGGATGCTACTGACGACGAAGTTAGCTTGTGCCTTCCTGGACAGAGGAGTAGTACTGGTAGCACATCTACAGCTGCATCCTCAGCCACCACTCTGCCTCTGAGCACTAGTCGGGGGGGCTCAGCAGGTCGCATGCCCTCTAAGCCTTGCCTAGCCTGGACCTTTTTTGACATAGAAAAAGATCGCCCAAATCATGTGAGATGTAAAATTTGTCATGATTCTGTTAGTAGAGGGCAAAACCTCAGGAGTTTGACAACTTCTTCCATGAATCGTCACATGAATAAATATCATATGTCCCAGTGGGAAACTCACCGTGCTGCAATGCGGTCTAGCGGAGCGAACTATCCACCACCTGCCCCTTCAAGTGCATCCGCGCGCTCTTCATCTTCTAGGACTGTGGAGACAGCTGTCACACCTGGTTTTCCACGCACAACTTCCACTACTGTAACCGCAGCAGGCAGTTTGCTTGGTAGGTCGTCATTTGCATTGGAAGGGGAAACAAGTGCGTGTGTACAGCTCTCTCAGGCATCGATAGCATCAACGTTGGATGAAGGCAACATCATGTCTACGCCTGCACTTTCCTCACAAACCTGCATTTTTTCAGGGACACCCTACTCACCACCATCTACACACAGCAGCCAGATCTCTGTCCCTCAGATGTGGACAAATAAAAGGCCATTTCCTGCGACCCATGACAAAGCTAAGGGGTTGACTTTATCCCTCTGTAAGCTCTTGGCTACCGAAATGCTGCCTTTCCACCTGGTGGACACACAGGATTTTAGAAACCTTATGTCTGTCGCTGTGCCCCAGTACCAGATGCCCAGTCGCCACTACTTCTCTAAGAAAGGTGTGCCTGCGCTACACCAGCATGTCGCACACAATATCACCGCTTCCTTGAGAAACTCTGTGTGTAAACGGGTGCATTTCACCAACGATACTTGGACCAGTAAGCATGGACAGGGACCTTACATGTCGCTGACTGGGCACTGGGTAACTATGGTGATAGATAGTGAAGGGTCTGCTGCACAAGTCTTGACATCCCCACGACTTGTGTGTCAATCCTCTGTCTGTCCAAGTTCCGCCACTGCTTCCGCCTCCTCCACCTCGTCTGGGTCCTCCACCTCCGCCCCAAGCCTGCCTGGTCAGGCCACCAGCGTTCTAACTGCGCAGAAGGAATCACGCACCCCTCATTACTATGCTGGCAGCAGAGCGCAACGGCATCAGGCGGTCTTTAGCTTGAAATGTCTTGGAAATGTTGTGGGCAGCTCTGGAGACTGAGTTTGGTAAATGGTTGTCTCCACTCAACCTGCAGCCTGGTAAGGCCGTGTGCGACAATGCTGCAAACCTGGGTGCGGTCCTTCGCCTGGGCAAGGTGACACACGTGCCTTGTATGGCTCACGTGTTGAACCTTGTTGTCCAGCAATTTTTAACACACTTTCCCGGCCTAGATGGCCTTCTGAACAGGGCACGAAATCTGTCTGCTCACTTCCACCATTCAACCACCGCTGCTGAGCGACTTGCATCGCTCCAGAAGTCTTTCGGCCTGCCGGTTCATCGCCTGAAATGCGATGTGCCGACACGCTGGAATTCGACTCTCCACATGTTACAGCGACTGTGGCAGCACCATCGAGCCCTGGTGCAATACGTCATGACGTATAGCCTGGTCCAACGAGATGCAGAGGTGGGGCAGATCACCCTGATGGAGTGGTCTCAGATCAAGGACCTATGCACCCTTCTGCACAGTTTCGACATGGCGACGAATATGTTTAGCGCTGACAATGCCATTATCAGCATGACAATTCCAGTCATTTACATGCTGGAGCACACACTAAACACTATTCGGAGTCAGGGGGTGGGACAACAGGAAGGGGAGGAACTACAGGAGGATTCATATGCGCAAGAGACAACAACATCACCAAGGTCCAGACGTTCACCCTCACCAACGCGGCAGGCATGGGACCATGTGGTACAGGGATCAACAAGGGCACATGGTAGCAGGCGAAATGTTGAGGAAGGTGCAGGAGAACATGAAGAAATAGAGGACGAACTGTCCATGGACATGGAAGACTCAGCGGATGAGGGAGACCTTGGTCAAATTTCAGTTGAAAGAGGTTGGGGGGAGATGTCAGAGGAAGAAAGAACGGTTAGCACCTCTATGCCACAAACACAGCGTGGACTTGGTCTGCGTGGGTGCGCCAGACACATGAGCGCCTTCTTGCTGCACCACCTCCAACATGACCCTCGTATTGTCAAAATTAGAAGTGATGATGACTACTGGCTTGCCACACTATTAGATCCCCAGTACAAGTCCAAATTTTGTAACATAATTCCAGCCATAGAAAGGGACGCACGTATGCAGGAGTATCAGCAAAAGCTGTTACTCGATCTTAGCTCGGCTTTTCCACCAAACAACCATGGTGCAGGGAGTGAATCTTCCAGTTGTAACTTGACAAACATGGGATGGTCTCGTCATCTTCAACAGTCTACCCGTACCAGCAGCACCATATGTGGTGCTGGTAACAGCAATTTTATTGAATCTTTTCATAATTTTTTTAGACCATCCTTTGCAAGGCCACCAGAGACAACAAGTCTGACACATAGTCAATGGCTGGAGAGGATGATACAGGAGTATCTCCAAATGAACATCGATACCATGACTTTGCAAATGGAGCCTTGCTCATTTTGGGCTTCAAATCTTGAAAAATGGCCAGAGCTCTCCACTTACGCTTTGGAGATTTTGTCGTGTCCAGCTGCCAGCGATGTCTCTGAACGTGTCTTCAGTGCTGCTGGGGTGTGCTGACAAATAAGCGCACGCGTCTGTCCAGTGACAATGTGGACAGACTAACGTTCATCAAAATGAACAAGTCATGGATTCACAAGGAATTTACTACCCCTGTGTCATCCTGGGGAGAGTAAATGCTTGTGGATTTGGAATGTTCTTGATGCAAATCTACCTGTGAAGTGTACAACTGGGGCACAAGTGCTGCCACTGAAGGGGTGGGTGTGTGTGTGTGGCCCAATTTTTGGAAAAAAGGGAGACTCCGCTTGGAGTAACCCTTGCTTGCTGTGTTTTTTAAAAGGAGCCAAGATGAACAAGTCATGGTTCAGCAAAGACTTTGCTACCTACCCCGGTGTCATCCTGGGGATGGTTAAGTATGGCGTATTTTTGAATGTGCTTGATGCAAATCTAACTGTGAAGTGTACAACTGGGGCACAAGTGCTGCCACTGAAGGGGTGGGTGTATGTGTGTGGCCCAATTTTTGGAAAAAAGGGAGACTCCGCTTGGAGTAACCCTTGCTTACATTGTTTTTAAAAATGATCCAAGATGAACAGAGCTGGGATCAGGAAAGACTTAGCTACCTACCCCGGTGTCATCCTGGGGATGGTTAAGTATGGCGTATTTTTGAATGTGCTTGATGCAAATCTAACTGCGAAGTGTACAATTAGGGCACAAGTGCTGCCACTGAAGGGGTGGGTGTGTGGGGCTCAATTTTTGGAAAAAAGGGAGACTCCGCTTGGAGTAACCCTTGCTTGCTGTGTTTTTTAAAAGGAGCCAAGATGAACAAGTCATGGTTCAGCAAAGACTTTGCTACCTACCCCGGTGTCATCCTGGGGACGGTTAAGTATGGCGTATTTTTGAATGTGCTTGATGCAAATTTACCTGTGAAGTGTACAACTGGGGCACAAGTGCTGCCACTGAAGGGGTGGGTGTGTGTGTGGCCCAATTTTTGGAAAAAAGGGAGACTCCGCTTGGAGTAACCTTGCGGTGTTTTACATGATTTTAGAAGGCAATGCCATGCCTATATCTGTGTCTCTTCCTCTTTTCCTTGTAACGCTGTTTTGTTTTCGCATGAGAATTTGTTCTTGTCACTTTCCCATGTGCTTGTGTTGTGTTGTGAGTTGTTTGTCACCTTTTGGAGACCTTTGAGGGTGTTTTCTAGGTGTTTTTATGTGTTTGTGATTGCCTCCCATTGTTTCCTATGTGTTTCGAGCGGTTCGCGGAAGCGGTTCGCCGAACCGAACTCGAACGAGACCTCCATTTGGCGAACCGAACTCGAGCCGAACCACGGCCGGTTCGCTCATCTCTACCCACCACTCACACGGACAGTGTACCCCTATGATGTTAACAGGGGAGTTCCTGGTCTGGGTCTTTGGACCCTGTGGCGAGAACATGGTTCACAATAGTCCTGGTCCAAGTGATGCCTAACTTGGATCAGGTTCATATCATTTCGGAGCCACCCAGATCTGTATTATCCGCCTGACCTACGGGTTGCCTGCAGCTCCTTTACCATCTTGGAGCATGGTGGACCCCAACTTGCGATTGGGATATTCACCACCTTTATCCTAATCTGCCAGTCCCCCCGTAACAGTAAGACTGCGCCAGGGTCTGGATGGCATGGCGGAAATACAGCAGCTGTGTCAGTTCATACAACAGCTTGAGACCAGAATTAGGTCTTTGGAGCAATCTGCTCTTGCTGCTGATATGGCTTACATGGTGGCTCAGGCGGCCGCAATGGTGTCTGCCACCAAGCCCACTTCACTCCTCCCTCACCTCTCACTGCCCAATAAGTTTTCTGGGGACAACAAGGCATGTAAGGGATTCGTGAACCAGTGCTCAATACATCTGGAGCTGCTGGCTGCACAGTTCCCTATAGAGAGGTCAAAGGTGTGGTTTATCATCTCCTTGCTCACATAGCATTGGAGTAGGCTACACCATTGTGGGAGAGGAACGACCCCATAGTCGTGGACTCCGCTGAGTTCTTGGTGTTCATGCGGCAAGTGTTTCTGGGGCCTCAGGTTGCCCATCATATGGCCTTGCAGCTGCTGACTTTTGAGCAGAGGAGTACCTACTTGAATCAGTACGCTGTAAGGTTCAGGACATTTGCCATAGAACTAGGGTGGCCAGATAGATTCCTCATTTCATTTTTTTGGAAGGGGTTGGCCTCGCACGTCAAAGATGTGTTAGCGTCCTGCAAGGTGCCAACCTCCCTTGAGATGAATGAATTTGTGAAATTGGCTACCTGTATTGACCTGTGGAACGCCGAACATCAGCTGGAGTGCAGGTCAGACTGTAGTTCAGCCACTGTGGTGGTCTCTTCCTCCCTTTGAGGATGTCTCTCTCCTTATGGACATCTCTAGGCTTGGTGTTGCTAGGTCATCGAGTCGCAAGGATCCTACCTGTTTTGCTTGTGAGCAGTTCGGTCATTATGCCAACCGCTGCCCACAGCGTCAGGCTAAGTGGCCGTGATCGGTGACCATAGCAGGTGGCAGACTGCACTAGGTGTCATCCACTAGAGTGACGTTTCCTGTGTCCGTGCCCTTCAAGGGAGCTACCTGGTCCACAAAGGCTCGTGTGGACACAGGGGCTGGGGATAATTTTATCCCCTCCTCTTTTGCCCAGTGGCATACCATCTTACTGGTGCAAATGCCAAGGCCTGTGCGAGTCTGTGTGCTGGATGGGTCTTTTTTACCTAAGGTAATTCCCCACCGGACGGTGCCTGTTACCCATGCCATGTCATCAGTGCATAGAGAGACCATTTCTTTCCTGGTTCTCCCTAAGGGTGCAGATGATATTCTGCTGGGCATGCCTTGGCTGAAGCGGCATTCCCCACATATCGAGTGGTTGTCAGGGAAGATCGTGCGGTTGGTCAAATTTTGTGGCTCCCACTGCATATCTCCATCTCCTGCCCATTGCACAGTGGTACCTGTGGCAACTACGAATCATCCAAGTGGGGGGGGCAATGTTACAAATCGGCTTCACTGGGCATGTTCGTCAGGTGGCAGGCCCTGATAGGCTGGATAGCGTCAGGTGTCCTGATGATGTGGCCACTGCAGACTAACTCATAAGGGCCCACCCCTATGACCTGGCACCCCATCATTGGTCATCACTAGATGACTGGTAGGGTGTATGGGGCAGTGCTGCCATTGTGTCATCAGTGACGTGAAGGTTCTGTAGAGTCCCTGGTGACGTCACTGATGGTGTGGCCACTCCGCTATTGGCCCCTGGAGGCGCTATTGTGGCTCACACTGGGTTTGGGGTGGACCCCAGGTGTTAAAAGGGCCTGGAGACTGCACTAAGGGGTGCAGCCTTCTCATATGCACATGCATAGAGCCACATTGCGGTCTATAGCCAGTAGTTCTGGAAGCAGTAGGTAGGGTTAGGCATCCGGTGCCTGTCACACCAAGATTATTAAGGTGTTCCCCACCAAACTGGGAAACACCTATTCCTTGACCTGGGGTCTGGCCGTGTGTGGGTGCTCTGGGGAACAATTGCTTGCTTTATTGCTCTGACCACCCCACTTTCTCTTGCTGCCTGTTGTGGTCATGTGGATCTCTCACTCTCTGTGCTACTGTGCTTGATCTGCATGCCAGGTTGGGTGAGGGTCATAATCATGCATTACCTCATCTTCCACTTCCACACTCTAGTCCTCCTCCTGACTTCTTGACTTAACATAACTTGTTGGCAACTGTGTCTCATCATCATCCATTTACTGAGACAGTAATTGTCATTCCCCACAGTTGCCTGTTTCTAACCATGGCTGCTAAAATATTTTGGCATCATCGCACATGACCTCCTCATGTGCCTCTTGAAATGTGCATGGTGAGAGACCAGAAGAAGCCATTATTGGAAAGATAAAGTGTCCAAGTGTGGTTTCACTTCTCTGCTTGGACTCACCGTGGTTTGAGGGAAAAAGGATAATGGTGATAATTATGTGGTTCAGACTCTTGGCTAGTGAGACTCAACCGTATGGAAGACAGGGTGGTGCTGGGAAACAGATAGGAAGCATTATCTGCTATAGAATCCACAACCTCCTCACACTGTTCTGGCTTCAATAGTGGTGTCCCATGCCCCCCTGAAAAGGGGGATAGAAATGTAGGTCTAGATGATGCATGTGTTTGGTGTGCTCCCCCAGCAAACCCAGTTTGCCGTAGACCACGGCCTCTGCATTCACCACCATCAGCAAGATGTCCACTTACCTGGCCCTTGCCGCATGCCTTGCAAATTTTAAATTATGTACACAGCTAAGAGCAGTATTATTAGAGACTAGAATGTATTTAGATTAGCCCTGAAAAGGACTGTTGGATGTACTTGGCAGCACCAAGGACTGTAATGCAATGAATCCTGTCTAAATGCCTCTACTATAGTATCCCTACTCTAGAATATAAACTTACACTAATTTCATACTAAGAGCAGTATTATTAGAAAATAGAATATATTTAAATTAGCCCTGAAAAGGACTGTTGGTTGTACGTGGCAGCACCAAGGACTTTAACTAAATGCCTCTGCTACACCTTCCCTTCTCTAGAAGCTAACCCCACACTAATTGCAGACTAAAAGCAGTTTTAATGAAGAATAAAATCTATTTAAATTTGCCCTGAAAAAGACTGTTGGTTGTATGTGGCAGCAGCAAGTACTATAATGCAATGACCCCTTCCTAAATGCCTCTAATACACTATCCCTACTCCATAAGCTAACCGTACACTTATTGCAGACTAAGAACAGCATTATTGAAGAATAGAATCTACAGGGGCAGCTCAATAAATTAGAAAATCATCAAAAAGTTATTTTATTTCAGTAATTCAATACAAAAAGGAAAATGCATATTCAGTGGGGAAAAAAAGTATTTAGTCAGTCACCAATTGTGCAAGTTCTCTCTCTTAAAAAGATGTGAGAGGCCTGTAATTGACATCATAGGTAGAAACCAACTATGAGTGACAAAATGAGAAAACAAATCCAGAAAATCACCTTGTTTGATTTGGCAAGATTTTTTTAAAAAAATTATGGTGGAAAATAAGTATTTGGTCACCTAAAAACATGATGGATTTCTGGCTCTCACAGACCTGTAACTTCTTCTTTAAGAGGCTGCTCTGTCCTCCACTCATTACCTGTAGTAATTGCACCTGTTTGAACTTGTTTTCAGTATAAAAGACACCTGTCCACAACCTCAAACAGTCACACTCCAAACTCCACTATGGTGAGGACTAAAGAGCTGTCGAAGAACACCAGAAACAAAATTGCAGCCATGCACCAGGCTGGGAAGACTGAATCTGCAGTATGCAAGCAGCTTGGAGTGATGAAATCAACTGTGGGAGCAATAATAAGAAAATGGAAGACATAGAAGACCACTCATAATCTTCCTCAATCTCGGGCTCTATGAAAGATCTCACTCCGTGGGGTCAAAATGATCCCAAGAACGGTGAGCAAAAATCCCAGAGCCACCTAGGGACACCTAGTAAAAGACCTGCATAGAGCTAGGACCACCGTAACAAAGTCTACCATCAGTAACACACTAGACCTCCAGGACCTTAGATCCTGCAGTGCCAAATGTGTTCCCTTGCTTAAGCCAGTACATGTCAAGGCCTGTCTGAAGTTTGCTTGAGAGCATTTGGATTATTCAGAAGAGTATTGGAAGAATGTCATATGATCTGATGAAACCAAAGTAGAACTGTTTGCTAGAAAACACAACTCGTGTTTGGAGGAGACAGAATGTTGAGTTGCATCCAAAGAACATCATACCTACTGTGAAGCATGGGACAACATCCTGCTTTGGGGCTGTTTCTCTGCAAAGGGACCAGGATGACTGATCTGTGTACATGAAAGAATGAATGGGGTCATGTATCGATTTTGAGTGAAAACCTCCTTCCATCCTTTCTTGAAAAATGTAATATTACCAGTTATGTATATTAGATTTTATGACAGGGTATTGATCCAGGGAACTAGTCTGATTGCCGGATGTGGAGTCAGGAAGGAACTTTTTTCCCCATTGGAACTTGTTTGCCACATTGGGGTTTTTTTGCCTTCCTCTGGATCAACATGTTAGGCTACGGGTTGAACTAGATGGACTTAGAGTCTCCCTTCAACCTTAAAAACTATGATACTATGATACTATGATAAGCAAGGGCATTGAACATGAAACGTGGCTGGGTCTTTCAGCATGACAATGATCCCAAGCATACCACTAGGGCAACAAAGGAGTGGCTTTGTAAGAAGCAAATGAAGGTCCTGGAGTGGCCTAGCCAGTCTCCAGATCTCAACCCCATAGAAAACCTTTGGAGGGAGTTGAAAATCCATGTTGCCCAACAACAGGCCCAAAACATCACTGCTTTAGAGGAGATCTGCATGGAGGAATGGGCCAACATACCACCAATAGTGTGTGCCAACCTTATGAAGACTTACAAAAAACGTTTGACCTCTGTCATTGCCAACAAAGGATATATAACAAAATATTGAAATTAACTTTTGTTATTGACCAAATACTTATTTTCCAGCATAATTTGCAAAACAAAATCTTGCCAAATCAGACAAAGTGATTTTCTGGATTTGTTTTCTCATTTTGTCTCTCATAGTTGTGGTCTACCTATGATGTCAATTACCTCTCTCATCTTTTTAAGTGGGAGAACTTGCACAATTGGTAACTGACCATTACAAGCAGAGTGATCTATTTCAAGTGTTTATTTCTGTCAATGTTGTTGATTATGGCTTACAGCTAATGAAAACCCAAAAGTCATTATCTCAGAAAAGTAGAATATTATATAAGACCAAATGAAAAAATTATTTTAAACTCAGAAATGTTGGCCTCCTGAAAAGTATGCACAGTAAATGCACTCAATACTTGGTCAGGGCTCCTTTTGCATGAATTACTGCATCAATGCGTCATGGAGCCTGTGGCACTGCTGAGGTGTTATGGAAGCCCAGGTTGCTTTGATAACAGCCTTCAGCTCATCTGCATTGTTGGTTCTGTTCAGGCGAGTTATCTAGCCAATCAAGCACAGTGATACTGTGGTTATTAATCCAGTTATTGGTAATTTTGGTACTTTTGGCAGTGTGGACAGGTGCCAAGTCCTGTTGGAAAATGAAATTTTCATCTCCAAAAAGCTTGTCAGCAGAGGGAAGCATGAAGTGCTCTAAAATTTCCTTGTAGATGGCTGCGCTGACTTTGCCCTCATTGAAACACCGTGGACCTACACCAGCAGATGAAATGGCTGCCCAAACCATCACTGATTGTGGAAACTTCACACTATACCTCAAGCAGCTTGGATTGTTTGCCTCTCCACTCTTCCTCCAGACTCTGGGACTTGATTTCTAAATGAAATTCAAAATTTACTTTCATCTGAAAACAACACCTTGGACCACTAAGCAACAATACAGTTCTTTTTCTCCATGGCCCTGGTAAGACGCTTCTGGCATTGTCTATTGGTCATGAGTGGCTTGATGCAAGGAATGCAACAGTTGTAACCCATATCCTGGATACATATGTGTGTGGTGGCTCTTAAAGCACTGACTCCAGCAGCAGTCCACTTCTTGTAAATCTCCCCCAAATTTTTCAATGACCTTTTCTTAACAATCTTATCAAGGCTGCGGTTATCCCGATTGCTTGTGCTCCTTTTTCTACCACACTTTTTCCTTCCACTCAACTTTCCATTAATATGCTTGAATACAGCACTCTGTGAACAACCAGCTTCTTTATCAATGACCTTTTGTGGCTTACCATCCTTGTGGAGTGTGTCAATAACTGCTTTCTGAACATCTGTCAAGTCAGCAATCTTCCCCATGATTGTATTGGACTAGTAAGTCAGGAAAACCACATCAAACCAGGAATTACAATGTTAGAACTATGAGCCTGAGGTCCACCTACAAGTGTTTCATTGACCTCCCGCAACCGGTATAAAAGGCTTTCATGATGAAGAGCAACATGCAAATGGAGGCTGGTATTCAGATCTATCTCCTTCAGCAATGAGTCCTGATTTTGTCTTAAGGCCTCGTTACACGATACGATTTATCTGACGATCTCAGTAGCGATGTGACACGCCCAGATCGTAGATACGATTTGCCGAGATCGCACATAGGTCGTTTAGTAGCAGTCACACGTACACATCTCACAAACGACGCAACATCCTTCAGTGATATATTGTTTGACCAAGGAGGTCGTGTGGATGTTGTTCGTCGTTGGCAGGGTGTGAAACGTAGCAATATGTCTGCTGCATTCCAAATGATGAACAATATTTTGAAACTGAACGACGTGTAAACGACCAACGATTTTCAACCTATTGGCGATCGTTCGGAGTCGCACGTAGATGTCACACGCAACGACGTCGCTAACGATGATGGAAATGCGTCATGAAAACCGTGACCCTCATGACATATCGTCAGATAAATCATAGTGTGTAACGGGGCCTTTAGACACAATTTTGCTAGAGACTTGTCTTTAGACCATGTTGGCAACACCATGAAGAGGTCTTTGAAAGGGAATGCACTGGTCTTAGTCCCAGGTGCGGTAGTTTAATGTGATGTAGCATAATTTATGGCAGTTCAATCCCTCTACTCTTTATTCCAAGTACACTAACAGCTCAATGTTACATTGATTTGGTTGAAGGAACTGTAGTACAGGTATTTTGCCTAAGTGTCCCAGTAGCTGTTTTTTTTAAAACACCACTTTAGAGGGGGTTTTTTTCAGCCCTAAAGTGGTGCTTTAATTCTAAGTCCCCTGTCCCAGGGCTTATGTTCACTCTTCAGCATCTTTACTTTTTCTCTGCATTACTTCCGTTCTGTGGCGCTATATTGTGATTGTAACTTCTGACTAGCCTGAAGCCAGAACTTACATCACTATGAGAGCATGAACAAGGCTCTAATAGACTTGTCTTGAAGAGTGACCTTTGACTTGCTGCATGAAACACTGGAGCAGCTGATAGGTCTCAAACTGCAAAAGACTGACAGGAGTGGTGCTGATAACAGATGAAGACATCGGTGTGTGAGTATAATATTAGTTGCAGGGGACTAAAATTTAAAGCACAAGTCCAGTGGTGAAATAAAAAAAAAAGACTGGAGAGGTGCTTTAACAGCATATCTGAGCTTGTCTCCCATTGAGCACATAGAGGACATCATTGGTCTACAATTGCAAAAAGAGCTCCTAGCAGATCTTGATGATATGCATGATTAAGCGCACTCTCAGTTGCAGAACAATCCACAGTCAAGCCAAGGCTAGAAGTGCATGTAACCCTGCACATGGCAATCGTACTCAACAGGGAAAAATTGAGATGTTTTGAAAATTCCATTTTTTTCATCATTGGCCAAGCAATAACATGTCTATCAATCCTGTGATTTGCATAATTCAATGACTTTCCTTCTTGGTGTTGTAATTTGAATGTTGAGTGTATATCCTTGCATAGCCATGTTACTACCGTGTTTTTTTTTCCAAAAATAAGATACTGTCTTATCCTTTTTTTGCCCCCAAAAAAGCACTGAGGCTTATTTTTGGAGGAGGTCTTATTTTTGGAGAAACATGATTGTGGGTAAGTTTTCCCCCCCAAAAAAGCAGATACCCCACTTCCCAGGAGACTCATACTTACCAGACCCGGACGTCTGCGTGGCTCCCAGGTCCTCCCTGTGATCTCCGGTGGGTGCTGCACGCCATCCCCCCCTGCTTCTGGCTGGCTGACTGACACTGACACACACACATATACACACATATACACACACTCATTACATCTAACATTACAGGATACTTCTGGCCGCAGGTAATGATGGGAGGAAGTCACGTGTCCGGCCCACAGGTCCTGTAAGCTAGCATTGTGGCAGGTCCTTGTGCTCCACTACACTGCCTCCCAGGATTCTGCCAACCAGAAGAAATCGGTGTCGCTGGATGTGGTAAGTATGTCTGTGATGCGATGTGTGTGTGATCCGATGTTTGTGTGTGCGATCTGGTTATGCGTGTGAATCAGATCTTTGTGTGTGTGATCTGATGGTGTGTGTGAGATCGGATGTTTGTGAGATCACTGCAGGTCCTGCCGCTCGGTGTCAGGTGAGTGTGATTGCGGGGTGCCAACTTTCTATAATGAAGTGTCCTGCAGAATCTTTAACTTTGTAAGCTGCATGGCCACTTCATTATTGAACCGCGACTAGGGCTCATTTTCAGGGGAGAGCTTATATTTAAGCCTTGCTCCGAAAATGCTGAAAATCCCTGCTATGGCTTATTTTTGGGTGAGAGTTTATGTTTTAAAAAACACGGTATATATGCAAGCATACAAACTGTAGTGTGCACATACAAACACTGGGCATCCCTGTTAGTGCTACAGAGTTATTCAGTTTATACCTGTTCACATTAGAAAGATAGGATGTGCCATCAGTCTGTTTCTTAGATTACAGGGTTATGCCTTCTGATTGAGCACTCCTATTCTTCAGCCTCAGGCAATTTTAATTCTCCATTTGCAGGTTTCTGTCCGCCCATAAATTGTAGGGGTTTTTTTAACCCAAAAAGAGGCATTAGTTTGATAGGGACCCAAGAAAAATGAGGTCGCCTTGCCACTGGTTGTTGGCCTCACATAAAATCTGGCCAATTTTGTGTGCTAAGTATCTCAATTTTTACATGTTTTTTCATAGCAGTAATGCATGTCTATATTCCCATATTCATTGTTCCTCGTATCTTAACACTGCAGTGTGCAACTGTCTCCTTTTTGGTGCTACAGAGCTATCATTGAAAGTGTTATAATAGTCAAGTAATTAATATGTCCCTTCAGTGCTGTCATAAGTAGAGTAGTACTGTGAGCTTCCACCCAAAAGAAGTGCCCAAGGTATCCAAGTGAGCAAATCTGATGATCACTGGTCTTGCGGAATGAATTGCCCCTTTGCCATCCTAAATCCACATCTTTTTGAGATGTTGCTCATTACATCACGTAAAGGTTAGAGATTTACAACATTATAGAAGGTCCCTGCACCAATGTCTCTGAGCACTGGAGTGTGGATGTAAGATAAATAGGGTCAAATGAAGAATATTTCACATTCCATAGACTGGAAAATTTGAGGTTTTATCAGAAAACAACTAAAAATTAAACATTTTTTTATTCAAATCTGCATATGCAATCACTGTTTGCTAAGGTATATATATTTTTATATATACCCTCATATTAAAGACAGAACTAACAGATTTAAAAGTGAAAACTTCAAAATATTTGGAAAGACTCCCCTAATCGGCCATGTTCCTTGGTGAGGCAATGTTAAAGGCATGTTACAAAGATTCCAGGCTGTAGAATAAATGTTGAGCAGATGATTGATCTGAAGACATGAACGTTATGCACATACAATATGTGGATCTGATAATAATTACTATCCACTATTTCCAACCCCTTGAATACCTATGCACAGGGAAATATGTGGGAGGTAATTAACAATTTCTATTCACAAATGGTACAGATAATTTCCAATTACAACTACAAAACCCATGTCTCGTCTATTACAGCACACATGAATTGTTTTAGCATGCAAAATAAAATCAAACGCTTAAGACCACAATATTGTTTCCATGTTTGTAACTGGAACTAATGGTAATAGTATGTGTAATGCTAATATATTACAGGGAACAGAGACATTTTTAATAATAATCTGAAAATTGAAGTAAACAATTATTTCCCTAAGAGATTAATATATTCGGTTTGAATGTACTTTAAGTAGAAAGGAAAAATCATTATCCGAGTACAATGAATAACAACTAAAAAATGCTGAGCGTGTGTATGTAGGAAACTATTGAGACATTGTGGTGTTTTCGTTTCTTTGCAAAGTTTTCATGGCCTAACATTATAATGGAGTTTTTAATTGTTGTTCTGTACTATTCTGAAGAATCTGTGTAATATAAATATATTAACTCGACATAGTGATGAATGGTGTTGGATGGGAATTTTTATCAATTAGCAAAATACTTACTTTCTTTATTTCTCCAATACAGTGTTTCCCTGAAAATAAGATAGGGGCTTATATTCTTTGCTGCTTTGAAAAATGCACTAGGGTGTATTTTCAGGGGGTGTCTTATATTTGAACCCCTGATGCCTGCTGTAGTAGTACCCGAGGATTGCCCCAAAATCCTTAGTATCTCTTCTGATCTGACAGTGACAGCTGCATAGAAAAACACGCTGTTAGTCTCAGATCAGGGCTGCTGCTGAGGATTGCAGTGAGAACGCGCTGGCTAATTAAGTGAATGAATATTCAGCCTCATCCCCACATAATTCTGCCCAACGCTTTGAGTCCTGCACGGGCACTGACACTCTATGCCTGCTGCACCATATCACTGCCCAAGGATTGCACCACAATCCTTGGTATCTCTCTTGAGCCGATACTGACAGCTGCATAGAAATACACGCTGTCACTGTCAGATCAGGAGTGCAGTGGGAACACGTCGAATAATTAAGTGAATAAATATTCATCCTCATCCTCCCCATAATCTCTCCCACCGTTCGGAGTCCTGCACAGACATCTGCACTCTGCCTGCTGTATTACCGGTACTGCCAGTCCAAGCATCGCATCTCAATCCTCAGCGACTCCACTCAGCTGAGTGTAACAGCGTGTATGTATATGCAGCATAAATCATTAATCATCAGGAACTTTTAAGATAAATCTATTTTTTAAAAAAAAACCAAAACAAATGATAGCACAGTGTTAAAAAAGACAACAATAGGTAATATTTCTTATTGCTGCTTTACTTATTTATATAGTTAGTTAAATAGGTTGAAAAAAAGATTTTAGTCCATCAAGTTTAACCTTCCTTTACCATTACATTTTTGACACTAAATGATCTATAATTTTATAGAAAATCATCCAGCCCTATGTTAAAAGCTGATATAATAGCTGCCATTACTACCTCTTGTGGTAGGGCATTCCACATTCTGACTAACTGTAAAGAACTCCTTCTTATTTAGCTGCAGGACTCATCTTTCTTCCACCCGTAATAAATGCTCACTGGTCCTTAGTATTGTTTTTGGAAGGAATAAGTCATGTGCAAGTTCTTTGTATTGACCACACATGTATTTATACATATAAATGATGTCTATCTAACCTAAAAAAAGCACCAACTTTTCTAACCTCCCATCATATGGCAGGCCTTTTATTCCGTGTAATAATAGAGTTGCCCGCCTTTGAACTAATGCTAATGTCTGAATATCGTTTTTATGCTGAAATAATTCTAAAGTCTTCTGCTACTCCAAAAGTGTCAGAACCAAAGTTATGTATGGCTTTTAAGTGATGTGCTGTGTGACTGTATGTGCCAAAAAAAGCTGGGTATGTAAACGTATATTTATTGTATAAATGATCATGTGAATGTTAGCTAAATCTACAAATTGATGGCACTAAAGATGATCTACTTACCATATGTAGAGTTCTGAGAACATTATGATGGGCATTTAGTTGCATTGTCGGATTAGTCACATTATATGCCTTATCTGTAAATATTATAATGTACACTGAACAAAAAATATAAACACAGCAGTTTTATTTTTGCTCTCATTTTAAAGTGGTCTTCTTTGTGGCCAGCCTAAGGCACACCTGTGCAATAATCCTGCTGTCTAATTAGCATCTTAATATGCTACACTGGTGTGGATGGATTATCTCAGCAAAGGAGAAGTGCTCACTATCACAGATTTAGACAAATTTGTGAACAATATGTGAGAGATAAAGGCCTTTCGTGGACATAGAAAACGTCTTAGATCTTTCAGTTCAGCTCCTGAAATATAGAAGCAAAAATAAAAGTGTTGTGTTTATATATTTGTTCAGTGTAAATTTTCAGGTCCTGTTTCACTTTTTATGCAGGTTTAGCCAAATGGCCGTATTTAAAAAGAGTGAAGTGTCGAAATCAGATTGCTTCATGCCAGTGGAATTTATTGTGGCTAGACCTATGGAGAAAATAAACTGGTGTAATTGGGAAACTGGATGTTTGTAATTCAGTTATGCTAAATATTAAGATAAATTTAAAGTAGACATCCTGTGCTTGCAAATGAATTTCTCATGCTATTGTTAATTAAGTCAATGCATCTTGGACTCTCAGTGTTCTTTGCTCTTTGATGAAAGACATCCTTGAACAGCTAATTTTTCTATAATTATGGACAAATCTGCCAATAACTCATTTAAAGAACATATGTTGCTTTGCATTTCTTTTTCTTTTGTAAGTGCTATTGACCTGAAAGTATTTTCTTTTGATTTAGAACATTTCAGTGCACATATCGCAGGAGACAGGAAGTTTCAGTTAAGGTTTAATAGTGAAGACTAGAAAGGACTAGATTGTTAGAAATTTCATTTAGACGATTTTGCCAATTTTTTCCCAGAGATTTGATTTGTGTCAAATTAATTTGCATGAATTGCCTAATTAAAAAGCCTCATATTGCCTGGAAATTATATATAGAGCACTGTTAGTTCTCCTTGAAGTCAATTGAACAAGTTTCAAGCTCTGTAATGTAAACACAGCTTTGTTCATGTCCAAACGACTTCAAGCCATCTGGTTGGTATACAGTCATGGCCAAAAGTTTTGAGAATGCTACAAATATTAATTTTTACAAAGTCTACTGCTTAAGTTTTTCTAATGGCAATTTGCATATACTCCAGAATGTCATAAAGAGTGATCAGCTTAACAGCAATTACTTAATTACTTGCAAAGACAATATTGGCTAAGAAAATTAACTTTAACCCCCCAAAACACATTTCAATATCATTGCATTCCTGCCTTAAAAGGAGCAGCTAACATTGTTTTAGTGATTGCTCCATTAACACAGGTGTGGGTGTTGATGAGGACAGGGCTGGCGATCAATCAGTCATGATTAAGTAAGAATGACACCACTGGACACTTTAAAAGGAGGCTGGTGCTTGGTATCATTGTTTCTCTTCAGTTAACCATGGTTATCTCTAAAGAAACACGTGCAGCCATCATTGCTCTGCACAAAAATGGCCTAACAGGGAAGAGTATCGCAGCTACAAAGATTGCACCTCAGTCAACAATCTATCGCATCATCAAGAACTTCAAGGAGAGAGCTTCCATTGTTGCCAAAAAGGCTCCAGGGCGCCGAAGAAGGACCAGCAAACGCCAGGACCGTATCTTAAAACTGTTTCGGCTGCGGGATCGGACTACCAGCAGTGCCGAGCTAGCTCAGCAATGGCAGCAGGCTGGTGTGAGTGCTTCTGCACGCACTGTGATGCGGAGACTGCTTGAGCAAGGCCTGGTTTCAAGGAGGGCAGCAAAGAAGCCACTTCTCTCCAGAAAAAACATCAGGGACCGACTGATATTCTGCAAAAGGTACAGGGAGTGGACTGCTGAGGACTGGGGTAAAGTCATTTTCTCAGATGAATCCCCTTTTTGATTGTTTGGGACATATGGAAAACAGCTTATTAGGAGAAGAAGAGGTGAGCGCTACCACCAGTCTTGTCTCATGCCAACTGTTAAGCATCCTGAAACGATTCATGTGTGGGGTTGCTTCTCAGCCAAGGGAATTGGTTCACTCACAGTCTTGCCTAAAAACACAGCCATGAATAAAGAATGGTACCAGAATGTCCTCCAAGAGCAACTTCTCCCAACTGTCCAAGAGCAGTTTGGAGCCCAACAATGCCTTTTCCAGCATGATGGAGCCCCTTGCCATAAACCAAAGGTGATCACTAAATGGCTCATGGAACAAAACATAGAGATTTTGGGTCCATGACCTGGAAACTCCCCAGATCTTAATCCCATTGAGAACTTGTGAGCAATCATCAAGAGACGGGTGGACAAACAAAAACCAACAAATTCTGGCAAAATGCAAGCATTCCTTATGCAATAATGGACAGCTATCAGTCAGGATCTGGTCCAGAAGTTGATTGAGAGCATGCCAGGGAGAATTGCTGAGGTCCTGAAGAAGAAGGGTCAACACTGCAAATATTGACTTGCTGCATTAACTCATTCTAGCTGTCAATATAACCTTTTGGTACTCATAATATGATTGCAATTATATTTGTGTATGTGATGTAAACATCAGACAAACACAATTAAAAACCAGAGGGCAACAGATCATGTGATAATATAATTTTGGTGTCATTCTCAAAACTTTTGTCCATGACTGTATACAGATGGTAACCAAAGGTAACCAACAGCATAATTAACAACATATTGCACAGACAATTTAGGCTACCCAAGCAAAAAAGATGAGCTGGAACACCTGTTGGTATGTTTGCAATCTGTAAGGGCACATTCACACTGTGGCCATTAGTGTGACGCCCTGGACTAGCCAGGTAGTCACAGGTAGACCCCCTGCACAAACACCAGCCCCTAAAAAGGTGTAACCAGTCAACCTAAAAACACTGAGTCACCCCTCTCAGGTCTTGATGTTCACACCCGGGGGTGGAGCCAGGTGGTTGGCCACGCCCTCCGAGGAGTTCGGAGAGCCTGAGGCGGGAAAAACAAGCAAGCAGATGAAGTTAGGGAGGAGAGGAGAGTAGTAGGAGTGTGTCAACGTCTGTCAGGGATCTGGGTAGGAGCCCAGATTCCCTGTGACCAGGAGGCAGACGGTGGTTGCCGACTGCAGGAGCTGGGAAGATGGCTGGTGGAACCGTAAGGGACCGGGACAGGGTAGTGGCCCGCCGGTACCGAACTGGGGAGCCAACTGGAAACCGGAGCACCAGGAGGGGTACTCAGACCCAGAACGAGGTCCGGAAGCCACTGAAACACGTCGAATTCACTGATTGAGGTCTGGACCTTAGGTCCTTTCCCGTCCCAAGACCTGAAAGATGGCAACAGCCAACCGAGGGGGATAGAAAGCCACCGCACAAGCAGAGAGATCCCACGGGCCAGCACCTGCAGGCAAACAGGTTCCCCGACACACATAAAGCCAGGGAGCAGATTACCATTGCTGAAGCATAGGCAGTCAAGTTCTACCACAGAGGTGCAGGAGAAAGGTGGGAGCCACCAACCTGAGAAAGGGGCAAAAGCGCAGCCGGCTGCGGGCACCGACCACCATCCTTTTTGGTTTACCAGAGACTCCGGTGTATCTATCATAGTGAGTACAATAGTGCCCTCGGGCCACGCACCTCACCGCACCACACCGCCCGCACCTCGCAACCACCGGGCCCCGGGACCATCACCCCATGCCCACAGAGGGGTCAACACCAGGCTGCATAACACCGTCCCCGGGTGCCTAGTTAATGGCAGCAGTGGTGTCCACATTCACCACAACCCGTGGGTGGCGTCACGAACTTACACCCCTAAACTCCACGGCTTTGGCCGTGAACCTTCCCCACCGAAATCCCTACACATAGCGCCAGCTTCCCTTCAGAGCGACGTCCGGGTCTTGGAGGAGCTCGAGCTACCCACCGACGAGCACGGATCCGAGTGGCTCGGCAGCCGGCTGAGCCCCGGGGCGGTACATTAGCACACATAACCTAGAATAGAAATAGTGTCAACCGAGTACCCCATGTCATTTACATGTACTCATATTTTTTACTTAATTACTTACTGCAGGGTATTTGCTCAATTTGTTTTATCCTAAGTTCTGTTTGCAAATGGCCACAGTGTGAATATGCACTTACATATTGTATGCACTTCTATCAATATGTGTTGGTTTCTTTGGTTTTGCTTCAGTTGTTTTGCACTTTGTACATAAAGGAGCATGGCTCCAATTTTGGGCTTTTTTCATTTAGTTTATATATATTTTTCCATAACCAGATGTTTATACAGTCAGGCCTGGGTCCTGCTCTGCCCTCATCTATTTTGACACCTGCTGGCCATGAAGAGGTTAACTACAAGAGTTAAGGTACACCTTGTCCCAGTGGGAAGGCTTTTATGCAATTTTGCTCAAAATAGTGTCAAATAAGTACCCTATGTTATGTAAATGTGTTATTACTGCTTACTTACTGCAAAATATTTGCTCACTTTGTTTTTATCCCAGGTAATAAAACCAGCAATTGAGTTACAGGACAAGATCCTCAAATCGAGGTATATTTCACTGGTGACGAAGACACGGCTCGTACATAGTCTGGTCTTTTCTGTGGTAAGATATGGATGCAAATCCTGTATGATAAAGAACTAAAACAGAAGAAGAATCAACGCCTTCAAAATGTGGTGCTGGAGAAGGATGTTGTCAAAAACAACAAACAAATTAATTTTGGAAGAAATCAAGCCAGACTTGTCACTCAAAGCAAAGATCACAAAGTTAGAACTTGCCTACTTTGGACACATCATAAGAGCAATCACTTGAGAAGGACATCATGGTTGGAAAAAAAGAAGGAACAAAGCGAAGAGGAAGACCAGCAACCTGATAGCTTGATACTATCAAGATAACGGTGGAGAACATCTTAGTGGATCTATCTAGGCTTGAACAAGATTGGTCTTCCTACAGAGCCCTCAGTCATGGCTCAAGATCAAGTTAGAGGCTGTTAAAAAAATGTTTTTAGGCTACCCACATTGTATAAACAATCTAAAATGAATCCCTTTTGGGATGCTTTTAAATTGTTTATAGATAAGAGGTGGAAATGAAAAAAGCCGAGGCATTTTTAGACAGTTAGTTACTACAAATATCTATATCTGGTTTGAAGGTATATATAGCTTAGCACTCTACTAAATGAAGAAGGGATAGTTTTTTCATAAGCATCCATAAATTATCCCTTTAATTAGTGAGAAAAAAAGTGAACTGTTTTGAATAGGAAGAAGTTATGATCTCTCACCTTGAGGTGAAGAATTTATTCAGGCGGTGTGTGTACGTATCTGATATTAGACTATTTGAGCAATAAGTCAGGCTCAAAAAATTATCTTAAATACAGTAATGTTCACACTTTTTTAGGTAAACAATTGTATTTACGTTTCAGGATCAGGGAGATATCTCATTAAAAAAATAATGTTACGTATTAAAATATAATCATCGCATTTTCATTTAGAAACAGAAACAAATCTTGAATTCATAATTTCATTTTCAAAATCTCTAATGAGTCATTTAATCTTACCTTTACTTTCTGGTACTTTGTGGAGAATTGTATTTCACAAATGTATTATTCTGCCGTCATACCCTGACTGGTGATGATGTGCCAGCTTCAACAGTATATTACTTGAATCTTGGAGTTTGATTCACAGACAGAGATTATCCTATTTTCAATCTGGTACATTAGCACTGAAGTAGTTCACCACATCAGATTATGCTTTTATCTATCCCTATGCTGCGTGCTTTGAGCTTCTATCCCTAGTCAGTACAAGCATAAAATGACATTCTTTGTCCTACCCCTATCTTTTATACTGCCTGTGATAGCTCCCTTGATAGGCTGTGCTACATCATGTGATCACATTACATTAGGGCATTATGGGGAAGCCTGCGCTTCTGCGTCTAAAGCTATTGATCTGCTCACTGAGTTTGCAGCATTGTGAAATGGTGTAAATTGAATTGCAAAGTATCCAAATTCACACAGAACCACAGATTTCAGAAAATTCAAAGCAAATGAGATCCTCCACATATACAGTATTCTCATCTCTAGTAAAGACATAAGACAGCTACACTTTAATAAAAGATGAACATAAAGCCATTGGTGGCCACTAGTTTGTTACAAGCAATGAAGTAAATTTTTTGTGTATGAAAGTTCCAGAAAGCTAGATACAATTCTCTAAAATATGTGCAAATATAGTATGAGACAAAACTTCTGATCTAGTGGAATAGTAGTCAGTTCTCATAGAAGTAAATGCTTAATTATTTAGGGAACCCCCCCCCCATGAAATTAATATGACTGAAAACTGTTCAAAACATACACCAAACAATTTTGACTAAATTAAAGAGGACCAACCATCAGGATTTTCCTATATAAACTATTGTGAGAGTGCTGATATTGCTGATATTGCTGATACTCCATCTGCAGTGTCTCCTCCTGTCCACCAGAGGGATGTCTGCTCAGTCCTAGAGGAGGATTTTGCCAGGAGAAAAATACAGGACGTGAGAAGCAAAGGGAGAGAGAGATTGGAAGAGACACTGAAGTGTAGTGGCTGCCTGTCCCTGCATTGTTCCCAAGTCCCTGGACTGCTGGAGACAGCTTTGTTATTGTTGTCTGAAGAAAGGCCACGTAACTAAGTGCCTATGTTCATAGACTGTTGCCAGGGAGAGGCAAGACTGTGATTGAAGCTAATCTGCATCTGAGGCCTTCCTAGGAGATCGTGACTGGAGCCGGAGAACTGTCCCTGTGATTATCAGTGCCAGAGAGAACTGCTGCACAGTGAAGCCCTGAAGGGATCTGTCCCCATGATTTAAGTGCCATAGAGAACTGTTGCAGAGCCGGACGTGGAGTACATACCCCTTTGCCCGGAGACCTTCCTGGATAAATACGTGTAACATTGAGTCCTGAGCTCAGGCCTGGCCTATATCTATTTGTTTTTGTGGACAAGTGTGCACACTGACAGAGTAGTGGTTTGCCACCAGGCCATGGTCTATTATATAGTGCTGCAGTACTGAATCTTCCTATTTGTGTATCTCTGATAGCAGGTGTATAACCCTGGGGTACTTTACTGTGTTGCCTATATATGTGGGGAACAGGTGGGGAATTAGAGTTTCGGTTAAGATTGTTAATTGGTGTGCTGGTCCAGGGACAGCTCCTTTATACACCCAGTGATTTACACTCTCTAGTGTTTCAGGAAGTTCCTCCTTAAGTAAATTGTTGCTGCTGATTCCTGTCCCACTGGAATTGATCTCTGACCCAGCATGTTGATCCTGGTTTGATAACTGGGTGTTCACACTATACTAGTGCTGTCATGCTGATTGTAAACATACCTTCAGTTGTGAGATCGGATGTATACTTTCTGAAATACAGGCAAGTAAAGTTTGCGAAATGCACTGTTACTTGATTGATAGCAGCTGCAGAATATCTAATAGGTGGGTCGGGTTTTGCTAGTTACTCCCACCTCTGTCTGCCTGCCTGTCCTTCCTCCCCCTGTTTCTGTTATTACAAAGGAGGGAGGAAGGACAGGCAAGCAGACAGGGGTGGGAACAACTAGCAAAACCCAACCTACCTATTAGATATTCTGCAGCACCTCTTATCAAATAACAGTGCATTTCACAAACTTTACTTGCCTGTAATTCAGAAAGTATACATCCGATCTCACAACTAAAGGTATGCTTAGAATCAGAATGATAACATCAGTATAGCACTGGCTTTAGATTATATCTGAAAATCCTAGGGGTTGGTCCTCTTTCAGTTAAAAAATCTACAAAAAGTCATTGAATGTGTTAGTGAGTTTTGTGTGGCAGTGTTTCTCAAGGTTCCACATTCAAGTTCCCCCTATTCAAATGAATTAAATCAATGATAGACAATGGGGTCATGAATAAGAACTAGTGCTGAGAAAAACAGTCCACGTCAAACACCATATGCTTTCTTTCTAAATTTACATTGAAAAGGGACAGCTGAATATGATCTGATTAATAATGGCAGAAGCACTTTTAATATTTGTCCTAGTTTTTTAATATTACTACTGTTGTCTCCTTGATGGGGTTTGGATTTAATTTGTGCTTAAAAATGCACATTTTTGTCCAATGTTGCAGATATTTCAAAATGTTTAATATTAATACCTTAACTAACTTAATTGACAGTAACATGTGTATGTAAAAGTTGAAAATTATACTTTGTATCAACTTGTGAACAGATAACATCAGAACAGCGACTTTCTCAATTGCTTTCCTTTTTATCGTTCATATTATTTATGAACCACAAAAGACTTTTTACAAAATTGTGTTTTAATTCTACTCATCAGCTGTTAACTCTTCAGGGAAATTAATGCATTGAGCTGTGGAGGGCGACTGAGGCCGGCGCATCAGATCTTCTAGTTGATGCTTACAATAGTTAAGTGGATACAATTAGTGCAGATATTAAGCAGATTGTGTGGACATATTTCATTTATAAACAAAAGTCACTTGACATAAAGTACTTTAATTTTGAGACTGAAACTTCCATAAAGCTGGACAGGGGAATATACATGAAAAGGCAACTAGTAACATTATAATTCCCAGTGACCCAGCCACTAATTTAGATATTATTGGAGTGTGATGAAACTTTTTGGTACAAAGAGTTTCAAAAGTTTTTGACCTGTTGTGTTAAGTAAATGCTCTTTTTAGAAGTAAGCTTAACTTATGATGGACTTTTAGAACTACAGATTTAGAGAGTAAAGGGTACTTTACACACAACGATATGTAAGACCTTGAGTGAATTAGGTTAGTAAAGTATAGATTTGGTTGCATAATTAGGCTTTTATGTCTACATTTGGATCAGGTATAACTTTGCAAATTCCAACCTCTACTTTTAGAAACAAAACAGTGAAATCTAAAGGGTGCTTTACACGCTGCGACATCTCTAGCGATAGCTATATCTAAAGGGTGCTTTAAACGCTGCGACATCGCTAGCGATAGCTAGGGATGTCGTACGCGATAGTACCCGCCCACATCGCTGTTTCGTCATGGGGTGATCGCTGCCGTAGCGAACAATATCGCTACGGCAGCATCACACGCACATACAGTACATACCAAAAGTTTGGACACACCTTCTCATCTCTAGAACAACTGTTAAGAGGAGACTTTGTGCAGCAGGCCTTCATGGTAAAATAGCTGCTAGGAAACCACTGCTAAGGACAGGCAACAAGCAGAAGAGACTTCTTTGGGCTAAAGAACACAAGGAATGGACATTAGACCAGTGGAAATCTTTGCTTTGGTCTGATGAGTCCAAATTTGAGATCTTTGGATCCAACCACTGTGTCTTTGTAGAAAAAGTGAACGGATAGACACTACATGCCTGCTTCCCACCAGCATGGAGGAGGAGGTGTGATGGTGTGGGGGTACATTGCTGGTGACACTGTTGGGGATTTATTCAAAATTGAAGGCATACAGAACCAGCATGGCTACCACAGCATCTTGCAGCGGTGTGCTATTCCATCCGGTTTGCGTTTAGTTGGACTATCATTTATTTTTCAACAGGACAATGACCCCAAACACACCTCCAGGCTGTGTAAGGGCTATTTGACTAAGAAGGAGAGTGATGGGGTGCAACACCAGATGACCTGGCCTCCTCAGTCACCAGACTTGAACCCAATCGAGATGGCTTGGGTTGAGCCGGACCGCAGAGTGAAAGCAAAAGGCCCAACAAGTGCTAAGCATCTCTGGGAACTCCTTCAAGACTGTTGGAAGACCATTTCCGGTGACTACCTCTTGAAGCTCATGAAGAGAATGCCAAGAGTGTGCAAAGCAGTAATCAAAGCAAAAGGTGGCTACTGTGAAGAACCTAGAATCTAAGACATATTTTCAGTTGTTTCACACTTTTTTAATTATTTCATTCCACGTTTTAATTCATAGTTGTCATGCCTTCAATGTGAATCTACAATTTTCAGAGTCCTAAAAATAAAGAAAACTCTTTGAATGAGAAGTTGTGTCCAAACTTTTGGTCTATACTGTATATATATATATATATATATATATATATATATATATTCACAGCATTCTAAATGTGGCCGCACTATTGACTTGTATGGAGGCAAAAAAAATGTTATTGCTATGAGCATCTATACGATTTTTAAGGCATCCCATTTATTATGGTTATCCTGGTGAAGTAGACTACAGGTTGGTGAAATACTGGGAGAATATAGTGTGGTCAGATGAGATCAAAATTGAATTCTTTGGATGTCATAATACACAACATATTAGGAGGCCAAAAGGCACCGTATATCACCCCATATCATCATACCAACAGTGAAGTTTAGAGGTGGAATATATGCTCTTATTGAGCAACATAAATGCAGTTATGAATAGCATATTCTGACAGCTTACCCCACCATTTCTCGTCATCTAGGGTCAGACTCCCAGCCTTAGCTGTATCCTTGCAATATTAACCCCTTACAGACCGCGGGCCGTAAAATAACATCCTAGCAGTCATAATGTTACTGCCCGCGGTCTGCTGGCGGCAGCTTGCCGCAATCGGCACACATCTCAGCTGATTTTCACAGCTGAGATGTGTGCCTGCTAGGCACGAGCAGAATCGTTATCTGCTCGTGCCGTTTAACCGTTTAAATGGCGCTGTCAATATGTGACAGTGCCATTATAAGCGCGATCGCGGTAAACTTTTACTTACCGCCCGATACCGGAAGTCACGTGACGCGATCACGTGACTTCCGTTAGTTGTCATGGTATCACAGGGTCATGTGACGACTCCTGTACTACACATGAATTCCTTTCACTTTCGCTGTGCCAGCGGCACAGCAAAAGAGAAAGAGAGCGTATCTGCTGTTTACAGCTGTATAGCTGTGATCAGCAGATAGTGCAGAGCAATCGGAATGCTGATCGCTATAGCCCCCTAGGAGGACTAGTAAAATAAAAAAAAAAGTTAAAAGAAAAGTTTTAAAAAATTAAAAAAAAACAAAAAAAACTAAAAGTTCAAATCACCCCCCATTCGCCCAATTGAAAATTAAAGGGTGAAAAAAATAAAAAATATACACACATTTGGTATCGCCGCATTCAGAAACGGCCGATCTATCAAAATATAAAATAAATTAATCTGATCAGTATACGGCGTAGCGGCAAAAAAATTCCAAACGCCAAAACGACGTTTTTTTGTCGCCACAACTTTTGCGCAAAATGCTATAAGAGGCGATCAAAACGTAGCATCTGCGCAAAAATGGTACTGTTAAAAACGTCAGCTCGAGACGCAAAAAATAAGCGGTCACTGAGCCATAGATCTCAAAAAATGAGAACGCTATGGGTCACGGAATATGGCGTAAAACGTGCGCCACTTTTTTCGGTCAAACTTCCGATTTTTTTTAACCCCTTATATAAAAGTAAACCTATACATGTTTGGTGTCTACGAACTCGCACTGACCTGAGGCATCACACCCACATATCAGTTTTACCATATAGTGAACACAGTGAATAAAATATCTCAAAAACAATAGTGCTATCGCACTTTTTTTTGCAATTTTTTTGCATTTGGAATTTTTTTGCCGTTTTCCAGTACACTATATGGTAAAACTTATGGTTTCATTTAAAAGTACAGCTCGTTCCGCAAAAAATGAGCCCTCACATGACCATATTGACTGAAAAATAAAAAAGTTACGTCTCAGAAAAAGAATGGCGAAAAAAAAAACGGAAAGCGAAAAATCGGCCGGTCGTGAAGGGGTTAAGCTTTCTTTTCAACACACTGATAGCTTATTAAATTTCTCCTTCGTCTTTACTCCCTGTGTTGCATGTTTTATTCCACAATGTTCCTGTACTATCATCTCAAATTTTCTTCTGCAAGTATTTAAAAAATTCTATAAACCCAATAAAAAAGTAGTAAAGATTTTTAAAGTTTCATAGTTGTTAAGGTTGAAAGAAGATGCTGAATTGCACCATATTAAGGGAAAAATTCCATCCTGACCCCATATGTGGCAATCAGATTAGCTCTCTGGATCAATGTGCCAACACTAAGGCGGGCTTTGCACACTACGACATCGCAGGTGCGATGTCGGTGGGGTCAAATCGAAAGTGACGCACATCCGGCGTCACTTGCGATGTCGTAGTGTGTAAATCCTAGATGATACGATGAACGAGCGCAAAATCGTCGTCATCGTATCATCGCTGCAGCCTCCGACATTTCCATAATGCCGGGGGAGCGACAGGTACGATGTAGTTCCTCGTTCCTGCGGCCGCACACATCGCTGTGTGTGAAGCCGCAGGAGCGAGGAACTTCACCTTACCTGCCTCCCGGCTGCAATGAGAAGGACGGAGGTGGGCGGGATGTTTACATCCTGCTCATCTCTGCCCCTCCACTTCAATTGGCCGCCTGCCGTGTGACGTCACTGTGACGCCGCACGGCCCGCCCCCTAAGGAAGGAGGCGGGTCGCCGGCCAGAGGGACGTCGCACGGCAGGTATGTGCGTGTAAAGCTGCCGTAGCGATAATAATCGCTACGGCAGCTTTCACTATATATCGAACGTGCGACGGGGGCGGGACTATCGCTGCAGCATCGGTAACACATTGTTTCCGATGTTGCAACGTGCAAAGCCCGCCTTAATCTAACACCCACAACCTGTAATATATGTTTGAAGAAAGGCACCCGGGTCGTCCTTGAATTTGTTTAGTGAATTAACAATTACATTCTGTGGCAGAGAGTTCTATATTCTCATTGCTTGTACAGTAAAGAATTGCCATCTCTGATGATGAGTAAGGCTATGTGCGCACACTGCGTTTTTTTGACGCTGCATTTTTGTGCGTTTTTGGACGCTAAAAACGCACAAAAACGCACCTGCGTCGAAAAACGCGGCAAAAAACGCACGCGTTTTGCCGCGATTTGGTGCGTTTTTTTGCTGCGTTTTGCTGTGTTTTTGCTCACTGCATCCTTATGCGTTTTTTATCAGTGAACAAAAAAAAAAAGGTCTTATGTCATTTCCTTCTTCAATGTGTTCTTCATTCTCCACTAGTGTATGCAGAAGAGCAGACAGCTGCAGAACTACAAGGCTCAGCATACTCCATCCAATAGTGTATGCAGGAGAGCAGACAGCAGCTGCAGAACTACAAGGCTCAGCATGCTCCATCCAGGACTGTATGGTTGAGGGAGAGTCAGGGGGAGCAGACCTACAAGGCTCAGCATTCTCCATCCAATAGTGTATGCAGGAGAGCAGACAGCAGCTGGCGAACTACAAGGCTCAGCATCCTCCTTCCAGGACTGTATGCAGGATTTCTTTGCCCCCCCAAACAAAAAAAATGACGTGGGCTTCGCCATATTTTTGTATGCTAGCCGGGTACAGCAGGCAGGTACGGGCTGCCCCCAACCCCCAGCTGCCTATTTGTACCCGGCTGGGAACCAAAAATATAGGGAAGCCCTTTTTTTTAAAATTATTTCATGAATTTCATGAAATAATTTAAAAAAAAAATGACGTGAGCTTCGCCCAATTTTTGAGTCCAGCCGGGTACAACTAGGCAGCTGGGGATTGGAATCCACAGTGCAGGGTGCCCATGCTTTCTGGGCACCCCCGCTGTGAATTGCAGTCCCGCAGCCACCCCAGAAAATGGCGCTTTCATAGAAGCGCCATCTTCTGGCGCTGTATCCAACTCTTCCAGCTGCCCTGATGCCGGGTGGCTCGCCGGGTAATAATGGGGTTAGGGCTAGCTGTATAGCTGGCCCTAAGCCCGAAATTCATGGTGTCACGCCAATATTAGACATGGCCACCATGAATTTCTAGTAAAGATAAAAAAAAAACACAACACACAGAAAAATATTTTTATTAGAAATAAAACACAACACAATTAGTGACTCCATCTTTATTGAAATAAAGAACCCCCCCTCCGCAGTAATCCTTGGTCAGGGTCCCGCGCCGTCCAATCCGGATCCAATATCATCTGATCGGTTTGCTGGAAGGCAAAGCGATCAGATGATGTGTCAGGATCAAGTGCCTGAATCACATCACACATCAGCTGATTGTATAAAAGCCGATTATACAATCGGCTGATGCATTGGTGCAAAAAATAAAAAAAAATAAATACATACTCACTTATGTGCTGATTACCGGCAGCTCCTGGAGCGATCGGATGGGAGTATGATCCTGTCCGATCGCTGCAGCAGCTGCCGGTAATCAGGGATGAAGTCTCCTGACGCATCCGCTGATAGGTTAAACCGGCCGGGCGCCCGCGTCACCGCGATACTTACGATCAGCTGATGCGTCAGGTGACTGCATCAGGTGATCCATCGCCAGGTCCTGCATCCATCGGAGCTTTCCCGGCCGTCTGCACACAGCCGGAGCGGAGGTGGCGATACCGTGAGAGGAGATGGGAGCGGGCATGGCACCGGGAGGCTGCAGACAGGTGAGTATAACTTTTTTTTTTTTTTCTACTGTTAACTTTTGTTTTCGCAGCCGCTTCCACCTCCTGCCTGTACATGGCGCCGCACGGCAGCATACATGCACAGGACTGGAGGTGGACGCGACGATGACGGTACCGGGAGGATTCACGCTTCTGTATATACTGACAGAAGGAATCCTCTTCCTGTACACGTCACTTTACTACCCACCTCCTGCGTTTATAGCTGCGTTTTTGGTCTTAGAAACGCACCAAAACGCACCAAAACGCAGCTATTTGCGTTTCTCATTGCGTCTTTCAACATCCCATTGAACTCAATGGATGAAAAGCGCAGTGAAAAACGCGGGAATAATTGACATGCTGCATTTTTGTGGCACCACAAAAACGCAGCTGAAAAAAAACAGATGTGTGCGGACAGCAAAAATGAAAACTCATAGACTTTGCTGGGGAAGCAAAGTCCTGCAGTTTTGAGGCCAAAAACGCACCCGAAAAACGCGCAAAAACGCCGTGAAAAACGCACTGTGCACACATAGCCTTAACCTTCTTTTCTCTAAACGTAGAGGATGTCTCCTTGTCACTGTTGTAGGCGTTGGTGCAAAAGATCATTAGAAAGATCTGTGTACTGTCCCCTCATATAATTGTATATTGTAATAAAATTGCCTCTAAACCTTCATTGTCTCAAACTGAATAATCCCAAGCTTGATAACATGCCTTTGTACTGCAGTTCACTCTTCCCCTTAAAAGACATGCTTGCTCTTCTTTAGACCTGCTCTGGTTGAGTTATATCTTTCTTATACACTGGAACACAATATTGTACACAGCAGTCTAAGTGTGGCCACATTATTGACTTGAATAAAGTCAAAACCATATTCTTGTTATGGGCATCTTTGCCTTTTTTAAAGCATCCCATTTATTACGGCTACCCTCGTGAAGTGCACCACAGTACCAGATGGGTATATGGGTCCTGAGCAGCAGTGCAACTGACAGGATGACATGTGGAGAACAAGGATGAGTCACCTTCAGGAATTTTGGGAACTCCCTGCTGCTTGAAAGCCCTATGGGGAGGGGCAATTCCCTATGCACTGCTATTTGGGTACGCACAGACAAAAAGATGTGTCTACGATTGTTGGGTACAGGTTACTGACAGCGTTCAGGCCTGCCATGGGCCCACTAATGCAGATCTTGATTTAAAAAACAAAAAAACAAAAGAAAACCTGAAAAAAATCGCCCACAGAATGGCCCGTAGACTAGCTCTGCCAATCACCTGACTTGAATCCAATAGAGAATTTATGGGAGGAACTAAAGGTCAGAGTTCATAGAAGCAGACTACAGAACCTTCAGGATTTGAAGAGAGATTATGTGGTAGAATGGCCCAAAATCACACCTGAGCAATTCATGCAATTAGTTTCTCCATAGGCCTCTTGAAGCTGTCATCACCAACAAAGGCTTTTGTAAGTACTATTAAGTACATTTCAGTAAGCCTGTTCAATACTTTTTGCCTGTGTCATTTCTCACTATTAAACATCACTAAATTTATGGACATCTATTGTTTGATCTATCGGCCTGCGTGGATTAATATCTTTAGAAATATATTTAGTTGGAAATGGGTGATGTGTTCAATACTTATTTCACCTGCTGTATATATATATGTATATATATATATATATATATATATGTACACAAATAAATAAATGTATATATATATATATATATATATATATATATATATATATATATATATACTGTATATAGTATTCTTTTACATTTGAATTCTATCAATTGCTCTTCAGGGAGCCTGAGCAATTTGAATACTGGTAATGTGTGCGACTGATTAGTCCTGTCAAGCTAGCCACAGGTTAACAGGCCTCATTTCCCATTTCTGACAGCAATATATGCTGTTTCATGCTTCATTCACATTCCCTATGTTCAACACAAACCCGGGTCATTCTATATATGGAAATTTCTGTCTCCGGGGCAAAAAAATTAAAAAAGGTGAGATTGGCGCTTTAACCTCACTGGCCTCGGAAAATATGTTTTAGTCTGATACATTATACTAGTGGGAATTATTTATCAAGAAGATACAAGCCTGATATTTCAGAAATAATGAGATGTTCTGCTTTTGCAGCTGAAATGTTATGGTCTGAAGAGCATCAGCCATGAATCCATAGGAATTAAATAAACTTAGAAATGATATATCATGCAGAAGAGTTACGTAGCCATTCTCATATGGTCTTGGAAAGTGTCGATGAAATAATCTTTTCAATGCTTTAATCTTTATTGAGACATTTATTTTTCATCATGCTGACCTGATGTTTCCATACATAACATTTTCCAGGCTTGTCATCCCTTAATTAAAATGAAGAGACTATTTGTCTGTAGTGTTTTATTTAATTAAGGAGCCTGGTATAAATGTGACCACTGAAATTGTGCATGTACTGATCATTTGCTTTGTATTTAGTGTACATACCATAATAATAATAATAATAATAATAATAAAAAAAATCAATTTGAAATATTTTTTGTCGGAGGTAAGAACATTGCTCTTTTGGTCTTTGATGGAGGTGATTATTGATCCTTATGCTATTGCTATTATCCATCAATCACCTGACTGCTGCAGCCAATCATTAGAGTTTTCACAATGTGTATGTAAATTTCACTAATAGTGATGAGCGAACGTGCTCACCACTGCCTCATTACTCGATCCAGCGTTGGGGTTCTCTGGTGTGACTCAAGTGCCAAGTATAATGGAAGTCAATAGGAAACTCAAGCATTTTTAAACTTTGATGCTCTATGGAGTAACGAGCAGGGGGAAAACTCGCTCATCCCTAGTTACTAACTAAGGCAGTGACTGGCTATAGCAATCAGGTTACATAAAACATGACGACAGGACCAGTGGCACTGGAGCAGTGGAGAATTCAAGTATTTATTTTATAACAATTTACTGTTAAAGCTATTTTTTTAGGAAAATATCAATAGTACCTATATAAACCACAGATTGCTCTTATTAGTCTCCTTTTTGTGAAAAATATATATTTTTAAAGTATTAAATATTAAGTACTTGTGGACCGCCCATAAACCATAGTAACAAAAATTGAGACAGTTGCTCTCTGTAAACAAGAATAGGCATTCAGATGTGGGCATTCAGATGTGGGCATTCAGTTTGCTTATGTTGTTTATATTCCAATCATACTAGACAATTCTCCTCAATAGTAGATGGTAAAATATGCCCCATAAAAACTATATTAACTGCAATACGTCTTTTGTAGTTTATTTGATTACTTGCATCTCATCTTCCCTGCAATATGTGGGCTGCACCTCATCCACATTAAAGAAAAGAATCAGAAGGCACCTGTTGGATGCTAGAAATAAAATAGGGAAATGTTCTTCAGCATCTAAACATTTTATTGAGGCACATGAGGGTAAATTAATATCTTGAAAGGGGGAATGTGCCGATCAGAGGGGGTGATCATACAAGACTTTTGTTAAACAGGAAGGCTTGGTGGATTTTTGTTTTGAAATTTAGATTTCCTTCTGGTATGAATATAAGGCATGAGTTAACATATCTTTATACTTAATCATTGTCACGCTCCCCGGGTCCCCTGCCTTGCTTCCCGGCTCCCCTGCCTCGCTCCCCGGCTCACCTGCCACGCTCCCCGGCTTCCCTGCCTCGCTCCCCGGCTCCTCTATCAGGCGTCCCCCGCTCCACAGCCTCCAGCCCCCATCACCTGCGCTCCCCAGGCGGCTCGGTCCCCGCTCCCGGCGCCCGTCGGCAGCTCTGCTCCAGGCCGGCTCCCCTGCCTCCTGTTCACCGCTCCCTGCCCTGGCTTCTGGCACCCGGGCCTCGCGCATGCGCATTAGGGCGCGCGCGCGGTCATTGACCCTTTCTTAAAGGGCCAGTGTCCTCCAACAGGATATTGAAGGATCAGGTACTGGGTATATAGGGGGATCCTTTCCAAGTGGGCGGGGCCTGTTCTTCGTGTTTTCTAAGCTAGGAGTCAGGTCTCCTTGTGTCTGTGATATACTCACCTATCTCTCTCGTAGAGACGATCCTGCCTCGCCAACCGGTCCTGACGATACCCGAACCCCGAACGGTGACGGCCTGCCATCCCGTCAGCTCCTGCCATCTCCGATCCCTGTGGTGACCCGTCTTCTCGCTCCATTGGTTTCGGACTCTGCCTGACGACATCTCGGCCTCCGAACCTGAGCTCCGTCACCCGGACTACCATCAGAGACCCCGTGGTCCCAGGGACTTCTTTACTCCACTCCTCTAAACGGACTGTCCTGCTAGTGCTCCGGCTACCGGGCACCTTGCCTTCGGTGAGGTGTTCAACCCAGTGGATCCACCTCCTGGGTCTGCCCGTCCACCTGGCCCTAACAGTAAGAACAGGCCATGGATCCCGCCGAAGCACTAGCGGCCTTGCAGCAGGAACTCACACGCCAGCGCGAGACCCAGACCCGCATGCTGAACTTCATGTCTTCTGTGGATACCCGCCTGAACACGCTACAAGCGACGGCCACATCCTTGGCATCTCAGGTTTCCACTGTACAATCCACGGCCACAGCTCCCGTGGCAGCCTCCTCGGATGCTTCCAGACTTCGTTTGGCTTCACCACCCCGGTACGCCGGAGATCCCAAGACCTGCAGGGGATTCCTAAACCAGTGCTCCCTTCATTTCAAGCTGGTTCCGCACTTGTTTGCCTCCGACCAAGCCAAGGTGGCGTTTGTGATGTCACATCTAGAGGGTGAGGCACTGGCCTGGATGAACCCCTTGTGAGAAAAGGAGGACCCTGTGACTACCAACATCCAGGACTTCCTGCAGGCATTCAGAAACACCTTTGACGAACCTGGACGTGCCGCTGCATCCGCCTCATCACTCCTCAGGCTACGTCAGGGGACTACGACGGTAGGGGAGTATGCCATCCGCTTCCGCACTTTGGCCTCAGAATTGGGGTGGAACAATGAAGCCCTCACCGCCGCCTTCTGGGAAGGACTCTCCAGCCGTATTAAGGACGAGCTGGCAGGCCGCGATGTTCCTTCCACCCTGGATGCCCTGATCGCACTAGCCACCCGCGTGGACCTCAGATTCCAGGAACGATCCAAAGAGGTGTCCCGTGAGAGACGTCCGATACGGCATTCCTCTCCTCCGCAGAAGCCCGCCGTACTTCAGTCAGCGTCGTCTGGTGTCTCTGTCCACGAGCCCATGCAGATTGACCGTTTGCGGCAGTCCGAACAACGCCGAGCAGAACGGCTCGCCAAGGGCCTCTGCTTCTACTGCGGAGAAGGCACACACCTTCTACGCTCCTGTCCAGAGAGGCCGGGAAACTCCAAAGCCTAGGGTTGGTAGGAGAGGCCACCCTAGGTGCTGGGACTCTCTCAGACCCGGTTACGTGGACTGTTCAAGTGACAACGGGAGAGACGCGGTTCACGGCCGAGGCGTACCTCGATTCCGGGGCAGCAGGCAATTTCATCCAGCAGGCCACGGTGGACAAGTACCAGGTGCCTGTTACTCCACTCGACAAACCCCTCGTGATTGCCTCTGTAGATGGGAGACCCCTCTCTGACACCATCTCGTGGATCACCAAGCCGGTGGAACTACGTATCGGTGCCCTGCACACCGAGAACATCGCTCTCTACGTCCTCCCACACATGTCCCATCAAATCCTGCTGGGACTCCCCTGGTTACGGACACACGAACCGTCAGTCAGCTGGGGTACTGGTGAAATCACCCGATGGGGCTCCTCTTGCCACGAGAATTGTCTGAAGACTATACAGCCCATCCGACGACCTCCGGTTCCGGAGTCCCTACCGGGACTGCCCTCGGCCTATTGGTCCTTCGCGGACGTCTTTGATAAAAAGGAATCAGAGGTACTTCCGCCACATCGTCCTTATGACTGTGCCATCGACCTACTCCCGGGAACTACACCACCTCGAGGACGGATATATCCGCTGTCTCCTGCTGAAACTAGGGCCATGTCTGCCTACATCACGGAGAACCTAGCAAGGGGATTCATTCGGAGGTCCTCCTCTCCTGCTGGAGCAGGCTTCTTCTTCGTTAAGAAGAAAGAGGGCGATCTACGCCCATACATTGACTACCGGGGATTGAACCAAATCACCGTGAAAAATAAATACCCCCTGCCGCTCATCCCCGAATTGTTTGATCGGCTTAGAGGAGCTCGTGTGTTTACCAAGTTGGATCTTCGGGGTGCCTACAACCTGGTCCGCATCCGCTCTGGGGACGAATGGAAGACCGCATTCAATACTCGCGATGGGCACTATGAATACTGTGTGATGCCCTTCGGCCTCTGTAACACACCAGCAGTGTTTCAGGAATTGGTGAACGACGTGTTCCGGGATCTTCTCTACGTCTGTGTGGTGGTGTATCTTGACGATATCCTGGTCTTCTCTCCGGACCTCCAGACCCACAGAGAGAACGTGCAGCTGGTACTACAAAGACTGAGAGAGAATCGCCTGTACGCCAAGTACGAGAAGTGTGTATTCGAGCAGTCTTCTCTTCTCTTCTTGGGTTACGTAATCTCCGATACCGGTCTGCAGATGGACCCGGAGAAGGTCTCTTTCATTCTCAACTGGCCCCCTCCTTCTGGACTGAAGGCAATCCAACGCTTTCTGGGATTCGCAAACTATTATCGTCAGTTCATCCCTCACTTCTCTGCTCTGACTGCACCTCTCTCCGCCTTGACCAAGAAGGGGGCTAATCCAAAGGACTGGTCACCTGCGGCCGACGCCGCGTTTGGCTCCCTGAAACAGGCATTTGCTTCTTCCCCTGTGCTCCACCGTCCTGAGTTAAACCGACAGTTTACCTTGGAGGTGGATGCCTCCTCCTCGGGAGCCGGAGCAGTGCTCATGCAGAAGTCCTCCTCCGGGAAGATGGTTACTTGCGGTTTCTTCTCCAAGAGCTTCTCAGCGCCTGAACGCAACTACACCATCGGTGACCGAGAGCTATTGGCAGTCAAACTGGCTCTGGAGGAATGGCGCTACCTTCTGGAGGGAGCAGTGTACCCCGTGATCATTTACACGGACCACAAGAACCTGGAATACCTGCGGTTCGCTCAGCGACTGAACCCACGGCAGGCCAGGTGGTCCTTGTTCTTTGCCAGGTTCGATTTTCAGCTCCATTTTCGACCCGCGGACAAGAATGTAAGAGCAGATGCCTTGTCCAGGTCATTCATGCCCATGGAGCAGGAGGAGGAGACATCCCAGCCCATCATCTGTCCTAGTAAGATCATTCCGGTGGCTCCTGTCACCCTGGCCCAAATACCACCTGGGAAGACCTATGTCTCTGAGACTGACAGGAAAAAAGTGTTGCACTGGGGCCATGCCTCGAAAATAGCCGGCCATGCTGGTCAGAAGAAAACATGGAGTACAATTGTACGTCACTACCGGTGGCCATCCCTTCGCACGGACGTCGCTTCTTTTGTCTCAGCCTGCTCCTCTTGTGCCAGGAACAAGACGCCCAAACACCTGCCATATGGTCGTCTTCTGCCTCTGCCTATACCCTCCGTTCCGTGGCAACACATTGCGATGGACTTTATTATGGACTTGCCCCTGTCCTCCGGACACACAGTCATATGGGTCGTGGTGGATCGGTTCTCCAAAATGGCTCATTTCGTCCCTATGGCTGGACTGCCCTCTGCCCAGGAACTCGCTGACGCTTACATACAGCACATCTTCCGGTTGCATGGCTTTCCATCACACATTGTGTCCGACAGAGGAACTCAGTTTACCTCCCGCTTCTGGAGGGCTCTCTGCAAACATCTGGGAGTGACTCTGGACTTTTCTTCAGCCTACCATCCTCAGTCGAATGGCCAAGTGGAACGAGTCAATCAGATCTTGACCTCCTTCTTACGTCACTACGTCAACGCCCATCACGACGACTGGTCCACGCTTCTTCCTTGGGCTGAATTCTCCCATAACCACCACGTCAGTGAGTCCTCCTCCAGCTCTCCCTTCCATGTCGTTTACGGTCTTCAGCCTTCCGTCCCATTACCTGTATCCTCTTCCTCGGATGTCCCTGCTGCTGATGCTGTAGTCCGTGACTTTTCTACAATTTGGGACTCTGTCAAGACGTCCCTTGGACGTGCTTCCCTGCGGATGAAGAGACACGCAGACAAGAGGCGTCTGGATCCCCCGTGTTTCTCTCCAGGAGATCTGGTCTGGCTTGCTTCCAAGTACGTCCGATTGAAGCTACCATCATACAAGCTGGGTCCTCGCTACATCGGGCCGTTTAAGGTCATCAGCAAAATAAATGAGGTCTCCTACAAGCTGCAGCTCCCGGCCACGATGACAATACCCAACTCCTTCCATGTCTCCCTGCTCAAGCCCGTTGTCCTTGGTCCCTTCTCCGCTGCTGCCAGTTCTGCTCCTCCTCCTATTGCTGATGATGACATCTATGCGGTAAGGGATATCGTGGCCATGAAAACCGTACGAGGCCGACAGTTCTTCCTGGTGGACTGGGCAGGGTATGGTCCTGAGGATAGGTCCTGGGATCCCCGGGAGAATGTGGGTACTCCTCTGATACGTGCCTTCCTGTCCTGGTTGCGGGGAGGGGGGCGTGGGGGGGGTACTGTCACGCTCCCCGGGTCCCCTGCCTTGCTTCCCGGCTCCCCTGCCTCGCTCCCCGGCTCACCTGCCATGCTCCCTGGCTTCCCTGCCTCGCTCCCCGGCTCCTCTATCAGGCGTCCCCCGCTCCACAGCCTCCAGCCCCCATCACCTGCGCTCCCCAGGCGGCTCGGTCCCCGCTCCCGGCGCCCGTCGGCAGCTCTGCTCCAGGCCGGCTCCCCTGCCTCCTGTTCACCGCTCCCTGCCCTGGCTTCTGGCACCCGGGCCTCGCGCATGCGCATTAGGGCGCGCGCGCGGTCATTGACCCTTTCTTAAAGGGCCAGTGTCCTCCAACAGGATATTGAAGGATCAGGTACTGGGTATATAGGGGGATCCTTTCCAAGTGGGCGGGGCCTGTTCTTCGTGTTTTCTAAGCTAGGAGTCAGGTCTCCTTGTGTCTGTGATATACTCACCTATCTCTCTCGTAGAGCCGATCCTGCCTCGCCAACCGGTCCTGACGATACCCGAACCCCGAACGGTGACGGCCTGCCATCCCGTCAGCTCCTGCCATCTCCAATCCCTGTGGTGACCCGTCTTCTCGCTCCATTGGTTCCGGACTCTGCCTGACGACATCTCGGCCTCCGAACCTGAGCTCCGTCACCCGGACTACCATCAGAGACCCCGTGGTCCCAGGGACTTCTTTACTCCACTCCTCTAAACGGACTGTCCTGCTAGTGCTCCGGCTACCGGGCACCTTGCCCTCGGTGAGGTGTTCAACCCAGTGGATCCACCTCCTGGGTCTGCCTGTCCACCTGGCCCTAACAATCATGAAAAAAAAATCTGCTTTATGGATATTGTTGTATGGTTTTTTTTGTTTCTCTCCTGATTGGTTCATTCCATGCACATGTTAATAGCATATGACATAAATAACGGCATTTTGTAACATGCTTTACATAATGAATAAGGACTCGCGTCCAAAACAGGTTTGTTGTTCATAGGCTACTTACCATGGATTATTTTTTGGGATTTTATGTCTTGATGTTATCAGATTTTTATGAAATTTTTGAAAAATAAAGGATGAGTTTACAAGAAGTTGCCAAATCCTGGATATTCCTATTTCCGTTGCACTCTGTAGTGCTAAGATATGTGTAACAATTAATATGGGACTATAGACATGCAATACTGCAATGGAAAACATGTAAAATTGAGATACTTAGCAAACAAAAAGGCCAGTTTTATGTGAGCCCAACAGAAAAGTGACCTCTTTTTGCTGGGTCCATTCCTACTCTTATGCCTCTCTTTGGGTTAAAAAAACCCTTCAATTTATGGGCGGACAGGAACCTGCAAATAAATAATTAAAATAGCCTAAGGCTCTCCATTTCCATGTTCAACTCTGCAGTAACGTTCAAAAACATTACTCTATAGTAGAGCAGCTGTACACATTCGTATAGCTGCAGGAGCAGGGAGCTGGCTGTCAGACACATAGAGAAGGCAGAGATGGTTTATTACTGTCTTTGCCTTCCAGATTACTTTATACAGAGCTAAACTAGCACTATGTATACAGTAAATGGAAGCGCTAGTTACATTTCCGCCTTCTGATCCAGCAATCATGTGATTACAAGGTGTAGGGAAGGAGCAGGTGCTGCTAGCTGCTGGGTTTTATTAAACAGAGTCAGCTCTGCTTAGCAGTCAGGAGGCCATATTGCACTATAATGTTGACTAACATACCATCTTTAGTTTCAGGGAAAATCAGATAAAAAAAGTAATATGTTGGAATACCCCCTGAAAGAACATTTTTGACCTTATGCTATGCACAATTTGTGAAATAAATGAAAAATAAGTACATAAACAAATAGAAAATCTGTAGCGTAAAATGGAAAACAAATGTAATTGTCTTTCAGTGGATTTTTATAACAAAAAAATAAAAAAAGCCCAGACAGATATTTATTTTATTCTCCTACAGATATAAACCAATATCTACAAAAAATAAAAAAGAGAGTATGAAAAAAAATTATGCCTCATGTACTGTACCATAAACTAAATTTATTGTACTGTATATTAATAGTTCTATTATATTTGTGTTTTAATCCCATTCATTTTCAAGATCTTCCTTTCATTCATGGTGGGAATTTTTTGGGAAAGATATGTTTAATTTTGCTTCATTAAATTGCAGGAGCACCGATCAGAGGGGACAAAAAGCACAATCCCTCTCCAATCTCCTAGGTGCCGTGATCGATATTGATCTCTGCATTTAGGCGTTTAAACAGCCAGGGACGGCGCAGGCACATGCCTGGCTGGGAAAGCCAGGACTCGGCTGTCGTTAAAGCTGAGTCCACAGCGGCGATCTTGCCGGGCACGGCACCAGTACCCCTGTGATCGCGGCATGTAGATCTTTTCACTGCTGTTTGTTGGGATATTACCAACAGCATCAGCCCTGCTACATATGCTTGTGACCTCATTCCAGAGTATCCATATAGCCTGCAAGATGTTGCAAATCTTGGCTAACATATATTATTTCTGATTGACAATTTTTTTTACTTCTTCTATTAAGGTTTTAAAGTCCTCCTACAAGAGTAAGTGAGTAAGAATTTCTTCCAAGCAGATGAAGAAGAGCGGGATGTACTCTATTCCTTCACCATCAGGTGAATCTGGGGATATATTCCATCCATCAATAACATTAGTGTGTGGGTTTTTTATGTGCTTTTTCCCATGTCTGTCACCTTCCCAAGACCCCAAGCTGTATGCCTCCTTTTAGAATCTGATCTCTGTTTTTTAGGGGGTAGGTTATTCTAGTCGTCTGAGTCCTGTTGGGAATGACCAGGAAGAGCTCATTTATTGCTTCTTCAGAAACAATATGGCAGTCAGGTCTCTGTTTTAAAAGGGAAACCCAGGAGCAGGAGTCTGAATGCAGCTGTGGGGAGACTTACCCTTTGTTAAAACCAGGGACTCCATCTAAAACCTCTGTTACGACGATTAATATGGTTGGAGTCTCTCCTACCTTAGGACCAGTGGCGGTATTTATCATTGTGTGTGGCACAAAGATCTTCTCTGTCACAGTCCAATATGGCACTGGGACGACCACGGCCTACTTGATGAGAAAGGCGTCTACCACGGTAACTGGCATAGCTGTGGTAGTGCCGGTAAGCGCAGGGCTTCTGACTCTCCAGGGCCCATTCTTGCATGTTAGTTGTCTGGTGCTTTGTTGCAATGCTGTGTAATTAACAGCACCTGTCAGGAGCTCTGCTCTCTAGTGTCCTCCCAGAACAGCATGCCCTCAGTACTATAGTTTATGTTAATGATCAGTAGGTTGGTATAATTTGATCACCACTGTATACGCTGATAATATATGGTCCTGGTGTTAGGGCGTGGTATAATTTATCTCTTGTATAGTTATTTTGGTAATAATGGTCTTGGTACAAAGGGCTTTGCTCAGCAACAGGATATCGTAGTCAGACACTACGTATGTGGTGAAAACATATGGTCATGATGGGATTGTGTTTATCCCTTTTATATGGTATTATTGGTAACACTGGTCATGGTGTATTTTGTTCAGTAACAGGGTTGTGATGATATTCTGAAATGGTGATGGAAATATGTGGTCATGGTTTGGCAGCATTACATGTTGCTTGTTTAGTGGTAATATTGGTAATATTAATATTGTTATAGTGAACTCTGCTCAGTAACAGTATGGAAATAATGTTTCTTATTTGGTACTTGTGTGATTGAATTATTTAGAAGTATCACTTAGAAAATTATCTTATTGCTGTGTGATGTCTGTGAAATCTATATATTTTATTCATATTTTTTTAAATGGGTGGCAGTACATTTATCTTTTTAAGTTCTGGCCATTGGGGCCCATGCATCTGAGCAAGATGTTAATGGGAAAGGGAAGGCAGGGCCAAATTTTGACTTCAGATCAATAGAACCGGAGTGTAATGATTGCAGACACAGTGGGTGTGATGTGACCAGGCCCATGCTAACTGCACTGCAATACTCGCCGCCAGTCAATCAGAGGCAGCAGCTGATATGGGCTTGCTAGTCACAGTTGGGTTGTTGACGTTATGCGCTGTCCACGCTGAAGTAATTTGCCACACGTCGTGGGAGCGGAAAAAGGGGAGAAGAATTGCTTATTTTTGCTGGTTTGTTTTTTTTTTTACATTTTTGGAGAACAGTGGCAGAGCACGAACATTATTACTTGAAGAGGCCTAAGATTATATTAGGATACTGGAAATTACACCAGGAAAGGGAGACATTATACTAGGAAGAAACCAAGGATAAAAGATATTATATAAGGATGGGGAACATTGTACCATGAAGGGGCCCAGAATTGGAGACAATATACTTGGAAGGGGCCTGGATGGAAGACATTATACAAAGAAGTGGTTCTTCACAATGTTTTACTGAACAAACTCAGGATCACCACTTTATATATGATGTAGCAGGTACATTTCTTCTTACCCGTTTCAGTAGCACAAACCACCATTAGACACACCTCCTTCTCTTCCTCCTCAGTTCTTGCCTTACCAGGTGCCTTTCCAGACCTTCGACCACCAAACCAGCCTAGCATCACAGTACTGCACATTAAAGTCATTATTGTCCTCCGCACGTTAAAGTCATTATTGTCTCTACTCATTTCACATTCAGTCCTGTTTCTGCACATTCCCTTTAAACTGTAAGCTACCCAGGGTATCTTATACTAAGCGTCCCTCTCCAAGTCCTTCTCAAAAGGGTTACTCAGTTCTGGTGCTGACTTTTAATATGCACGTCAACCATGTTCTGTGTTTCCGTCCATTTTCTCAGGGCACGCTACTCCTGCCAGATCCCTCTCCTGTCACAGATTTTCCTAGCATGCTGCCTTGCTGCTGCTCAGACCTGAAGTCTGTCTCTAACCTCACCCCTTGCAAGCTAGTCTCACACTTAACTCTACGCCTGCAGCCTGTTGCAGGGCATAATTTATTTAGTAAACATTCTATCTTATACAATGCCTATATCCTACATACCATTCCTATGCAGCTTACTATATACACAACCCTGCTACATTCTACATAACATTATCTCACACCTGAACCTAATACACATATATTACCTTATACATCCTTATATAATCCTGTGCATTATACCATATTACTATATATTACTATGCAGGAACATATTTCACTTTTTATTACATCGCATTACAATACATATTACACAACACTGACTCGGTGTTTTCAGGGGCAGGAACGCCTATTATACAGCCTCTTACACATATTTAGATGGTAACAGGGTAGAACTGTGCAAACCGACTGACTTTTAATTTTTTGGTTAATAATGGTTAATCATGTCAAATTCTTTCATGAAATGAACACAATAATATATTTAGCTGTATACGTTGAAAAGGATATTGTGAATGATAATACATATTTCTAGATGGTAACAGCTTGTATTTGTGAAGTAGTCTTTCTTTCAACTTTAGTACTGTGAGGCTAAGCTCCTTTTGATTGGTATAACCATTCATATTCAGAAACTGATTGCTTAAAAAACTTGTCCTTTCTTTTTTGCATACGTCCTTCACTTCAGTGTTCCAGAACGCCCGTCAAGTAGTCTTTAGAGGGATTATGGGAAAAAGAGTCATCAGAAAACAAAGTGTTTTCAGAATTCCACTCTGCTGCTTTCAGACTGTTTCCATCAGGGCTCTTATTCATTTTGATTTATTTCCATCCATAAACAGACTAGCACTTTTCTATACTTCTATTGTTCTTCAAGAATGGGCCTTCTATTGGAGAAAAATGATGTCTCCGCGACCACCACTTTGCTCAATGCAGATCTTCATTAATCTGCAGCCACAGTACAAGCTTTTAGCAGCAAGCTCTGTTGATGGGAATTGAATTTGATACTGCATTATACTTGTAAGGCGTCTCACAATAGGCTGCCTTTTTTCTGTGTCTCTGCACAATTGGAGAGACCCAATTAAATAATTTGGTGCAATAATAGGAAAGAAAAGAGTATGAGGTCTTAAAGTGAGGAGTTCTGCATTTGTGCTCCTTTTTCTGTATCATGTTAATTAATTTCCTGCTAAATCCAAAGAACCAGTACAATGGTGAAATAGCCCAGCTCACCTACTACATGGACATCGTAAATGTAGCCTGTATGCCTAGACAAAGGGAATTCTGTTTATTAATGCTAAAAGTCACATTTCTAGGATATGCTTCGATTTTTAACTATATCGTTTCATACAGTTTGCCGTAATAATAACAACAGAATACGTTATAAACAAAATCTATTCATCCACCTATCTATGATCTGTTTATATTCTTATTTTTTTGTACCTTTTTTCTCAAGGCTTGCACAAAGGATGTGTGAGATATAATATATTATTATACATTTATAAGGAAAAACATTTGCTTCATTTGTAAATGTTTGATGACTTTCTTTTACACAGCTGTAGTTATATATAAACTCACAGGACAAGAAGTGAATACTACAAAAATGTAAAATCAAATACTTTTTTGGATAATAATAATAATAATAATAACTATAATAATAACAATAAAATACAGAAAAGATGTTTGGAAGACTGGGGATGTACTATATGCTTGACAACAGTGATGTCTTTAAAATAAGCTGTATGATAGATCAATCACAATAGAATGTAATATAATAAATTGTGATATACATATATATATACAGTCATGGTGGAAAAGGAGGACACCCTTGAAATTCTTCCAGAAAATGAAGTGTTTCTCCTAGAAAATTATTGCATACACAAATGGTTTATTATTTATCACTCCCTGATGAAGGCAATGCTGAAACGCGCGTCTGGTTGGGCACTGCCACACACTATACCTTGGTCCAGATACAGGTATAATTAACGTCTGTTTGTTTCTCCTATGGCATATCGATCTACTTTGCTATTTTTTACCTAGTTGTTCTGTAGCTGCAGCTGTCGTTCTTGATTGCCCATTATACACAGTGGCGGTGTCTTTGCAGTACTTGATGGCATTGTCCTTTGTATAGTCGCATTACATTTTATTTCAATTCCACACCTGTGCACTGATGTGCATCAATCTCAATAACAGACTTGCTTATGCATTAAATCGATGCATTATTATTAACCTTAGCAGAAAAAACATGTTTACTTGGCACTGTGAACTTTCCGTTTATGTTTACATTCCCATTACTATGACACACCACCAGTGTTTCCCTGCTTGTCTATACAAGAATCTTTTGTCCTTATTTACACATAAGGAACTAATGTTATTATATCATATATAGTAAGTGTTTATTTACTATCACCAACTTTGCCGCATCTTTATTACAACTTTTTTCTGTTATTATTTCAAACAGTGGACCAAATATTATTTTGTCATATTTGTATGTATTTTAGTGTGCAGTAATGCCCTAAGTTTTTTGCAACCATCTTGTCGCATATTTTAATTAATAAAGCATCATTATTTATATCGACCTTTTTCGGCTTTTCTTGTGTTGGTTTTAAATGTTATGTTATACACATTTATTTCCTTTGAGGGTATTAAAACAACATAAAAAGAGAAAAAAAGAGAAAAAATGGCAAATTGGACATAAGTTCACACAAAACCTCAAAAATGGGTAGAACAAAATTGTTGGCACCTTTCCAAAATTGTGGCTAAACAGTAGTGATGGGCGAACCTCCCAATGTTCATGTTCGGGAGACTCCCCTGAACGTTTTGTAAAGTTCGAGTTCGGGTTCTGAGATATCGCTATAAAATAAAGAATACAGTTAATAATAGACATTGTCATTATACTTACAGGTCCCGCGATGCGTCCTGCAGACTCTGTCTCCCGCCGCTTCTGCCCGAGAGCCCGATCATCTCTGTGCCCTCCTGATCAGCACCCCTGATGAAAGGACCTTCTGTGACATCATAGCCATGTGACCAGTCACGTGTGAATGTTGCATTACGTCATTGGCTACAGGCTGGTCACATGGCTATGACGTCATGCAAGGTCCTGTACTATCAGTGAGTGCCGAGTACTGGCGAGATGCTCGGGCATATGCTCGGCTCCTCCTCCCTGCATGTTGGCGCTCTTTAAAGAATCAGTCCACAAGCAGGAATTGGCTGCACTCACTGTAATGCTACAGCCGGTGAACAGCGGCACCGGGAATCAGGTGATCAGAGATCACCATTGCTATAGTAACCCCCTTGTTTGATTACTATAGCAATGGTGGCAGCGGTGACATCACCGCTTACCAACCCACAGCTTCTGCTCACTCATTGAGTAATTAGACAGCATAGGGAGCAGAAGCATCTTCCTCCCCCCTGTGTTTTCTGATATAGCAGAGCTAGATCAGTTGAAGAAGACAGAAGACCAGGATCGTGGAGGGGTGAGAGAGAGTAATAAAGATGGAGTCCCTAAGTGTGTCTGTGTATTTATTTCTAATAAAGTATTTTTTTCTCTGTGTGGTGTCTTTTTTTAACACATTATTGGAGATTTTTAATGGCCAGGTTAAACTTGGTCTGACATTAAGAATCTCGGGCTTAATACCAGCTGGTAAAACAAAGCTGGTATTATTTTTTTGTTTTTATGGTTATATTTTTATTTTGTGTTTCTGCATACATCTTATTAATTGGATTTCCTTTCTGTTATAAATACAGTATATACGAACCGTGTTGTCTATTGTAAGGTTTCAAAATTCCCCAGCAGTGTATGGGTTATATCCAATGTTTGTTTTAATTTGGGTTTTATAGTAAATTATTGCCTGCTGTCTTATTTTTTCTTTTAGGGAATACCAGCATAAAAATTCAGAATTTTGCCAAATTGGTAAACAAAAACAAAAAAAAAAGGGGCAGAAGAAGTTATTTATTATATTCTCCAACAGTAGAGGGTGCAGCAGATATATTAGATAGGTTTCGAAGCTGGCCTTTCCCTTGCAACAGTTATGTTTACTAGACTACTATGAAATATATCTGTTATAAGAATAATCTAATGTATATTTTTAGTTTTTGATTTTATAGATGGAATCTGATGCTGGTTGATTCTGCAATGGATATGCTATGGTTTATACAACATGAGGTAATCTAAATTTGAACCACTCCCTCCCCTCCTATCGGTACAGGAGGCAGTGACATATTAATGCCCTATCTAGATGGGTAGAACAGAAGTGGGTAAGATGGTTAAATGTGTTTGTAGGTTGTAGATTTTTCCTGTTGTCAATTGAACTAGGTATACTGAAGATAAAGTCTAGACCTGAGCTGTCGGTGATGGAGCCAGAGGAGATGCTCACACAGCTGTAGCCGATAAAGAAGTAATGAACGGGCCTAGAGTTGAGAGTTTTTCACCAATACGGACCATACCTCGGTGACACCTGTCACGTCGTTAGTGACATCTGCCACTCCTTGTGTTCTTAAATCCCTACAGGAACAAGCGAATCAACAAGGAATGGAGTGCGAGACGCAGGGAGCCAGCTGACTGAGGAAGGTCTGTGGATAAAGGGCGGTAAGCTTTCTTTGCCATCAGATCTCTTCTTAATGATGGCCCAGGTAACCTATGGACTAAAATCTGTGTAAGACGGATATCAGTGTGTGCTTTGGTGACACCAAAGTTCAGTACCCAGGTGGGCAGACTCACCCAGTCTTGTAAGACATATGCCTAAAACAATGTGAGAAAAACTGTAAACAGTCCGCAGAAACATACCCTGCACCTGCTCTACCCATGTTAGAGACTGCAAACTAATTATAGATGTATATCATGAGCACGTTGTATGCAAGTTTGTGCGTGTTGTGTAGATTTATTTCCAGGTTTGGTCAGAGGCATTCCAGTGCAGAAAATGACGTTATTGCTGAAAATCCACATAATGATGGTGGTATGTAAAAAAAAATGGGTTTACAGAGGTAAAAAAGGGTATATCTTATGAAAAGGTAAAAAAAACCTAACAAGTTGTGAAACAAATGTTTAATTTGTTTCCCTTTAGTAATAAACAGGTCTCTATGTAAGATGTTTTTTGTTTAGCACAGGCATGTACAATTTTTATATGATTGACTAAATAGTGTAATAAACAGGTGTATTTTCTAATTCCAGATCCTAAATCAGAGTTAGTAGTATATGGTCTTCAGTCAGGGGACTGATTAATCCTAAAGGGACAAGCGAGAAAGAGCCATGAGTCAAGATTACATGAGCTGATCCAGCTTCTCCCAACCACAGAAATTTCGATGAAGTTCGAAGGCAGGACAACATGGATTTATGCCTCGCATTGCAGAAGGGTCGACCCACCAGAACTGCACTGAGTGTCTTGCTTGTATTTAGAGATGAGCGAGCCTCTAGAGGCTCGGGTTCGGTTCATCGAACGGAGGCCGCATTCGAGTTCGGTTCGGCGAGCCGTTTGACGATCCTCTTGAACCCCATTGAAAACAATGGGAGGCAATCACAAATACATAAAAACACATAAATGTACACATACAGTTAATAAACATTGCCATTACACTTACCGGCCCCCGCGACGTGTCCTGCACTCTGTCTCCCGCCGCTTTTCCTTACGATAATCGCTGCGTCCTCCTGGTAACCAGCATTGATGATAGGACTTATCGTGACGTCAAAATAGCATGTGACCAGTCACGTGTCTATTATCTCATTGGCTACAGACTGGTCACATGGCTATGACGTCATGCTAGGTCCTGTTAGTGCATCTCTCCAGTACGCGGTGCTCATTTGAGCATGTCCGTGTACCGGCGAAATGCTCTGGTACATGGTTGACTCCCCGTTCCTGCATGTGGACACTCTTTACAGAGTCAGGCACATGCAGGGACTAGCTGTCACAGCCGGTAAATAGCAGCATCGGGAATCACGTGATCGGAGCACCGTTTATATCGTAAACCATCTGTCAACGGTGATGTCACCGCTTACAGCCAGCAGCCTCTGGTCACTCACGGAGTGAAAAGACTGCACGGGGGAGCAGCGTCTTCCTCCCATGCTGTGCTGTCTGATGTAGCAGAGCTGCATGGGTTGAAGGAGAAAGGAGACAGAAGAGCAGAATCGTGGAGGGATGAGAGGGAGTAATAAACATGGAGTCTCTAATGTGTATGTGTATTTATTTCTATTAAAGTATTTTTTCTCTGTGTGGTGTCTTTTTTTAACCCTTTATTGGAGATTCTTAATGGCCGGTGTGACGACATGGACTCTCATGGGTTAAAGTTTCTTAAAATTCAGCCAGACAGCATGATAGATTGTCTATAGACGGGGGAGAAGTACCTCATTGTTTTTACAAGACTCTTGTTGACTCAATGTAATTGTGTTGGCCACTGAAAGCCAGACGTATTGTTCTCCAGACTTTTCCAGTAACCATTGTATTGTAGTTGTGTACTGCTAATGTGATTACCTTAGTAGCCATTGTTGAGTCTGTGACTTGCAGACTCCATGTAGATAGCTTCAGTCTTTCTATGCACATCATTTGGATGAACATTGTCCATGCAGCTTGAGATTCATCCAATGGGAGAGGCGCTCTTGTCCAACCAATCGATGAGGATGCAGTGTATCTAAGTGGAAAGCTGTGGCTATAAAAGGGATTTCTTTAAGCCACCAGGTGGTTAATGGATGCTGATGGATCCAGTCTAAGCTCTCAGGAGCTGACTAGAGGATCAGGATATCTTATGGCTTTAATCTAGGGACTCCGGTTCCGGTTGGAGACCATATCCACAGCCTAGGGATTAAGACTCCGGCTGCCAGGATTATAACATCATACTAAGACTACCTAAGGAGGACACTCAGGTTGGGACAGTTCAGTCACCTGGTACGGACTTTGCAGACCTCACACAGCTTCCTAAATCTGGCGCTATTCCTTTCTCGCTGGGTGCCCGCCAAAAGCGGGGTGCTGCTGGATTTGAGTAAGTGGCCCTGGAAGCTCTGAGGCATGGACATTCTAAATCCCTGGTGAGCCAGCGGAAGGGTGAGACTCTGTTGCCTGTTACATGTGTGTTTTGCAGGTTATGTGTTATGTGCCGTTAATTGTTTGGGGATCCAATAAAGTCTAATTATTGTGGATCCCTCACCCTGTGTTGTCTGAGTAGTGTTACGCCCACGGTTAAGGAGGCCGGCGTTCAGTTGGGATGAGCCCTGAGCCACGCTGTCTTTCTAAAGGTGGCGGGTTTTAGTGGACGAGAGCACCCACTGAGCCCCGTGTCTCCACAATTGGTGGCAGCGGTGGGATACTACTCAGCCTGGTTTACCCAGGGGAGCTGCAGCGGACTGGTGTTCGTGGACACCGTCCAAGGCTCAACAACCAGGGAGGCACATAAGTATACCCAGCAGACCATAGGGGAGGCATTCAGGTTTCGGACGCTGCCATGTCCAACCCCACCAGCTCAGCCATGGGACAAGGACAAGAGAGGAGTTACGACCGCTGCAGTAAATGGATGCTACAGGATCTGTGCCAGAGGCGAAAGGTTATCTACTGGAACACTGAGACTCGGTCAGACTTGATCCAGAAATTAGTCCGTTGGGATGCCCAGAATGATGCAGAGGATGATGAGGATCCCGCCGATATTGACCCAAAGGATTTAAACTATGTGCCACATCATGGATCTAGTGACAATCGGGAATCAACTTTGTCCAAAATTGCCCAAGCCACAGCATTGTTGGATGCATTGGGGCCTAGATCCTCAAGAGAAGAGAGGGCTTCTGTTCTGGAATATGTTTATGGGATTCCAGCTGCAGTACTGTTAGCACCAGCCGGTCGAGAAGGATGGTCCCGCTACCCAGCAGAAGCTGTGCCAAAACAAAGGACTACAAACAGGGCCTGTGACTCGCCCAATCTATGGCGCTGTTATACATGTGGGCGCCATGGACATATAGATAAAGATTGTCTCCAAAACCGAGGCCGCATGCTTGGAGCCCATCTACCAGCTCAGCCGGTCAAGAGCCAGGGACTACGAGACACTGGTTCCTCCATTACCCTGGTAAGTCCAGTTATTGTTTCCCCAGAATACCCTGTACCAGATTCACAATTATCCACGGTTGAGGATGAGCCCTGAGCCACGCTGTCTTTCTAAAGGCGGCGGGTTTTAGTGGACGAGAGCACCCACTGAGCCCCGTGTCTCCACAGCCGGGTCAAACTTGCCTGACATTAGGAATCTCTGGCTTAATACTAGCTAGTAAAACAAAGCTAGTATTAACTCATTATTACCCAGCGAGCCACCATCACCAGGGCAGCTGGAAGAGTTGGATACAGCGCCAGATGATGGCGCTTCTATGAAAGCGCCATTTTCTGGGGAGGCTGCGGACTGCAATTCGCAGCAGAGGGGCCCAGAAACCTCGTTCTAACCTGTGCTGCGGATTTCAATCCCCAGCTGCCTAGTTGTACCTGGCTAGACACAAAAATGGGGCGAAGCCCACATGGTTTTTTTTTTAATTATTTCATGAAATTCATGAAATAATTAAAAAAAGGGCTTTCCTATATTTTTAGTTCCCAGTTGGGTACAAATAGGCAGCTGGGTGTTGGGGGCAGCCGTACCTGCCTGCTGTACCTGTCATGGCACATAGGACAGAAATCAGAGGAGTAGGGTGAATGCGGCCGGCGCGCTGCTGTGCGCATGGCCATCTTGGATTTCTGGGAGGGGGTCATGGGGGGGCACTTTGGCGACAGCTGGGGACCGGGGAGGAAATTTATCTCCCATCTCACATGTTTGTTCATGCCAGATGGGAGATAAATAATTTTTTACCGGCGCTGTCATTTACTGTAATGTGATCATCGGTATATGGTGTATACCGGTGATCACGTGAGTGGGGACTGGAAAAAACGGCCAGAATCATGATCTCCAGGGTCTCAGCTACCCCCTGAATCTCCAGAGATTTTTGGCGCTATTCACATATTTCTGCCTGCTGTTTATAAACAGCAGATCAGAATAAGGCTACATTCACACGACCGATCCGTTTTTGCGGTCCGCAAAAAACAATCCATTTTTTTCATGGGTGCATCCGTGTGGCATCTGTTTCCGTTCCATATATGGTCCGTATGTCATCCGTTTGTCATCCGTGTGCCTTTTTTTTTTTGCATACTGCAAAAAAACTGAAGGAGGGAAAATGCATAAATTTACCTAGGATCCATAGCTTCAACCTACATGAGGCGGTCACATGTTCACTCCAGTGCCATTTTCTACTGCTTTTCACAGCGTAGAGCGCTCTGGTGATTTTCTTGTGCTTGTACACTTCACAACAGTCTTTTCTGTCATTATAATTGGCAGAAAGACACATAATGTCCCACTTTCCTGCTTTTTGTAATTTTGCACTCTTTGGTGCCTTTCATGTGGCACTAAGGGGTGCTTAGCCTTGTATTTATCTAAAAAAATAAAATAAATTTTAAAAAAAAATGACGTGGGATTCCCTCTATTTTTGATAGCCAGCTAGAGTAAAGCAGACCACAGCTGGCAGCTTCACCTTGGCTGGTAATCCAAAACTGAGGGCACCCCACGCTGTTATTTTAAATTAAATAAATAATTAAAAAAAAAAAAAACATGGGGGTCCCCCCAAAATTGGATCACCAGCCAAGGTAAAGCGGACAGCTGGGGTCTGATATTCTCAGACTAGGGAGGTCCATAGTTGTTGGATTCTCCAGAGCCTAAAAATAGCAGGCCGGAGCCACCCCAGAAGTAGCGCATCCATTAGATACGCCAATCCCGGTGCTTCGCTCCAGCTCATCCCGTTGCCCTAGTGCGGTGGAAAACGGGGTAATATATGGGGTTAATACCAGATGTGTAATGTCACCTGGTATCAAGCCCTGAGGTTTGTGATGTCAGGTGTCTATCAGATACCCGACATCAGCAACCCAGTCAGTAATAAAAAAAAAATAGACGACAAACACATTTTTATTTGAAAAAACACTCCCCAACACATTCCCTCTTTCACCAATTTATTAGAAAGAAAAACAATCCAGGTCTGGTGTAATCCAAGGGGTTCCCATGATGATCCATACCATAGTCAATGTCCCAGTCAATGAAGAACAGAATGTTCCATATTGGCTGGGAAAGCAATGCATTGACCTGGACTAACATCAATAGGTCAGCCCAGGTCACTGCAGGGCATGACAAGTGCTGCTGTCAGGAGGATAGCGAGGTACATTACCTGCGGTGATCGCTGCACTTCTGATAGCAGAGCTGTCACTGCAGGGCATGACAAGAGCTGCTGTCAGGAGGATAGCGAGGTAGATTACCTGCAGTGATCGCTGCACTCCTGATAGCAGAGCTGTCAATAAGTTCAATGACCACTGCCTTCACAAACCAAGTATCGCGGGAGCCTGTGATGTCACCGCTAGTCACAGTCTCAGGTCGGCAGCGAGAGGAGATGTGACAAGCGGCGGCCATGGAGGACAGTGACAGCGCTGACATCGGGAGGGCAGGACTTCATCACCGCAGGTAAGGCTAGGTTCCCATTTCCGTTGTTTTGCATCAGTCACATGCGTTGCTTGACGCTTGTGACTGATGCGTTGTACAACGGATGACAAGAATAGAATTCATTGTCGGACTCCGTTGTAAAAGAAAGAATGATCAGCTGATCGCTCTCATTAGCCGGCCGGCTTTTGAGAACGAACAGATGATCTCCCGGCGGCTGGCTAATGAGAGCGATCAGCTGATCATTCACAATAGCCGGCCGCCACGAATGTGTGCGGACGGCGGAGTGCGGGGTGGGTGGAGCTGAGCGGGGCCATGTGTGCGGGTGGCGGAGTGCGAGGTGGGTGGAGCTGAGTGGGGCCATGTGTGCGGGCGGCGGAGTGCGAGGTGGGTGGAGTTGAGCGGGGCCATGTGTGCGGGCGGCGGAGTTTGAGGTGGGTGGAGCCAAGCGGGGCCATGTGTGCGGGCGGCGGAGTGCGAGGTGGGTGGAGCCGAGTAGGGCCATGTGTGCGGGCGGCGGAGTGCGAGGTGGGTGGAGTCGAGCGGGGCCATGTGTGCGGGCGGCAGAGTGCGAGGTGAGTGGAGCCGAGTAGGGCCATGTGTGCGGGCGGCGGAGTGCGAGGTGGGTGGAGTCGAGCGGGGCCATGTGTGCGGGTGGCGGAGTGTGAGGTGGGTGGAGCCGAGCGGGGCCATGTGTGTGCGAGCGGCGGAGTGCGAGGTGGGTGGAGCCGAGCGGGGTAATGTGTGCGGACGGTGGAGTGCGAGGTAGATGTAGACGAACGGGGCCATGTGTGCGGGCGGCGGAGTGCGAGGTGGGTAGAGCCGAATGGGGCCAGGTGGCGCTGAGGTCGTCAGTGCCGGGGACTGCATGGCTGGGGATAGGTGAGTGTGAGTGTGTGTGCGTCCATGCCGAGTGCAGGAGGGGGCGGAGCTTAACGGGGAAGTGTCGGCTCCCTGCACACGTAGCCAGGGTAAATATCGGGTTACTAAGCAAAGCTCTTTGCTTGGATACCGATATTTACCTTGGTTACCAGCTTATCGCAGGCTGCCAGCGAGGGCTCCCTGCACACTGTAGCTGTAAAAAGCCACGCTTTTGGTGATCGAACCATTCTCGAACGTAATTCGAACTGTCGAGCTTTTAGCAAAAAGCTCGAGTTCGAGTTCAATCTCGAGCACCCCCCAAAATCACTCGAACATGAAATTGGCGAACCTCAAACATCGCTCAACTCTACTTGTATTTATCCTTTTTAAAAAGACTATATTTATCCTTTTCAAAAGACCTGTACAGTATTAGGCCAGCATTGCCAAAATAGGTAGAAGAGAGGACTTAGAGAACCCTAAGACATGGGAAAGTCCAACTACAAAGGGTGAGGACTCGCCAAGGAGTCCTTGGTCTCAAACCGGTGAAGAATGCCTCCTTCCCCTCTCCACCCATGCGTCAACGTTTAGTCAGGCAGGTTTTCCCAACAGATCTTTCTCCCTCTCTTCCTAAGGGAACACAGTACCCTTAATATTCAGAAATGGCAGAAATAAGTCTTTAGGGGGGACTGTTGAGGGTAAGAATTGAGTAAACTGAAATACTTAATTCAGCCATTTCATAGACCCAAATATATAGTTTAGTTTATGTAGCCCAACATATATTTGTGAATGCTTTTGTTTCGCACGTATATATTCAATGATTTTCCTTAATACAATATGTAAGCACATGTAATTCAAAGATGGCTTCTACATCTTGGCGACCACCCAAGATGATAAACACAAAGAAGAATTCTCAACGTATGACCAATCCAGCAGAGACTATGCAAATTCCTATACGTTCTGAATCCTGAGCCCGACCTGCGATACTTGATTGGGCTATATATTTTGTTTACACCCTTTTCTTATCTAGAACTATAAAGTTTTCTGAACAATAAACTGAGACACAAGCTCTGGCATCTGTCATGGAGATAGTTATAACTGACCCGTAGTCCATTATTACTTCTCGAAGTGCACACATGACAATATAATTTGAAACAGCAGTTAGATCCTGAGAGACCACTTGAGTCTCATCCTCAACACAGATAGGAGATGACAGTTGCTACATGTTATGTTAGCTTACTTTAGATTATTATTGGGATCTTTTCACTTTCCATGTCCACAGAACTGAATAATCCTGAATGTCAACCATAATTACTAATAGCATTGAATGGGAAACACAGTCTGACTGACACTGTGAAAGATACCTTATTTCTAGTGGAAAACAAATAGTTTCTGTTATTCAATTAGTAAATATTGACATAAAGAGGTTTTGCAGCAGCTCAAGTGTGTCTTTTATATAATGATGAACCACTCAGTATGATTTATGTAGAACAAGTCACCTTAGGCATTCTTTAACCTGTATGATAAGCACTCCGCCTGCAGCCAAGTTTTATTTGGCATCTTAATTGAGTGACTTCTGATCTTGTTATAAGTTTGGATCTTCTATGATCTGTTAGGGATCTCAACAATTCCCAATTGTAAGGTATCCCAACTCACAGTGCCACTAAAAGTGAACTTTTTTAGTACACCCACTGCATTTCAATTGAAATAAATGGGCTGTAATAGGTTCATGCAGAAAATAATGCTTGTTATAGCTTTGTGCATGAGGAGCCTGAATGGGACACAGCCTTTTGTTAATTTAGATTTCCCTAATAAGGTACTTTAAAATATGCTCTGTAGATAAGCCCTTCAAGGCTTCAAATATAGCATAGTCTAATATGTTCACTGTGAGGATCCGCCGGTTTGAGAGCCGGGAATAGCAGTAACATGGCTGCAAGTGTATGTGGCACCCCTGAGGCTTCAGTCGCCACAAGGTACTTCACCTCACCAAAGGTAAAGTATTCATACTGGGTACAGAGGAGGTTATTGCCTGTGGAGAGCTGTACCAACCTAGCTGCACTACAATCTGTCCTCAGAGGAAACATTTTGCAGCGGTGGCTCCTATTTTAGCCGCGCACCACAGGTGTCATCACGAATAACTACTATACCCATCATCATACCCCATTTCTTGACACTGCCGATATCACGGAACCAGGCCTAGCTCCTGTGACATCCTATCTCACCTACACCAGCCCGGTGACGAGTAACCCCCCCAGTCCCTGTGGGAGCGTCATATACAAAATGCATGTTCTTGCACAGAATTTGAATCCGGAGAAGCGGCCTTGCTCAATTCACATGTATTGAGCGAGGTAGCACCCCTCCAGTCAGATTCTGGCCAAGAGTATGCATTTCGCATACTTGCATCCACGTGACTGCCATACCCGGCTCTGGAACCAGTGGATCCTCATAGCACAGTATGTGATGTGAGGAGTCATAAGTCTGCAGTCAATTAGAGTGATTGTACATTTTTTGGATTTAGACCTGACAACCCCCTTAAATACACTGCATTTTTACTGACAAATTTTTGAATTTAGTAAAAATATACTTTTGTTGGACTCTGGTTATTGTAAACTACTTTTCTTTTTTGGTAGTCTACCGTGGCATGTAAAAGTTTAGGCAACCTTGGTCAAAATTACTTAACTGTGAACAGGTCAAACAGTTGAAGATTAAATGATCTCTAAAAGGCATAAAGTTAAGGAGGACACATTTCCTTTGTATAAAATACAAAAAATGTCATCTTTTACATTTGAAAAATTACAAAATGGAAAATAGGTTGATGCAAACGTTTGGGGATCTTTGGAGATTTGTGTGCTCAGATAACTTTGATCAAGGATTTAGGCCTTAATTAGCCAGTTAGGGTTATGGCTTGTTCACTATCATCATTAGGTAAGGCCAGGTGATGCAAATTTCACAGCTTTATACAAACCCAGCCTCCTCTAACCTTTTGCCAAAAACAGCAGCCATAGGTTCTTCTAAGCAGCTGCCTAGCACTCTGAAAATCACTGAATTTCAGGAAAAGAATCTTGCCAACCATTAAGTATGGGAATAGATAAATCATGCTTTGGGGTTATGTTGCAGATAATGGCAGGGGGAACATGTCATAGGTAGAGGGGAGAATGAATTCAATGACATTTCAACAAATTCTTGATGCAAGCATAACACCATCTGTAAAAAAGCAAAAGCTAAAAAGAGGAAGGCTTCTACAAATGGATAATGATCCTAAACACATGTTAAAATCCACAATAGACTACCTCAAAAGGCACAAGCTGAAGGTTTTACAATGGCCCTCATACTCCCCTGATCTGAACATTATTGAAAATCTGTGGCTAAACCTCAAAAGAACAGTGCATGCAAGACGACCCAGGAATTTCACAGAACTGGAAGACTTTCCAAGAAAGAAGGGATGAAAAGCCCTGAAACAAAAATTGAAAGACTCTTGGCTGGCCACAAGAAGTGTTTACCAGCTATGATACTTGTTGATGGGGGTGCTACTAGGTACTAACCATACAGGGTACCCAAACTTCTGCATTGACATATTTTCTTTTTTTGTTATTTTTAAAATGTAAAAGATTATTTTTTTTATTAGCCTAAAATACAAAGGAAATGTGTCATCTTTAACTTCATCCCTTTTAGAGATCATTTCATCTTCAACTTGCTTAACTGATCCCAATAACAGTAATTTTAACCAGGGGTGCCCAAAGTTTTACATGCCACTATATTGGACCTATAAATTACATGTTATGGCTATCTAAACACAACTCTTTTTAATATTAACTGAAATATTGTCAAAAAAATGCAACTATTTCCTGTTAGGATAATTGAAAGGCCGATCTGCTCCATTCCTGCCCTTGTTTGTATATCAGTGGCTTTTCATAGAACTCTTTCTTTGTAATCGCTGATTAAAAACTACTTTTCTTAACACCCCTAGTAATTCTGAAGCTGTTTGTAAACGTCTCCCACTGTGACTACCTTAGCACTAGGGTTTTATTGATGAAGTTAAGTGTTTAGAATATGAATGCTGTGCACAGTACAATAATTTGACCCGATGTAATTCCAGCACTTGACTAGTATATAAGAAATCCCACAGCTAAGCTGTGATCAATAGGAAACTGAGTGAATTAATATACACCATGCAGTTCTCATTAAGCAGTCACTTGTCCTAGCAGCTCCAGAAAGAGAATTACTGTGCTCATGATAAATTGTTATCTTAAATTAAGCAGTATATAAATCTATATATTTTTGCATGAGATCAATATTTATCAGGATACATATTAATCACATTGGGAATATTGTGAAAGTGAGGCAAGATCAGCAAATCTGGAACAGTCAAGTTATATAACAGTCATGTTAGCCATTGATTTTGTTTCCTTGCAACTAAAATCAATTCATTGTAATTCATAGTGTAAATAGACAGGGGTGTTTTAATAAAAAGTAATGAATGTAGGAAATCATGAAATACATAAACCCACATGATATATGTATACATTAATTCTCAGAGAGTAACTATACCGTTCACCATGAGCTCTTGATTAGTAAGGATTCTTACTCCTTCTAGAATCAGTTTGAGTTAGTATCATGTAAATATAATAGTTTGTATTTTTTGCAGCATTGGATATTGCAGTGATATAATTGGGTGTAGATGGATGGTTACATTTTTTTGTGGTCCGATGTTGTTTCCCTTATATGAATTATTAAGATTGGATGTCAACCCTATGGCATTTTTAAACTCGGCAAATGATGTGGGATTTATTTGAACCAAAGCAAACTAAATTTGTAAAAGTGGTTTCTATTATGTAATCACTGAAAATTCAGATTGTTTTCTCTATAAGGATGGCCATACACATGTTATGTATGTAGACCAAATTCAACCATTTAAATAAAGGTCCTGTCACACACAGAGATAAATCTGCGGCAGATCTGTGGTTGCAGTGAAATTGTGGACAATCAGTGCCAGGTTTGTGGCTGTGTACAAATAGAACAATATGTCCATGATTTCACTGCAACCACAGATCTGCCGCAGATTTATCTCTGTGTGTGACGGGGCCTTTAGACTGCAATGGGGGTGTCCTGATTAGAGATGAGCAAATCGGAGGTTTGAGGTTCGGTTCGGAAACCAACTTCCAAAAAAACCCAAAATAACTCTCAGCGTGTTCAGGTAATCTCATATTGTGCATTAACACTGACCCTTCAACTCACTTGCTTTGTTGGATGTAATTATTAGTCACGTGTTATACACTGTGTGCAGAATTATTAGGCAAGTTGTATTTTAGAGGATTTTTTTTATTATTGATCAACAATTATGTTCTCAATCAACCCAAAAGACTCAAATATCAAAGCTTAATATTTTTGGAAGTTGGAGTGGGGTTTTTTTAGATTTGGCTATCTTAGGAGGATATCTGTTTGTGCAGGTAACTATTACTGTGCAGAATAATTGGGCAACTTAATAAAAACCATATATATTCCCATCTCACTTATTTATTTTCACCAGGTAAACCAATATAACCGCACAAAATTTAGAAATAAACATTTCTGACATGCAAAAACAAAACCCCCCAAAAATAGTGACCAATATAGCCACCTTTCTTTATGATGACACTCAACAGCCTACCATCCATAGATTCTGTCAGTTGCTTGATCTGTTTATGATCAACATTGCGTGCAGCAGCCACCACAGCCTCCCAGACACTGTTCCGAGAGATGTACTGTTTTCCCTCCCTGTAGATCTCACATTTAGGGTTCAGATCAGGTGAACAAGGGGGCCATGTCATTATTTTTTCATCTTTTAGACCTTTATTGGCCACGCTGTGGAGTAGTTGGATGCATGTGATGCAGCATTGTCCTGCAGGAAAATCATGTTTATCTTAACGATACCGATTTCTTCCTGTACCATTGCTTGAAGAAGTTGTCTTCCAGAAACTTGCATTAAGTTTGGGAGTTGAGCTTCACTCCATCCTCAACCCGAAAAGGTCTCACAAGTTCATCTTTGATGATACCAGCCCATACCAGTACTTCACCTCCACCTTGCTGGCATCTGAATCGGAGTGGAGCTCTCTGCCCTTTACTGATCCAGCCTCTGGCTCATCCATCTGGCCCATCAAGAATCACTCTCATTTCATCAGTCTATAAAACCTTTGAAAAATCAGTCTTAAGATATTTCTTGGCCCAGTCTTGACATTTTATCTTATGTTTCTTGTTCAAAGGTGGCAGTTTTTCAGCCTTCCTTACCTTGGCCATGTCCCTGAGTATGGCACACCTTGTGCTTTTTGATACTCCAGTAATGTTGCAGCTCTTAAATATGGCCAAACTGGTGGCAAATGGCATCTTGGCAGCTTCATGCTTGATTTTCCTCAATTCATGGGCAGTTATATTGCACCTTTTTTGCCCAACACGCTTCTTGCCACCCTGTTGGCTATTTGCCATGAAATGCTTGATTGTTTGGTGATCACGCTTCAAATGTTTGGCAATTTCAAGACTGCTGCATCCCTCTGCAGGATATCTCACAATTTTAGACTTTTCAGAGCCCGTCAAATCTCTCTTCTGACCCATTTTGCCAAAAGAAAGGAAGTTGCCTAATAATTAAGCACACCTTATATAGGGTGTTTGTCTCACATATTGAATAAAATTTGTCATTGTTTTGCACTATTTATTACTCCGGTCCTCTTTGTTTTTTGATATTACATAGGAGTATGTGCTAGGCACATGTTTTGCCCCATTGTGGGCATCTGTGCCTTACATTGTGATAAGTGACGGTCATGAGGTATAGTTTTCTCACCTTATATAGGGTGTTGATGTCATTACACCACACCCCTCCTCATTACAGAGATGCACATCACCTGATTTACTTAATTGGTAGTTGGCACTCAAGCCTATACAGCTTGGAGTAGGACAACATGTATAAATATTATCATGTGATCAAAATACTCATTTGCCTAATAATTCTGCACAAAGTGTATACCTACCCATGTGTATTAGTCAGTTACCCCTGAGGAAGCCACCTGGCGTAACGCGTGGGGTTATTTCTCTGCACACAAAAAACCACCCTTGCTTCCCCCTCTATGCTTATATCTAGAGTCACAGATCCTTTATTGCCATGCAAGATAAGTCCCCAGTTGGGACTGCTCAATGGTGCCAAGTAGAGAGAAGCAAATAAATTCAATTCTACATTTGCTAAAAAGCAGATTTTCTGGTAATTCGCTTGCAAACAGATTCAGCAAAATGGCGGTCATCATCAGGTTAAACCTTTAATGATTTATGATGTGCTATGAATGTCATGAGTCGTCTCCCTGCCGTTCATGTTGGCTCGCACTCTGAGCTCACATCTTTCCCTACAGATGAAGGCTGAATTATTAAACCTTTAACTGCCTCAAACAGCCAAACATCAAAACATTGTATATCAATAAATACATCAGCTTGGGCCACAATTAAACAAGCCCTTAAACAGCTCCATATCCCAAAAATTGAAAACATTATTGCTCTCGGATAGTCGTGACACAGGAAAGATTTTTTTCCCCAAAATTGCCGAATTTTTCTCTCCTCTTAATTAAAACAAAAACTATACATCTTTAGTATCTACATAATCATAATGACTTGGGGAATGATTCTGTCAAGTCAGTTTTATGGTGAAATGAACGTTGTAAATAAAATAATTTTTTTTGCGATTTTGCCACACTTGGAATTTTTTTTCCTGCTTACCATTACATCATATGATAAAATGGATGGTGTCTTTCTAATGTACAACTCATCCCACAAAAATAAGCCATCATATAGCTATATTGAGAGAAAAATAAAAAAGTTATGTCTCTTGGAATATGTGAAGAAAAATGAAAGCAGAAAATAAAAAAAATTGCATGGTCATTAAGGGGTTAAAAAAATACATCATTATTCTCATCATACTGCTCACCTTTCTAGCCCATTTCCTTGTCAACGCAACTGGTTCAGTCTTCACCACATCTTCTGATTCCCCGCCACTCGCGATTGAATCATTGGGTCTTTGCACTGTGTCGGATTTCTGTGTGTCATGGCGTAACGTCATTTTATAGATCGTGGCATCATGACGCTGTTGACCAACTGCACTCTTGACTAGAACCCTCTCAAGCACCATGACACTCACAAGTCCAGCACAATGCTAGAGGGAAAAAAATTCCAACTCAAGCCTTTAGGGATCAGGACAGGAGATGCAACAAGGACGGTCTGGTGGTAGTAACAATGAAGAGGCCAGAAAGGTGAATGCAGGGTGAGAATAACTATTTCTTTTATTTTATTTTACATATTACATTTATTATACTCTAGGGCAGGGGTGGGGAACCTCTTTTACTGCTGGTGGCTATTTGGAATTTTCTACCAACCTTCAGGGGCCGCACCAAATTATCAACTTGAAAACTATCCTGCTATATTTGGTCAAACAATTAATTAACTCACCCCTACTGAGGTGGCTGGAACTGCTTCTCTTTATTGAGGCTGTGATGTTCGGTGATATTGATCATGTTATTTCTCACAACTGCTTTTCCAGGTTTCTCTCAGTTTGGAGAGGATGGAGGCATACACATCACAGGAGACGCTGGGGCATATATCTCACAAGACACTGGGGCATATACATCCCAGGAGAGGCTGGTGCATATACATACCAAGAGAGGCTGGGGCATATACATCACAGGAGAGGCTGGGGCATATACATCACAGGAGAGGCTGGGGCATATACAACACAGGAGAGGCTGGGGCATATACATTTCAGGAGAGGCTGGGGCATACACATCACAGGAGGGGCTGGGGAGTATACATCACAAGAGGAGGGATCTAAGAGAAAAGAAATATCCAGCATCCAATTCCCTTGTTTCAGATTAAGGATGTGTAACATCTGAAACGCGTACTTGTACCTGTGCTGACAATGCATTGTTTTTTACCCTTGGAAATTGAATTTGTTTAATCTTTACAATAAAGAAGAAGATATTTTTAAGGAAATTGGATGTTGGATATTTCTTTTCTCTTGGATCTCTACACACACAGTCTGGCTGAAGCTGTAAATGAATCCGTGCACCTTCCTGGAATAGATGGTGGTGTCCTCACTGGGTGAGCTGGTTCAAATGTTTCCTTCCTTATCACAGAAGGAGTGTATATGTCATGCCCTGGACTAGCCAGGTAGTCACAAACACAACATCACACACACCCCCTCCCCTGGATAGTCAACAACAGTCAAACAAAATCCTTGTTGCCTCCTCCAGGGTCTGATGTCCACACCAGGTGGGGCAGAGCCAGGCAGTTGGCCCCACCCACCGAGGAGTTCACAGGCCTGGAGGCGAGAAAAAGCAGTTAGTTGAGTTGAAGTGGAGTTAGTGAAGTGAGGAGTTGAAGAGAGAAACTGTGAGTGTCTGGGTCGGAGCCCAGGCACTGTCAGCAAGGTCGGCAGATGGTGGTGGCCGTCTGCAGGAGGTGGTGCAAGTCAGCGGAACCGTAGGACCGGGGACGGGCGTTGGCCCGCCGGTACTGAGCTGGGGAGCAGATCTGTACCAAGCACAAAGGCAGGGCCATCAGACCCCGACCAGGCTAGGAGCCACCGACAATGGTCAAATCCAATAGTGACCGGAACCCCAGGGGTTCCCTAACACCCAAGACCCGACAGAAGGCAACAATCCACACAGTGAGGATAAAAAGCCACCGACATAGGCTAGAGATCCAAGGGCCAGCGCCTGCGGGCAAAACGGGCTCCTTCGGTACATACACGCTGGGGAGCGGACTACCAGTGGGAAACCATCGGAGTCAATACATTCTACAACAATGCAGGGAAAGACAGCCACCATCAACCTGTCCGGGGAGAGCAAAGACACTGCAGCTGGCTGCGGGACCCATCCATCCAGCCGTTTGGTTTACCAGAGACTCTGTGAATCTGTGCCTGAGTGAGTACAACAGTGCCATCCGGCACCGCGCCGCGCTGCCCCTGCAACCCTGCACCCCAGCCTTCCTGCCTCCCCGTACCGCCACCGGGCCCCGGGATCACCAACCCCTACCCACGTAGGGGGAACCAACATCCTAGCTGCTCCCTGCCATCGCTCCCGGGATCCCCGTCACCAGCAGCGGTGGTGACCATTATCAACACAACCCGTGGGGGGCATCACGAACTATCTCCCCAAACAAACCACCCCCTTTTCACTCGTGGGCGAGGAGCGCTGCTCGAGTCCCCAGGTCCGGCCCACCGTTCGAGCCACCGAACAGCAGCAGCCCCGGACCCGAGCGTAGCAGCCCCTCCGCCCGCAACAACTTGGCGTCACGAACAGGATTAGAACCAATCTACCTACCGGTAGAAGTGCGCCTTGCAGTCCCCGCCAGCGGCGTTTGGCCGAAAAATTTGAAGTTCCGCCATCTTGGGCGCAAAGATTTCCCGCTCGAGCGTCTTCCCCGAGCAGGGAGGGTGCGAAAGTGAAGCCCCACCCCCAGAAGAAGGAAGTGCTAGAAAGAACCAAGGGGGGACGGGAAAAAGATGTCTGTGCCTGACGGAGCAGTCGGAGGAGCGGCGGTCGCAGCCGTGGCGACACCCGAAAACGGAAATGGGGCGGCCCTTGCTCCGGCTGCAAAAGCGGGGGGGGCCGCGAGTCCAGCAGGCGCCCAGGTAATGCCGATCTCCCTGCCCTATGTACCTGGTGCTGCCTGGCTACCGCAATATGATGGGAAGCCTGATGCTTTGCAGGCATTCCATAAAAAAGATTAGCCCGGTCCTCGATTTGTATGCCCTAACTGGCAGGCAACGGGCATCGGTAGTATTAGGGCAGCCAACCGAGCAGGAGACGGAGACCTGGACCGACGCGGACCGGGCCTCAGTTACCACCATTTTTGAGAAACTCCAAACCGCTTTTGAGACCCGCACGGAAGCGGAATTGCGGATGTAGTTTTATCAGTGCGGATAATATAAGAGACTATTCCTTGCGCCTGCAAACAGCCCTCTGTGCGCTGAAGCGGGTAGACACCATTAATGGACATGTGGACAGCAATAAGATGCTAGCAGAACAATTCCTGCAAGGGTTGGGGTCCACGGAAGACCGCAAGCAGCTACGGCTGTGGGCCCTGGAACATCCCGATCTGGACTTTGCAGTATTGAAAGTACGAGCCATCAAGGCCCTGCAAGCCCCAACACCAGACACTCCTGAGGCGGCCCCATGGCCGGCTGAAACCGCTCCCATCTCGGTGGCACCTCCTCTCCCGGCTCTACCGGCCCCTGCAGCGTCCGTCGGGATGATGGAGCAGCTGGCTGCTCAGGTCCGCCGCATGGATGGAGACTTAGCCAAGATCCTCGCCGCACTCCAGCTTCCGACGAGAGTCAAGCCCCCAGGGAAGATCCAGCTGGCCGACAGCCCAGAGGACGTTCCCTGGATGCAGCGGAGAAGGACCAACGACTCGCGGTATGGGCCTCCTATTTGTTACAGGTGCAACAAGCCTGGCCACTACTCTAGGCAATGCCCGTTAAACGAGCAACCCCTGGGGCCAAGGGCCAATCCTCAGGAGTAGACCCCAATGGCCCCCCCGATTGGACCGGTACGTTGGAGCCCGCCCCATCATCCCCCTGGCGGTGGATGGCGTCCCGACCATGGCCCTATTGGACACAGGATCACAGGTAACCACTATGCCATATTCCTTGTACAAGCAGTATTGGGGTAATGGTGAACTTGCCCCCCCTGATGACAGCCTGACCATTGTTGCGGTCAATGGGCTCCCTATGACCCAGGTGGGATACAAAGAAGTGGCCCTGACCATGGGACGTACGGAGCTAAAATACCAAGGGATGATTGTGGTGCTGAATGAACCCAGTGACCATAACCCAAAAGTAATTTTAGGGACTAATGTGATGGAACATTGTATGGGTGAGGTGCTGATTTTGTTGCAGCAGTTGTTCGCCACTGCAGGAGGAGGCCGACAGAGGGCAATACAGCGTGAGATCCGGGCCCTTCTACATCGGCAGCAAGTGAACTTGACGGGTGGAGAGATTGGTGGAGTAAGGGTGATGGATGTGGCCTCCTTGGTGGTGCCACCAAAAAGCGAGATGATGATTTGGTGCAGGGCAGCAGTAGGCCCCCAGGGGCGCGATTACCCGGCGATGGTGGAGCCCACGCCTTCAGAACACTGGCCCACGGTGATGGCGGCCAGAGGGGTGATTGACATCAAAAAGGGGAGAGTGCCTGTGAGAGTGCTGAATTGTGGGGAGGAAGAGGTTAGGCTTCCCCGCTACACCACCATTGCCAAGCTGCTCACCATAGATCCCCACGCCGTACATGAAGCCACCCCTCCTACCTTTGCATCCTCCACAGATAGTGGCGCACCCCTCGAACAGTCTGAGGAGTGGTGCCAGGAACTGCATGTAGGCACTGAAGCGGCACCTACGCATCACAAAGAGGGGGTATACAGGGTAGTACGGGAGTATGAGCAGGTTTTCAGCAAGCACCCGCTAGACTTCGGGAGGATTAAAGGGGTTCAACACCATATCCCCACAGGCACACATCCACCCATCAAGAAGAGGTATAGGCCAATCCCACCAGCACACTATCAATGCTCTAAGGACATGTTGAGGAACATGAAGGAGGCAGGGGTCATACGGGATAGTTGTAGTCCCTGGGCAGCTCCACTGGTGCTGGTAAAGAAGAAGGATTGCACCATGATAATGTGTGTGGATTACCGGAAGATTAATCAGATAATGCATAAAGATGCCTATCCTCTTCCCCGTATTGAAGAGTCGCTAGCTGCGCTGAAAACTGCTAACTATTTCTCTACCCTTGACCTTACCAGTGGGTACTGGCAGGTGGCGGTTGCACCAGAAGATCGCGAGAAGACTGCATTTGCCACCCCCATGGGACTCTGCGAGTTCAACAGTATGCTGTTTGGGCTGTGCAATGCCCCGGGGACCTTCCAACGGCTCATGGAATGCTGCCTCGGACACCTCAATTTTGAGACCGTCTCACTATATCTGGATGACGTGATCGTGTATTCCCAGATGTACGAGGTGCACCTAGGACACCTGGCTGAAGTATTCGCGTCCCTTGCCAAATACGGGATGAAGCTGAAGCCTTCCAAGTGCCACCTGTTGAAGCCCAAAGTGCAGTACCTGGGACACGTGGTGAGCGCAGAGGGTGTCACCCCAGACCCCGAGAAGATTACCGCCATACAGGACTGGCCGCGACCAACCACAGTGAGAGAGGTGAGGCAGTTCCTGGACCTGGTGGGCTATTATCGCCGCTTCATCAAGGAGTACACGAAAAAGGCCGTGCCTATGCAAGACCTCCTTGTGGGACAGACCAAGGGTGGCAGAGCCCCTGGACTCCCGTTTGTGTGGCAAGAGAAGCATGAGGAGTCCTTCCACCAACTGAAGTCGGCCTTGACTGGGGAAGAAATTCTAGCGTACCCCGATTACGGCCTCCCGTTCGTCCTCTACACCGACGCCAGCAATGTGGGCCTAGGGGCAGTCCTGTCCCAGGTCCAGGACGGGAAGGAGAAAGTGATCGCCTACGCCAGCAGGAAACTCAGGCCCACGGAAAGAAACCCTGAGAATTACAGCTCCTTCAAGCTCGAGTTCTTGGCCCTGGTGTGGGCAATCACTGAAAGGTTTAAGCATTACCTTGCCGCGGCAAAATTTACTGCCTACACGGACAATAATCCATTGACCCACCTGGATACGGCCAAGCTGGGCGCTCTAGAACAAAGGTGGGCGGCTCGGCTGTCTAACTATGACTTCACTATCAAGTACAGAGCCGGCCGCAAGAACACCAAGGCGGACGCGTTATCCCGAATGCCACACCTACCTGATGGAGGGTCAGAAGATGATGACCTTGAAGAAATCGAGTTACCAGCGTTCCCCCGGCCACTGGCTGAAAAGCCCTGTGTCAGTCAGCAACAGGTGAACCTGGACCCGTTACCCAGTCAGGGATGGCAAGAAGCTCAAGATCAGGCACCTGCTGTTCAGTTGGTCAAGACCATGATTGAACAGGGTTCCTCAAGAATGGACCCCGCTGCTCTCCCAGAAGCCCAGCGGCTATGGAAGGAAAGGGCCCGGCTGTGCCTACATCAAGGGAAGCTGTATCGGGAACTGATCAACCCAAAGACTTATGAGAAGGTTCGCCAGCTGGTGGTTCCTCAGGCTAACGTGCCCAAAGTTCTACAAGCTTACCATGACGGTGCCGGGCACTTTGGTTGGAAGAAGCTGGAGATGCTGTTGAGAGAGCGGTTCTATTGGAGTGTGATGCGGGAGTCTGTAGAGGCCTGATGCCGGGAGTGTGGTCCCTGTTCACTGAGAAGAAGGGACAAAGCCAGCCAGAAGGCCCCTCTATGACCAATCATTACCCATCAACCGCTGGAGTTGGTCGCTCTGGACCACATCAAGCTCACAACTAGCCGAAGTGGGTACACCTATGCCTTGACCATCGTGGACCACTACTCAAGATTCATGGTGGTTGTTCCAGTCAAAGATCTGACCGGCCGTACTGCAGCTAGGGCATTCCAGGCCTACTTTTGTCGACCGCACGGATACCCAGAAAGGGTGCTTACAGACCAGGGTTCGGCCTTTGAAGCAGAGGTGTTTCAGGAGTTCTGCCAATTATACGGTTGTAAGAAGATCAGGACCACGCCATACCATGCCCAGACTAATGGGATGTGTGAGAACATGAACCACCTGGTTCTGGATCTCCTCAAGATACTACCGTTAGAAGAGCAAAACCTGTGGCCGGAGAAGCTGCCTGACCTGGTAGACATGTACAATAACATCCCCTGTGGTTCTACCAAATGCACGCCGGCGTATCTGATGAGAGCCCGACCAGGCTGGCTGCCGGTGGACCTGGAAATGGACTTGGAAGTTCCAGAGGCCCTCCCTTCGACTGCCGACTGGGACACCCGGTGGCAAACACAGTACCGACGGGGCCAGGAATATGTGGAGAAGAATCTGCGTCAGAGCCGAAAAAAACAAGAACAGCGCTTCAACAAGCGGGCTCCAGCCGTTCCCTTCGAGCCCGGGGATGTAGTGCTGAAACGCAAGAGAAGAACCCATGAGCTTGATGACCAGTGGGAGAAAACCCCGTACGTCATACAGCCCACCGAATGGGAGAACGAGAAGACTTATCTGATTAGTCGCGACCAGGGGAAGACCTCGGCTACAGTTTCCAGGGACCACCTGAAGAGGTGCCCACACCCTTTGAGATTGGCAAACGAAGCTCCGGTTCCCATACCGAACGGGAAGAAGGAAAAAGAGGTGATCCACACAGTGATGGGGGACTTTCCAGCAGACTGGCCTATGCAGAACGGTGCGGTGATTGTTACGGTGATAATGTTCCCACAACCCATGGAAGAAATGGAAACGGAAATAACCGCCAGTGAACTGCTTGAACCAGTGCCCAGGGATGCACCTATACCAAGCCCCCGTAGGTCATACACCTGTCATACACGACATACGGGAAGAGGAACCGGTTGTCTCCTCTATCCCATCGCCCGCTACTAACAACAATGGGCCCTGAAGGTCCACACGCCCCAACCTAGGTAGGCCCCCCGCTTAGGTATGGGGAAACTACCATCTAGGGGTGCAGCATGTTGATTGTGTAAATATCTGAATGAATGAGCACCAATTACCCGAATACCTCACCTGATTGCCATCCGCAAAAGAAAAAGTTGTCCCCATGGGGACTTTATGTGTTCCCACTTAACCCCTTCCAGAGACAAGGCTGAGAACTTGCAGGCCAACCACGAACCTGTGGCCTTGTAAATAATTTGTTGGGCTGTATTCCGTTGCCGCCTCCGGAGAGGCCGATTGCAGGAAGGACCCACAGCAGAGCAGGCTGGGGTCTTGTCACCACCAGGACCGGTGACCATCCTCCGGGGGTCAGGGGTCCCCTGGACGTGGGGTCCCCTGAAATGACAGCCGGGTGCGAGACACCATACCCCTTCCCACTTGGGTGACCTGGAACCGAGTTCCTGCTTCCGGACTGGGGAAGAGGGGTGCTGCCCGTTTCTTAGGGGCAGCATCAAGGTGTAGATTGCTTGGGTGGGGAAGCAGAGGAACATAGACCCGTCATTTATTAATAAAACATGTTTTATACCATTTAAGAGAAAAGCCTCCCGTAAGGGAAGAATTAAAAGTATGCTTATTGTTATATGTTTTCATGTTAATTTATATTTTTCAGAAATAAAACCGGTGATGGACGGGCAGCCCACGGATGGTCTGCATTTCACCAAGGGGGAATGTGATGCCCTGGACTAGCCAGGTAGTCACAAACACAACATCACACACACCCCCTCCCCTGGATAGTCAACAACAGTCAAACAAAATCCTTGTTGCCTCCTCCAGGGTCTGATGTCCACACCAGGTGGGGCGGAGCCAGGTGGTTGACCCCACCCATCCAGGAGTTCACAGGCCTGGAGGCGGGAAAAAGCAGTTAGTTGAGTTGAAGTGGAGTTAGTGAAGTGAGGAGTTGAAGAGAGGAACTGTGAGTGTCTTGGTCGGAGCCCAGGCACTGTCAGCAAGGTCGGCAGACGGTGGTGGCTGTCTGCAGGAGGTGGTGCAAGCCAGCGGAACCGTAGGACTCCGACCAGGCTAGGAGCCACCGACAATGGTCAAATCCGATAGTGACCGGAACCCCAGGGGTTCCCTAACACCCAAGACCCGACAGAAGGCAACAGTCCACACAGTGAGGATAAAAAGCCACCGCCATAGGCTAGAGATCCAAGGGCCAGCGCCTGCGGGCAAAACGGGCTCCTTCGGTACATACACGCCAGGGAGCGGACTACCAGTGGGAAACCATCGGAGTCAATACATTCTACAATGGTGCAGGGAAAGACAGCCACCATCAACCTGTCAGGGGAGAGCAAAGACACTGCAGCTGGCTGCGGGACCCGTCCATCCAGCCGTTTGGTTTACCAGAGACTCTGTGAATCTGTGCTTGAGTGAGTGCAACAGTACCATCCGGCACCGCGCCGCGCTGCCCCTTCAACCCTGCACCCCAGCCTTCCTGCCTCCCCGTACCGCCACCGGGCCCCAGGATCACCAACCCCTACCCACGGAGGGGGAACCAACATCCTAGCTGCTTCCTGCCATCGTTCCCGGGATCCCCGTCACCAGCAGCGGTGGTGCCCATTATCACCACGACCCGTGGGTGGTGTCACGAACTATCTCCCCAAACAAACCATCCCTTTTCATTCGTGGGCGAGGAGCGCTGCTCGAGTCCCCGGGTCCGGCCCACCGCTCGAGCCACCGAGCAGCAGCCCCAGACCCGAGCGTAGCGAGCGCGGCCCCTCCGCCCGCGACATATTCATCACAGGAGGGCCTATGGGCGTATATATCACAGGAGGGGCGTATACATCACAGGAGATGCTGGGTACGGACAGCATTGGCGGCAGCATAGACAGCGCTAGGTGGCAGCATGAACAGCAATAGGTGGCAGCACGGACAGCACTAGGTGGCAGCACGGACAGCACTAGGTGACACAACAGGCAGCACTAGATGGCAGAACGGAAAGTACTAGGTGGCACAACAGAAAGTACTAGGTGGTAAAACGGACAGCACTAGGTGGCAGCACGAACAGCACTAGGTGGCAGCATGGAAAGCACTAGAAGGCAGCATGGAGAGCACTAGGTGGCAGCTCGGAGAGCTCTAGGTGGCAGCACGGACAGCACTAGGCGGCAGCACAGAGAGCACAAGGTGGCAGCATGGAGAGCACTAGGTGGCAGAATGGAGAGCACTAGGAGGCAGCACGAAGAGCACTAGATGGCAGCATGGAGAGCACTAGGTGGCAGTTCGGACAGCACTAGGTGGCAGCACGGAGAGCACTAGGTGGCAGTACTGACAACATTTAATTTAAAAAAAGTTGGGACCCTGTGTAATAAGTAAGGAAAACAAGATTGCAATGATTTTTAAATTTTTCTAGGCATATTTTATTTACAACAGAACATAAAACAGAGATTAGAAGTTGAAGATTAAACATTTTTCCATTTTGTTTTAAAAAATTACCTCATTTAGAAATTGATAGCAGCAACAATCTCCAAAAAGTTGGAACAGGGCCATGTCTACCATTGTGTAGCATCCTCACTTCTTATTACAACAGTCTGGAAATATCTAGGAAATGGGGAGAAACATTACTGGAGTTTTTGGAGAGGAATATAGTCCTAGTCTTGTTTGATGTAGCTAGCAGCTCAATAGTCCTGGGTTTTCTCTGCAAGATTTTTCATTTCATAATGCGCCTAATATTTTCAATTGGTGAAAGGTCTGGACTGCAGGCAGCCAATTCATCACCCAAACTCTTCTTCTGCAAAGCCAGGCTGTTGTGATGGATTCGGCATGTGGTTTATCTTGCAAAAATATGCAAGGCCTTTCGTAAAATAGATTGTCTAAATAGGAGCATATGTTATTAAAAAATTGATGTATAAGCTGTGCATGTCATAGGCAGTAATGCAACTCCTTACCATCAGAGATGCAGTCTTTTGAACGGTGTGCTGATAACAAGCTGGATGGTCCCTCAGCTCTTGAGTCTGCATGACACTGCAAGACACGGCATCCATGAACATTTTGATTAATTTTGCTTCAATCCATTTTAAATGAGCTTTTGGCAAGAGACAATGGCAGCATTTCTGGATTGTGTTGGTATAGTATATGGCTATTTCTTTGCATTTTGCATGATGAAACTTTAAGTTGCATTTCCACATTGCACAGCAAACTGTGTTCACAGACAATAATTTCTGGAAGTATTCCTGAGCCCTTGCAGTGATTTGCATAACTGAATCATGCCTCTTTTTAATTCATTGTCATCTTAACTCCCATAGATCATGAGCATTCAATATTGACCTTGTCCCTTGTGCCCATGGATTCCTCCCAAATATATAAATCTTTAGCTGATATTATGCACTATAGATGCTGGAATATGCAAAGCTTTTGCTATTTTATGTTGGTAAATATTTTCAGAAATTGTTCCCCAAATTTTAGATGCTGTGATTCACAGATTGATGAACCTCTAACCATCTTTGCTTCTGAGAGACTCTACCTCTCTAACATGAGTCAGTAATGTAAAAATTAACCCTCAAGCTATTTTTGTTAGTACCACTTACTTTTCAAGTTGTTTGTCAAATCTGTTGAAATTTTTTGGAAATGTGTTGCCGCCATAAATTACATTTTTCCATTTTGTTCGAAAAACACAAACAAAAAAAACGAACAAAACTTGTATACTTCTGATCTGTGTTCTATGTTCTGTTGTGAATAAAATATGACTGTAAGAGATTGCTAAAATATTATAGTCTTGTGTGCTTTACATTTTACATAGCATCCCAATTTTGTAGGAATTGGGGTTGTAGACAGAACATAAAATATAAATGTTCCTATTAGATTCTATCTATCACATATCAATGATCAGCTTTAGAATCTGCTTTGAATAATAACCATTAGTGATGAGTGAGCACTATCATTCTCGGGTGCTCGATACTCATTATGAGCAGTTTGATGCTCGCATGGGCACAACTCGAGCACCCGAGTGTAATAGAAGTCAGTGGAGAGCTGGAGCATTTTTATGGGGGATTTCTCAATCATGGAAGTGCTTGATCATCACTTTTATGGAATCAGAGACAATCAAAAGGGCCAAGTTCAGGTCATTTGGGCTGATGTACTCATTTCCCTCAATGTCATATTATTCGGTTGTTAAATGATGAAGAATGAACAATGAAAAACACATTTAAAACTGTGATCACATTTTTAACATACAAAACGTTTGTTAGACATTTTGTGAAAGGTCTATTTACAGTGAAGCTACCTGATGGGGACATGTGTAGAAACATTTAATACCCTGATTAACCCCTTAACGACCGCTGATACGCCTTTTAACGGCAGTAATTAAGGGTACTTCTTCCGATCTGACGCTTTTTTACAGCGGTCGGAAAAAAGATATAGCGCCCCCCCTACATTTCAGCTACCGGGGGTAGCTGAGACCCTGGAGATCATGATTCGGGCCGGTTTTTCCGGGCCCCGCTCACGTGATCACCGGTATACACCATATACCGATGATCACGTTACAGTAAATGACAGCGCCAGTAAAAAATTATTTATCTCCCACCTGGCATGATCAAACATGTCAGATGGGAGATAAATCTCCTCCCCGGTCCCCCGATGTCGCCAAAGTGCCCCCCTCGACCCCCAACCCCCTACCGAAAATCCAAGATGGCCACGCGCACAGCAGTGCACCGGCCGCATACATCCTCTCCCTCTGATTTCTGTCACATGTGCCATGACACATGCGACAGAAAACTGCTCCCCAGGCCCTGCCAGGTCACCTCCTATTCCCCCCGGTGTTCCCCGGTATCCCCCATACCTTTTACAGCCTTCATGCACCGTGATCCCTCCTCCTTCACAATGCACGCTGGTCACATGTGCAGAGCAGCTGACAGCTCAGCTTCCTGTGTTCAGTATGAGCTGTGGAGCTGCACTGGCTGCACAGACTCTGCTGCTGTGACCTGGGGAGGGTAGGTGCAGATTCTTTGCACCCACTCTCCTCAAATGGAGGGTCTGCCCTCCTAGACAATGGGGGATACGTTCCCTGAACGTGCCCCCATATTCTAGGAGGTCTAGAGTCGTCGTGGGACCTCCAAAATGGATGACAGGGGACCCGATTTTTTTTTTCTTTTCAATAAATTGGTGAAAGAGGGAATGTTTTGTAAAGTGTTTTTTCAAATAATTTTTTTTTTTTGTCAATTTTTTTTTATTACTGTCAATTAGTTATGTCTGGTATCAAATAGATGCCGTGACATCACTAACTGCTGGGCTTGATGTCAGGTGACATTACACATCTGGTATCCACCCCATATATTACCCCGTTTGCCACCGTGCCAGGGCAACGGGATGAGTTGGGGCGAAGTGCCAGGATTGGCACATCTAATGGATGCGCCACTTCTGGGGCGGCTACGGCCTGCTATTTTTAGGCTGGGAAGAGTCCAATAACCATGGCTATTCCCACCCTGAGAATACCAGACCCCAGCTGTCAGCTTCACCTTGGCTGGTGATCTAATTTGGGGGGACCCCACGTTTGTTTTTTTTTAAATTATTTATTTATAAATAATTAAAAAAAACAGCTTGGGGAACCCTCCAAATTGATCAACAGACAAGATGAAGCTGTCAGCTGTGGTTTGCAGGCTACAGCTGTCTGCTTTACCCTAGCTGGCTATCAAAAATAGGGGGGACCCCACGTCATTTATTTGAATTATTTTTTTGGGGGGGCTAAATACAAGGCTAGGCACCCTTTAGTGCCACATGAAAGGCACTAAAGGGCTCCAGCTAAGAATATGCAGGGGGTGGGACGTTACCTATATGTTTGACATCTATCCATTCATCAATTGTAGCATTTTAGGCTGTGTGCCCACAATCAGGGTTTGCAGCGTTTTGGGCGCAGAGTGTTTTCCCGACGTCCATAACGCTGTGTTGTGCAGTAGAAGCACAGTAGAAGGATTTTTAGAAATCCCGTGCCCACTATCTTCTTTTCTCTGCAGCATAAACCGACCTGTGGTGCAGCTTCCCGAGCCTCAGCATGTCAATTTATGCTGTGGAGACGAGAGTGTTCTCTACAGGTAGAATAGAGCTAAAGTCCCCAGCAGCCTGAACCCAAATCCTGGGCATGGGCAGCTGTGTTCTCCTGTGGACAACACTCACATCTCTGCAGGAAGGCTGACACTGTGTACTAGACCTCGTGTCGCTGGATCATGGCCACATAGCCTAACAGTGAGAATATTGTTGCTACAGCAACATTTTTGTGAAGTACCTGAAGATTCAAAATGCTTACTATACTCCTGAATAAAATCCTTGAGGAGTCCAGTTTCCAAAATGGGGTCACTTGTTGGGAGTTTAGTATGAAGTATAGGTACCCAAGAGGCCCTGCTAATGTGACATGGTGCGCGCAATTTATTTCAACTTTTCCAAAATTCAAATGGTGCTCCTTCCATTCAAAGCCCTCCCATTTATCCAAACAGAGGTTTTTGGCCACATGTGGGGTATTCCTGCGCACAAAAGAAATTGGATAACAACCTGTGTGGTCCACGTTTTGTTGTTGCCTCTTGAAAAAGTGAGAAAGTGAGAAATTTTCAATATGGCAACCTAAGCTTATCAAATTCTGTGAAGTATTCGTGGAGTCAAAATGCTCAATATACACCTAGATAAAAGCCTTGAGGCTTCTATCTAGGGGTATAGTGAGCATTTTGGATCCACAAGTAATTCACAGATTTTGATAACGTTACGTTGTCATATTGAAAATTGTCATTTTTTTTCTCAAAAATGTTGCTTTAGCATCAATTTTCTCACTTTTTCAAGAGGTAATTACAAAAATTTGACCCAAACGTTTGTTACCCACTTTTTTATGAGCACAGTGATACCTCACATGTGGTCTGAAACCTTTGTTTGGACAAATGGGAGGGCTTGGAATGAAAGGAGCAATATTTGAATTTTCTAAAGGAAGTTTGGCTGAAAAAGATTGCAGGCACCATGTCGCATTTGGAGGACACCTAAGGTACGTAAACAGCAAAAAACCCACCAGAAGTGACCCCATATTGGAAACTAGGCCTCTCAAGGAATTTATCTAGATGTTTGGTAAGTACCCTGAACCCCCAGGTGCTTCACAGAAGTTTATAACGTTGAGCCATGAAAATAAAAAATACATTTTTACCACAAAATTGTTACTTCAACCAGGTAGCTTTTTTTTTTCATAAGGGTAACAGCAAAAAAAGCACCATGAAATGTATTGTGCAATTTCTCCTGAGTTTGGTGATATCTTATATGTGGCAGAAATCAACTGTTTGGGCACACGGCAGGGCTCAGAAGGGATGGAGTGCCATTTGACTGCAAAATTGGCTGGAATCAATAGCGGACGCCATGTTGCATTAGGAGAGCCCCTGAGGTACCTAAACAGTGGAGGTCCCCTACAAGTGACCACATTCTGGAAAATAGACCCCTCAAGGAATTTATCTAGATGTTTGGTGAGTACCCTGAACCCCCAGGTGCTTCACAGAAGTTTATAATGTTGAGCTGTGAAAATAAAAAAAATACATTTTTACCACAAAATTGTTACTTCAACCAGATAGCTTTTTTTTAACAAGAGTAAAAGGAAAAAAATCAGTATAAAATTTATTGTGCAATTTCTCCTGAGTATGCTGATACCTTATGTGTGGTGGAAATCAACTGTTTGGGTGCACAGCAGGGCTCGGAAGGGAAAAAGTGCCATTTGACTGAACAATTGGCTGGAATAATTAGCGGACGCTATGTCGCATTTGGAAAGCCCCTAAGGTGCCTAAACAGTGGAGGTCCCCCACAAGTGACCCCATTCTGGAAACAAGACACCTCAAGGGGTATAGTTTGCAAAATGGAGTCACTTGAGGGGGGTTTCTGCTGTTTAGATACCTTTGGAGGATCTGTAAATGCAACATTGTGCCCGCAATCTGTTTCAGCCAAATTTGCTTTCCAAAATTCAAATATTGCTCCTTTCGTTCCAAGCCCTCTCATTTGCCCAAACAAAAGTTTCTGACCACATGTGGGGTATCGGCGCGCTCATAAGAAAGTGGGTAACAAAGTGTGAGGTCCAGTTTTTGGTGTTACCTCTTGAAAAAGAAAATTAGTGCTAAAGCAACATTTTTAGGTAAAATGTTAATTTTTATTTTTTTTATTCCACATTACTTTAGTTCCTGTGAAGCACCTGAAGGGTTAATAAACTTCTTTGATGTGACTTTGAGTACCTTGAGGGGTTCAGATTTTAGAATGGTGTCACCTTTGGGTACTTTCTGTCACCCGGGCCTCTCAAAGTCACTTCAAATGTGATGTGGTCCCTAAAAAAATGTAAATTTTGTAAATTTTGTTGAAAAAAATGGGAAATTGCTGATGAACTTTGAACCCTTCTAACTTCATAACCCCAAAAAATTTTGTTTAAAAAATTGTGCTGGTCTAAAGTAGAGATGCGGGAAATGTTATTTATTAACTATTTTGTGTGACATAACTCTCTGGTTTATGGGCATAAAAATTAAATATTTGAAAATTGCAAAATTTTAACATTTTTTGTCAAATATCAGATTTTTTCACAAATAAAATAAAAAAAATTATCCTAAATTTACCTCTATCATGAAGCCCAATATGTCAAGAAAAAACAATCTCAGAATCACCGGGATCCATTGAAGCGTTCCAGAGTTATAACCTTATAAAGTGACACTGGTCAAAATTACAAAAAATGGCCTGGGCATTAAGTACAAAACTGGCTTCGTCCTTAAGGGGTTAAAGGAACCAACTTCTGTCCGGGGCAGATATCTTTACTTGCCTAAATGCTGAATAAAAAGATCATATTTATAATAAAAGGTATGAGTTGTTGAGAGGTCAGTGAAGTTCTATGCAAAACTACTCTACATTTGCCATGTTCTACATTTTATAAGCCAAGTGGGGTTTGCTTGGGTAAAACACTTATGCCTAGGACTGACTATAAATATGCACATTCTTTTAGATACTTGTTAATGAGAAAATATATTATGACTCCTAAGTATAATATACCTTTGACTCCCTCTTTAATCTTTTCTGACTTTCTTACACCTGGAGAGAAATCCTGGGTCAGAGAAAAATGGGTGCATAAAATGGCACTCGATGAAGTATGCAACACATTGTATTCTATTAGATCCATACAGCATCCACACAAAAATTACCCTTGTAGACATATTGTCGCACATTAAGTGCCCTTTTAGCCCAAGTGTTCCTTATAATACGGAGTGTGGCCTCACACTAATTATTAAGTGCAACATTTCACACTCTTACCTCCCAAGGAGAAGAGTCTAAGATATTTTAAAACGATGACTCCACAAATATCCAACTATAAAGGCCACTTTACACACAGCGACATCGCTAGCGATGTCGCTGGTGAAAGCACCCACCCCCGTCGGTTGTGCGTCACGGGCAAATCATTGCCCATAGCGCACAACATCTCTATGACCCGTCACACGTACTTACCTGCCTAGCGATGTCGCTGTGGCCGGCGAACCGCCTCCTTTCTAAGGGGGAAGTTCGTTCGTCGTCACAGCGGCATCACTAAGCGGCCGTCCAATAGGAGCAGAGGGGCGGAGATGAGCGGCCGGAATATCCCGCCCACGTCTTTCCTTCCTCATTGCTGGCGGATGCAGGTACGATGTTGTTCCTCATTCCTGCGGTGTCACACATAGCGATGTGTGCTGCCGCAGGAACGACGAACAACCTGCGTCCTGCAGCAGCAACGATATTTGAGATTAAAACGACGTGTCAACGATCAATGATATGGAGAGTATTTTTGATCGTTAGCGGTCGTTCGTACGGTTCACATGCAACGACGTTGCTAACGAGGCCGGATGTGCGTCAGGAATTCCGTGACCCCAACGTTAGCAATGTCATTGCGTGTAAAGTGGCCTTAAGTGTAATTTTTCATGTCCAAGATTTTTTAAGTTTTGAAATTAACCTCATTAGATTGAAATAAATAAAGACATCCTTTTTTATTCTTTTATGATCTATTCTGCATTCAAAAACTGCAGAAAACAAGGAAGCATGACAAAATGGTAACACTTAGCTGTAGCGAGCAGTTTGAGTGACAAGCCGTTTTCTGGCAGATATGGTGTTAATAGGTTTGCAGGAGGTCATAAGTAAGTTGCTCTTAATAATCTAATCAGTAATTGAATTAAGTAACGCATGCTGTAGTCACATCATCTGTCTACACGACAGAGGGCTTGTAAAATAGTTTAAGAAATACCGTAAATGGTAATTTTAATTTCATTCTACCTTATGCTCATTCTATTTTACAAGCACATAAAATGTCAATTGCTGCCTGTACATTTGATCTTGTAGACAGACCAATTATTGTGCTATATAGCGAGAGTTAGGACAGAGGAAAGCGCATGACACTTCCCACTTACACTGGCAGGAATTAGAATAGCAAGGGAATCAGTTCTTCAGTACACATTTGTTGTTCATTACAAAGCCCTTCCTTTTGGGCATAAAAACTGTAAAACAACACCTGCAACTTTTTGTGTTAGGCCTCTTCTCCATTAGCGTTTTTGTCCTGCATATTTCCTCACCTTGAGAAACGGATTGCAATCTTGCAAATGGTTTCTAATGAGGCTGTCTCCATTTCCCCGTTTTGTTCTGACGATACACGGAGTCTCCTTGAAATCGCAGCATGCTGCGATTTGATGTGATTCTCAGCTCTCTCACCCTCCATGCAAGTCAGAATCCGGGTGGCATGCGCATGTCACACGGATCCTGACACTTGCATACCGGGTCAGACTGGTACCGGAGGAATCTCCTGTAAAACCAGTCCTGACCGCTGTTACCTACACTGAACCCCGAGCTGTCCCCTGAGCTCCAGACTGCAGCCTGAACAGCGAGCGCCGAGTGACTGATTCCCCAGCGATTGCTGTTCAGGTCAGCACAGCTGCAAACAGATCAGGCAGATCTCTGGAGCTCAGGTGACAGGTCCGGAGCTCAGTGCAGGTAACCGCGGCCAGGACTGGTTTTACAGGAGATTTCTCCTGTAGCCAGTCTGACGCTGCTTGCCTAAAAACTCACATAGCACCCGCATGATGCTCACATGTCATACGGATGCTATGTGAGGAAAAAAAACACACACCATACGCAGACCACACACAGGACACACGCAGGATACTCGACTCACATTCTGAGCCGAGTATCGCTGTGATTTAAAAAACGCTAGTGGAGAAGGGGCCTTAGGCCGGCGTCACACTTGCGATTGAAGAATCGATCCGATTCTCATGCCTGAGAGTAGGATGAGCTTTCTCCGAGTGTTGATCCGTGTGCAATGCAATTGCAATGCGAGTCTGTGATTTGTCTCATGATAGTAGTCCATGAGTAATCCGTAGTTAATCTGTATGTGATCCGCTTTTTTCTCAGCAGCTATTAGTGATTACAGTCATTACAGTCATGTACAAGAGCATTTACAGTGTTCTCTGCTACATGATCGAATTTTATTTAGAAAAATGAATGTCACTTGGACAGTCCGTGTGCCGTCCGCGTGACATCCATTTTTTTTTCTTGCACCCATAGACTTGCATTGGAGAGTCTCCCACGAGAATCTCTAGAAATCACAGCATGCTGCGATTTTTTCCTCAATCCGATTTGAGCTGAGGAAAAAATAACAGATGGGAGCTGCCTCATTGATTAACATTGGTCCGAGTGCAATGCGAGATTTTCTCACATTGTACTCGTGCAAGTCAATTGCAAGTGTGACGCCGGCCTTAGATTTAGTTATGGTAATGGTACTTAGTAGTGTACATGTGAACACTGGGGAGAGCATGCCAAAGAATAAGTAATGTTAAGGCCCCCTTTACACTTGCTTATAAAACACATACTGTACATGAAAAAACAGTACCGATGTCATCAGTGTTTTCCATCAGTATACCATTAGTGTTTTACATCAGTGTTTTGCATCAGTGTGCCACCAGTTTTCCATCTTTGTTTTTCAATGGTGTGCTACACTGTTTTCCATCAGTGTGCCACCAGTATTTTCCATCAGTGTTTTCCATCAGTGTGCTGCCAGTATTTTCCATCAGTGTTTTCCATCAGTGTGCTGCCAGTATTTTCCATCAGTGTTTTCCATCAGTGTGCCACCAGTATTTTCCATCAGTGTTTTCCATCAGTGTGCTACCAGTAGTTTCCATCAATGTTTTCCATCAGTGTGCCACCAATATTTTCCATCAGTGTTTTCCATCAGTGTGCTGCCAGTATTTTCCATCAGTGTGCCACCAGTATTTTCCATCAATGTTTTCCATCAGTGTGCCACCAGTATTTTCCATCAATGTTTTCCATCAGTGTGCCACCAGTATTTTCCATCAGTGTTTTCCATCAGTGTGCTACCTGTGTTTTCCATCACTGTTTTTCATCAGTGTGCCACCAGTATTTTCCATCAGTGTTTTCCATCAGTGTGCTACCAGTGTTTTCCATCAGTGTTTTTCATCAGTGTGCCATCAGTTTTCTAACAGTGTGCCACCAGTGTTTTCCATCAGTGTTTTCCATCAGTTTCCCATGAGTTTTCCATCAATGTGCCACCAGTGTTTTTGCTATCAGTGTTTTCCATCAGTGTGCCATCAGTTTTCCAACAGTGTATCACCAGTGTTTTCCATCAGTGTGCCATCAGTTTTTCATCAGTGTTACACCAGTGTTCCACCAGTGTTTCATCAGTGTTTCCATTAGAGTGCCACCAATGATTTATATTAGTGTGCCATCAGTGTTTTCCATCAGTGTGCCATCAGTGTTTTCCATCAGTGTGCCATCTGTGTGTAATCCATGTGCCATCATTGTTTTACATCAGTGTGCCATCTGTGTACCATCAGTGTTTTACATTGGTGTGCCATCTGTATTTTACATCAGTGTCCCATCCTTGTATATCTGTGTGCCATCAGTAGAGTTGATCGCGGTTCGTGGTCCGTGGTTCTCCAGTTCGCGGTTCGAGTGATTTTGGGGGCTGTTCTAGATCGAACTAGAACTCGAGCTTTTTGCTAAAGCTCGATAGTTCTAGTTACGTTCGAGAACGGTTCTAGCAGCAAAAAGCCAAACTAATTACTAGCTGGCTTTCCACTGTAATAGTGTAAGTCACTCTGTGACTCACACTATTATGAAATTTCAGCGTATAGTGTGCGGGAACAGCGTATTCAGATCACTGCTGCTGGGATAATGGCGATCGCCATTTTTTTTTTTTTTTTCCTTGTCTTCCTTCCCTAAGCGCGCGCGTGTAGTGGGGCGGGCCAGCATGTCAGCCAATCCCAGACACACACACAGCTAAGTGGACTTTTAGCCAGAGAAGCAACGGCATGTGTGATAGGATGTCCATGTCACATGTCTCTGCATTATAAAAACGATTATCTGCCTGTCAGGGCGCCATTATCTGCCTTCTGCGTCTGGGTGTCAGTCACCGCAGGTGCAGCTCCTGTCTCCTATACTGCTGTGTACGCTCTACACACAGCGCTATGCAGAATAGAGAAGATAACAGCGTCTGTGTAGCCAGGGCCGGATTATAGGCGGGGCAGGCGGGGCTTCAGCCCCGGGGCCCCCACCATCAGAGCTTCCAAGGGGGCCCCCACCACCAGGGCCATACTTGCCACCCATCAGCAATATTTTTTTTTTTTCTTCACACCCTCTCCCCCTCCGTAAAGACAGTCTAATAAATCAGCTGTGTTTTCGGGGGGGAGAGGTGCACGCACCTACATTTATTTGTATCTGCGTCTCTAAGACGCAAAAACAAACTGCGGGTGCAGGATGCTGATTGACCCCGGAAGTAGTTTGTACTTCCGGGGTCAGAGGTATGCCTGCTCCCTGCTCTGCTGTGGGGTCCAATGCCGCGGCCGTCACAGCAGGACGCCGCCGCGGCCGTCACAGCAGGACGCCGCCGCGGCCGTCACAGCAGGACGCCGCCGCGGCCGTCACAGCAGGACGCCGCCGCGGCCGTCACAGCAGGACGCCGCCGCGGCCGTCACAGCAGGACGCCGCCGCGGCCGCATATGAGAAGACCGGCGCCGCAGCCGCATATGAGAAGACCAGCGCCGCGGCCGCATATGAGAAGACCGGCGCCGTGGCCAGGAGAGGAGACTCACCGGAGCAGGAGGATGGCCGCGGCACCGGAACAGCAGCAGGAGGACGGCGGCCTATACCGGAGCAGCAGGAGGATGGCATCAGAGCAGGTAAGGGCAGAGCTGAAGAAAGATGTGTGGTGTGTGAAGCAGAGCTGTGTGTGAAGCAGAGCTGTGTGTGTGAAGCAGAGCTGTGTGTGTGTGAATCAGAGCTGTGTGTGTGTGTGAATCAGAGCTGTGTGTGTGTGTGAAGCAGAGCTGTATGTGTGTGTGAAGCAGAGCTGTATGTGTGTGAAGCAGAGCTGTGTGTGTGTGAAGCAGAGCTGTGTGAAGCAGCTGTGTATTTGTGTGTGTGTGAAGCAGCTGTGTATTTGTGTGTGTGTGAAGCAGAGCTGTGTGTGTGAAGCAGAGCTGTGTGTGTGAAGCAGAGCTGTGTGTGTGTGAAGCAGAGCTGTGTGTGTGTGTGTGAAGCAGTGCTGTGTGTGTGTGTGTGAAGCAGAGCTGTGTGTGTGTGTGTGTGAAGCAGAGCTGTGTGTGTGTGTGTGTGTGTGAAGCAGAGCTGTGTGTGTGTGTGTGAAGCAGAGCTGTGTGTGTGTGTGTGAAGCAGAGCTGTGTGTGTGTGTGAAACAGAGCTGTGTGTGTGTGTGAAGCAGAGCTGTGTGTGTGTGAAGCAGAGCTGTGTGTGTGTGAAGCAGAGCTGTGTGTGTGTGAAGCAGAGCTGTGTGTGTGTGAAGCAGAGCTGTGTGTGTGAAGCAGGGCTGTGTGTGTGTGTGAAGCAGAGCTGTGTGTGAAGCAGCTGTGTATTTGTGTGTGTGTGAAGCAGAGCTGTGTGTGTGTGAAGCAGAGCTGTGTGTGTGTGTGAAGCAGAGCTGTGTGTGTGAAGCAGAGCTGTGTGTGAAGCAGCTGTGTATTTGTGTGTGTGTGAAGCAGAGCTGTGTGTGTGTGTGAAGCAGAGCTGTGTGTGAAGCAACTGTGTGAGTGAAGCAGCTGTGTGTGTGTGTGTGTAGCAGAGCTGTGTGTGTGTGTGTGTGAAGCAGAGCTGTGTGTGTGTATATATGAATCAGAGCAGTCTGTGCGGCACCCCAGAGCGCTAAGCCACCCATCCCAGTAATGTGTACGCCACCAGAGCTGTTTGCCACTCCAGCAACATCTATGCCCCCTGCCCCTCCTGTAATGTATATATTGTAGGCCCTAGCCCCTCCTGTGATGTATATACAGAAGTGCTGTGTCAGTGTGCATGGTGTGCAGTCATGTCTGTTAGTGATGGCCATCATGCAACACAGCCACATCTGTATCTGTATTGTACTGTGTATAAGTGACGGCTGTGAGTGATCCTGGACTGTATCTGTATTGTAGTCCTGTAAATCTGAATGTGGCAGAACAGGAGAAGATAAATGTTCATTAAATTTATATCTAAATGCTACAGTTCGCGCTCTACTGTTATGGCTAAAAATGTTAACGTTTATGGGGCCCCCACCAGATTTTCTGCCCAGGGGCCCCCACCAACCTTAATCCGGCCCTGTGTGTAGCTAAGGACAGGGACTTCCTCGCTGCATTTCCCCATTAGGAGGGATATAAAGTGAGGCTTCCTTTCCTCTACACAGACCCACAACCCTGCCACTGTACCCTTCTGCCCTTTGCACACTCCAGCTCATTGTTACTAAGCCATTATACTAGCAAACACTGAGGAAACTTAGTGGCATCCTAAAAGTGGCTGTTGGACTTCCATTAGTGTCCCACTAGTGCAAATCTATTTGCAGCACCACTGCATTGCACACTCAAGCTCATTGTTACTAAGCCATTATACTAGCTAGCAAACACTGAGGAAACTTAGTGGCATCCTAAAAGTGGCTGTTGGACTTCCATTAGTGTCCCACTAGTGCAAATCTATTTGCAGCAGCTCTGCACTGCACACTCAAGATCATTGTTACTAAGCCATTATACTAGCAAACAGTGAGGAAACTTAGTGGCATCTTAAAAGTGGCTGTTGGACTTCCATTAGTGTCCCACTGGTGCAAAGCTATTTGCAGCACCACTGCATTGCACACTCAAACTAATTTTTTACTAAGCTATTATACTAGCAAACACTGAGGAAACTTAGTGGCATCCTAAAAGTGACTATTGGACTTCCATTAGTGTCCCACTTGTGCAAAGCTATTTGCAGCACCTCTGCATTGGACACTCAAACTCATTGTTACTAAGCCATTATACTAGCAAACACTGAGGAAACTTAGTGGCATCCTAAAAGTGGCTGTTGGACTTCCATTATTGTCCCACTGGTGCAAAGCTATTTGCAGCACTACTGCATTGCACACTCAAACTCATTGTTACTAAGCTATTATATTAGCAAACACTGAGGAAACTTAGTGGCATCCTAAAAGTGGCTATTGGACTTCCATTAGTGTCCCACTAGTGCAAATCTATTTGCAGCACCTCTGCATTGCACACTCAAGCTCATTGTTACTAAGCCATTATACTAGCAAACACTGAGGATACTTAGTGGCATCCTAAAAGTGGCTGTTGGACTTCCATTATTGTCCCACTGGTGCAAAGATATTTGCGGCACCTGTGCATTGCACACTCAAACTCATTGTTACTAAGCCATTCTAATAGCAAACTATGCTGCCAGTTTAAGGGCCGTTGTCAGGGATAGTTATTGTTGTTTATTCTGCTGTTAATAAAGCTAGACCACCACTGCAATCTACACCACCTCTCAATTTTTACTACCACATTTTAAGTGCACAATCTTGTCGCAATCAAAATGAGTGGCAAAATGACAGATGCTGGTGGAAAGGGGAAGAGGCGTGTTGGAAAAGGAAAAAAAGGGTTTGTCCGTGGGGAAGGTGGCAAAGCTCCATTAACATCTGCTGAAGATAGACCATCTTCCAGCAAAAGTAAGATGTCTACTACTTACCGTGGACAATCCAATGTGCTCCCTTTTTTACGGACACAAACAACTGGAACAAAGGTAGATGATGGCCAAAAAAAGAAAATGCTTGAATGGATCTCAAGTGGTCCAACAAGTGCCCTCTCCGCCACCTCAACTACCGCATCCGAAAAACACCAGTCCTCTGAGTTGTCATCCCATTCACACTTGCTTTCTCCCAACTCTGAAGTCTCCATCCGCCCTGTACAGTATGGTGGAACTGAGATGGCTGAGTCTGCAGAGCTGTTCAGTCACACTATAGCCTGGGAATCAGAGGTCTTCTCCCAAGCTACAGTGAGTACAGACCAGGAAATGGTCTGCAGTGATGCCCAGAACCTTTGTGACTCTGATTCAGGCCGTGAGGACCAAGTTTCTGAGCATAATGTTGACCCTTATTCACAAATTGTAACACCTGTTGTTATAGACAATGAGGAACATACTTAAAAACAAAAAAACAAAAAAGTGAGCTGGAGTATGAGATGGTATACATGGAACTTGTTGAGACCATGTTCACACTGGCCATAAGACAAAGAGAAACCAAGGAAAAAAATTGTGAAAACATACCCTGCTGTAACTAAATAAAAGCATAGTGCATATAAACATAGGGTACTTAGTAAACACTGTTTTTGATCAAAAAAAGCATAAAGCGATCCCACCAAACGTCAAGGTGTACCCAGTTGGGATAGTACCTACACTCTCTAATTTAATTTAAATTTAAGTTTAATATTAGAGAGTGTAGGTACTATCCCAACTGGGTACACCTTGACGTTTGGTGGGATAGCTTTATGCTTTTTTTGATCAAAAACAGTGTTTACTAAGTACCCTATGTTTATATGCACTATGCTTTTATTTAGTTACAGCAGGGTATGTTTTAACAATTTTTTTCCTTGTTTTCTCTTTGTCTTATGGCCAGTGTGAACATGGTCTCAACAAGTTCCATGTATACCATCTCATACTCTGGCTCACTTTTTTGTTTTTATGTAGTTTTTTTTTGTATTCAATACAAACATGGAGTGGCCCCCTTCTCAGTGAGCTGGACATTTTATTCTGTGAATCCCCCTGACTGTGTGTGTCCTGTTGGGACCCGGTCGCTCTCAGCCCTTAGCCACATTGAGGCCTATTTTAGACCCATGGTAAGGTTTTAATATTAGAGAGTGTAGGTACTATCCCAACTGGGTACACCTTGACGTTTGGTGGGATAGCTTTATGCTTTTTTTGATCAAAAACAGTGTTTACTAAGTACCCTATGTTTATATGCACTATGCTTTTATTTAGTTACAGCAGGGTATGTTTTCACAATTTTTTTTCCTCAATGAGGAACATACTGATGACGATGAGACGCAGATACCAGATTGGGATGACAACTGAAATATTCGTTCACGTCAGGAAGAGGCTCGGTCTGAGGGTGAGGGGAGTGCAAACACAACACTTGATGAGGAAGTTCTAGATCCCACCTACTGTCAACCCACAGTCAGGCACTCGAGGAGGTCAACAGAGGCGGTGGAGGAGGATGCTACTGACGACGAAGTTACCTTGCGCCTTCCTGGACAGAGGAGTAGTACTGGTATCACATCTACAACTGCATCCTCAGCCACCACTCTGCCTCTGAGCACTAGTCGGGGGGGCTCAGCAGGTCGCATGCCCTCTAAGCCTTGCCTAGCCTGGTCCTTTTTTGACATAGCAAAAGATCGCCCAAATTATGTGATCTGTAAAATTTGTCGTGATTCTCTTAGTAGAGGGCAAAACCTCAGCAGTTTGACAACTTCTTCCATGAATCGTCACATGAATAAATATCATATGTCCCAGTGGGAAGCTCACCGTGCTGCAATGCGGCCTAGCGGAGCGAACCATCCACCGCCTGCCCCTTCCAGTGCATCCGCGCGCTCTTCCTCTTCTAGGACTGTGGGGACAGCTGTCACACCTGGTTTTCCACGCACAACTTCCACCACTGTAACCGCAACAGGCAGTTTGCTTGGTAGGTCGTCAGTTGGTTTGGAAGGGGAAACAAGTGCGTGTGTACAGCTCTCTCAGACATCGATAGCACCAACGTTGGATGAAGGCAACATCATGCCTACGCCTGCACTTTCCTCACAAACCTGCATTTTTCCAGGGACACCCTACCCACCACCGTCTACACACAGCAGCCAGATCTCTGTCCCTCAGATGTGGACAAAAAAAGGCCATTTCCTGCGACCCATGACAAAGCTAAGAGGTTGACTTTATCCCTCTGTAAGCTCTTGGCTACCGAAATGCTGCCCTTCCGCCTGGTGGACACACAGGATTTTAGAGACTTTATGTCTGTCGCTGTGCCCTAGTACCAGATGCCCAGTCGCCACTACTTCTCTAAGAAAGGTGTGCCTGCGCTACACCAGCATGTCGCACACAACATCACCGCTTCTTTGAGAAACTCTGTTTGTGAACGGGTGCATTTCACTACCAATACTTGGACCAGTAAGCATGGACAGGAACGTTACATGTCGCTGACTGGGCACTGGGTAACTATGGTGATAGATGGTGAAGGGTCTGCTGCACAAGTCTTGCCATCCCCATGACTTGTGTGTCAATCCTCTGTCTGTCCAAGTTCCGCCACTGCTTCTACCTCCTCCACCTCGTCTGGGTCCTCCACCTCCGCCCCAAGCCTGCCTGGTCAGGCCACCAGCGTTCTTACTTCGCAGAAGGAATCACGCACCCCTCATTACTATGCTGGCAGCAGAGCGCAACGGCATCAGGCGGTCTTTAGCTTGAAATGTCTTGGAAATAAGAGTCACACGGCGGCTGAGTTGTAGGCAGCTCTGGAGACTAAGTTTATTAAATGGTTGTCTCCACTCAACCTGCAGCCTGGTAAGGCCGTGTGCGACAATGCTGCAAACCTGGGTGCGGCCCTTTGCCTGGGCAAGGTGACACACGTGCCTTGTATGGCTCAAGTTTTGAACCTTGTTGTCCATCAATTAACACACTATCCCGGCCTAGATGGCCTTCTGAACAGGGCACGAAAACTGTCTGCTCACTTCCGCCGTTAAACCACCGCTGCTGAGCGACTTGCATCGCTCCAGAAGTCTTTCGGCCTGCCGGTTCATCGCCTGAAATGCGATGTGCCGACACGCTGGAATTCGACTCTCCACATGTTACAGCGACTGTGGCAGCACCATCGAGCCCTGGTGCAATACGTCATGACGTATAGCCTAAGCCAACGAGATGCAGAGGTGGGGCAGATCACCCTGATGGAGTGGTCTCAGATCAAGGACCTATGCACCCTTCTGCACAGTTTCGACATGGCGACGAATATGTTTAGCGCTGACAATGCCATTATCAGCATGACAATTCCAGTCATTTACATGCTGGAGCACACACTAAACACTATTCGGAGTCAGGGGGTGGGACAACAGGAAGGGGAGGAACTACAGGAGGATTCATATGCGCAAGAGACAACAACATCACCAAGGTCCAGACGTTCTTCATCACCAACGCGGCAGGCATGGGACCATGGGGGACAGGGATCAATAAGGGCGCATAGTAGCAGGCGAAATATTGAGGAAGGTGCAGGAGAACATGAAGAATGGAGGACGAACTGTCCATGGACATGGAAGACTCAGCGGATGAGGGAGACCTTGGTCAAATTTCTGTTGAAAGAGGTTGGGGGGAGATGTCAGAGGAAGAAAGAACGGTTAGCACCTCTATGCAACAAACACAGCGTGGACTTGGTCCGCATGGCTGTGCAAGACACATGAGCGCCTTCTTGCTGCACTACCTCCAACATGACCCTCGTATTGTCAAAATTAGAAGTGATGATGACTACTGGCTTGCCACACTATTAGATCCCCGGTACAAGTCCAAATTTTGTGACATAATTCCAGCCATAGAAAGGGACGCACGTATGCAGGAGTATCAGCAAAAGCTGTTACTCGATCTTAGCTCGGCTTTTCCACCAAACAACCGTGGTGCAGGGAGTGAATCTCCCAGTTGTAACTTGACAAACATGGGACGGTCTCGTCATCTTCAACAGTCTACCCGTACCAACAGCACCATATCTGGTTCTGGTAACAGCAATTTTATTGAATCTTTTCATAATTTTTTTAGACCATCCTTTGCAAGGCCACCAGAGACAGCAAATCTGACACATAGTCAACGGCTGGAGAGGATGATACAGGAGTATCTCCAAATGAACATCGATGCCATGACTTTGCAAATGGAGCCTTGCTCATTTTGGGCTTCAAATCTTGAAAAATGGCCAGAGCTCTCCACTTATGCCTTGGAGATTTTGTCGTGTCCAGCTGCCAGCGTTGTCTCTGAACGTGTCTTCAGTGCTGCTGGGTGTGTGCTGACAGATAAGCGCACGCGTCTGTCCAGTGACAATGTAGACAGACTAACGTTCATCAAAATGAACAAGTCATGGATCCACAAGGAATTTACTACCCCTGTGTCATCCTGGGGAGAGTAAATGCTTGTGGATTTTGAATGTGCTTGATGCAAATCTACCTGTGAAGTGTACAACTGGGGCACAAGTGCTGCCACTGAAGGGGTGGGTGTGTGTGTGGCCCAATTTTTGGAAAAAAGGGAGACTCCGCTTGGAGTAACCCTTGCTTACATTGTTTTTAAAAAGGAGCCAAGATGAACAGAGCTGGGATAAGGAAAGACTTAGCTACCTACCCCGGTGTCATCCTGGGGATGGTTAAGGATGGCGTATTTTTGAATGTGCTTGATGCAAATCTACCTGTGAAGTGTACAACTGGGGCACAAGTGCTGCCACTGAAGGGGTGGGTGTGTGTGTGGCCCAATTTTTGGAAAAAAGGGAGACTCCACTTGGAGTAACCCTTGCTTACATTGTTTTTAAAAAGGAGCCAAGATGAACAGAGCTGGGATCAGGAAAGACTTAGCTACCTACCCCGGTGTCATCCTGGGGACGGTTAAGTATGGCATATTTTTGAATGTGCTTGATGCAAATCTACCAGTGAAGTGTACAACTGGGGCACAAGTGCTACCACTGAAGGGGTGGGTGTGTGTGTGGCCTAATTTTTGGAAAAAAAGGGAGACTCCACTTGGAGTAACCTTGCGGTGTTTTACATGATTTTAGAAGGCAATGCCATGCCTATATCTGTGTCTCATCCTCTTTTCCTTGTAACGCTGTTTTTTTTTCGCATGAGAATTTGTTCTTGTCACTTTCCCATGTGTTTGTGTTGTGTTGTGAGTTGTTTGTCACCTTTTGGACACCTTTGAGGGTGTTTTCTAGGTGTTTTTATGTGTTTGTGATTGCCTCCCATTGTTTCCTATGTGGTTCGAGCGGTTCACCGAACCGAACGAGACCTCCATTCGGCGAACCGAACTCGAGCCGAACCATGGCCGGTTCGCTCATCTCTAGCCATCAGTGTTCCATTAGTGTTTTCCATCCATATGCCATAAGTGTGCCATCAGAGTTTTCCATTAGTGTGCCATGAGCGTTTTACATCAGTATGCCATTAGTGTGCCATTATTGTTTTACATCAGTAAGCAATCAGTGTGACATTAGTGTTTTACATCAGTGTGCCATCTATGTGCCATACATGTGTCATTCATATTTTTCCAGTATGGCTAAAGAAATTTAGATATTACAAAGCTTCTCCTATACTTTGCAATGTTAAACAAATATAATCAATATACACCGAACACCTAAGGTATCAGGCGTCAAGTTACAAATCATCGGCCACAGCATGATCACTCTGAGTGGAGTGGACCACTCCTAATCACATATAAATCCTACAATAGATATTGAGAGTCAGACGTCCATGCTAAAAAAAGAGGGGTAACTTTATCATTAACAATGAAATGGCATAAATAACATGTAAAATACATGACTAGGAAGAGACTTGGGTGGACAATAAATAGATCAAGGAAACACACAAAATAAGAAGGCATAGTTAAAAAGGGTGTGCGCACAATAAGGCCTCTTTCACACATCCGTGTTTCAGGTACATGTGACATCGTTTTTTTACACGAATGCCACACGAACCCATGTTATTCTTTGGTGTTACATGTCTGTGGTCACACAAGGACCTGGGGCCCGCACAGACACACGGAGACATGTCCGTTTTCTCCTGCAGCACTGATGTCACACGGCTCGTACACTGATGTGATCCGTGTGCCATCAATGTGAAACCTACTGGAGAAAACATGTGTCTATGAAATAAAAAGATTTTCTATACTCACCTGTCTTGAGCGCTGCTGTGTTCATCTCTGCTGACACTTGCTTCTGGGTCCTCTCATTATGCTCATTGTATATTCACTGCACTGTGGACCCAGAAGCAGCAGCAGCGCCGGAGATAGCATCACTGGGGACAGGTCAGTATCCAGCAGTGTGTGTGCAGTGACGTCACAATTTAATTGGAGTATCCAATGAACTTGGATGACTTCCTGACGTCATTGCCGAGTGACTCGCGCTACGCGGCAGTGACTTCACAGGTTCATCAATGTTATGAGGTCATCTCAGGTCATTGCATGGATTCACACACAGCAGTGTGTGTGTGCCTGCAGGGGCTGCTCTCACAATCAATGGAGAATGTTCAGTTCTCCATTGAATGTGCCAGCAAGTATGGGATCGATGTGGGCCCCCCTAATTGGATTACGGCAAAACAGGATTAGGGTTTTGGCAGGGAAATAAATTGGAAAAGAGGGTGTCTTCTGTCTTTATTTATTTAATAATGTTCTCTTTTTATGTCTTTTCAGGTTTCCTTTTGGGAAAGCCGTGGGAACTCACAATGGATTACAGTTGACCCTTTGTATTTTTTAAAAATAAAGAAATAGATTGATGAACGAGGGCTGGAGTCGGGGTTTCTTTGTTCAAATGAAATTGTTCATTCTACTTTCAACAATTGGATTATTAATGCGGTTGTCTGCTAGACGTCCACCCATACCAGGGCTTGATGCCAGCTGGCAATTCACAGCTGGCATCAACCCCACAAATATTACCCCGATTGCCACCGCACTAGGGCAATGAGAAGAGCCAGGTCCATTTCCAGAATTGGCACATCTAATGGATGTGGCACTTGTGGGGCAACTGCAGGCTGCTATTGTTAAGCGGGCTTTACACGCTACGATATCGTCAATGATTTATCGGCGGGGTCATCGCTGCATGTGACACGTACGAGCGATCTGAAACGATGCAAAAGTGCTCAAAATCGTTTGCCTGGAGAGGTTGTCCTGAATCAAAAAATAGTAGTTGGTTGACAAAAAACCTTGTTTATCGTCCATTCCGATGCACACATTTTTACGTGTGAAGCTCTCTAACCGACCAACAATATCGCATCTGCGTGCGTCATCAACACGGGCGGGCGTATAATCACAAAGACATCCACGCCTCACACGCCCTGATAGGGCAACGCATCTAGGTTTCCATTGGTCACTCTATGAATAAAAAGATCCAGTTGACATCTGTTTTTTGTAAGTTGTGCCTGTCAGTGCGTGTGCTTAATTTGTACGCAATCACTGGTATGTGTGATGGCAGAAGGACCTTTCCGGATCCATAGTTTTGGAAATCATTTTGCTATCATTATAGTACTATCATTATAGTGGTGCATACTATCATTATAGTTGTGCATAGACAATATTGATGTATAACTGTATTACTTACTTTGTAGTAGAAGTGATGTATTATTTTCTTCATATTTGTGTTTTTTTTAATTTGTTTTTTTTATTTTTTTTTTTTTTTTTCGTTTTTTTTTTAATTGTTTTTTTCATTTTTCTGTCTCAATAAATTTAAACAAAACTAACAAAAATACAATTTGTTTAAATCACAGTCTCGACATGATTACCAATGACCAACACAACATCCTATGTGCGTCTGTAGTTGCCGCTGCAGCCGTTGGTGTAGAGGAATTGGAGGATGAGCCTGAATTTTTTTTTTTGACTATTTTTTCAGTAACTGGTTCATAATGTTATTGACGACCAAAAACAGATATCAATTTAGCATAGGCTTCATTTTTAAGGGCCTTATTGCTATATGCCGGAGATTTTACATGCCACAAACATTGGTGATTCCTATATTCCTCGATGAATTCACGTAAAAATTCCTCACTGGATGTAGCCATCTGTGTTAAAAAAGGTATGGATATTGTTAAAAAAGCTTAAATGAAAATTAAAACAATTACCCTCAAAAAAAAAAAAAAATAACAAACAAAAAAAACAAATAAAACTACAAAATAAAACAACGATATGCTGCCTACACAAATAATAACAATTATCAATTAATGGACATGAGGCATACTATCCTTTAAGGTAAGAAAAACAAAACCGACATGAGTATGTCAAGATATGTCGCATAATGAAGCAAAACTTGAATTAGGAATACAACACAGATTAAAGCAATGCAAAATGCACACATGCGAAACACCAACCTTGTCAGAAGCAAAAGTAAACACACCACAGTTACGCACCTGCTCACATTTATATGTTGGTGGACCTATCACGTAAGACGCTAGTTGATAATGCAATTTCAGAAGGCACGAAGGGGCGTTGTGGGAGCGTAATGAATACACAGCAGGGAGTAGGCTAAGCTTGTTTAATACGCCTCGAATGATGGGGAAATCGCTCTAAGGCTGTGTGCACACGTTGCGTTTTTTACCGCGGAAACGCTGCGTTTTGAACCGCAGCGTTTCAGTGGCAAATTGCATGCGTTCAGCTTTCCCAGCAAAGTGTATGGGAAAGCTGAAAAATCAGTGCACACGCTGCGTTTCTTTCCGCAGCGTTTTGGATGCCAAAAATCGGTGCGGAAAGAAAAGCAGCATGTCACTTCTTTTGTGCGTTGTGGCTGCGTTCTCTCCCCCATTGAAATCAATGATGTGGGGTCAGAACGCAGCTACAGCGCATGGACCTGCTTTTTTGTTGCGGTCCGCGGCCTTTGTCGGCACGCCAGAACGCAGGCATTTACCTGGAAGTGAGGTCAAGAGGTTTCCTGTTGACCTCACTTCCTGGCAAAGCCCCCGGTGTCGCCAAAGTGCCCGCCCCGACCCCCGACCCCCCTCCCGAAAATCCAACATGGCCGCGCGCACAGTAGCGCATCGGCCGCCCTGCTCCTATGATTTCTGTCGCATGTGCAATAACACATGCGACAGAAAAATGCCCCCCAGGCCCTGCCCGTTCACCCCAATTCCCCCCGGTGTCATACATACCTGTCCGGTCGCAGCGCTGATCCCCCGCGGCCCCCTCCTCCTTCACAGCAGACGCCGGCCGGTCACATGTGCAGAGCAGCTGACAGCCAGCACAGTGTTCAGTGTGAGCTGTGCTGGCTGCTCGGCAGTCTGCAGCTGTGACCCGGGGAGAGTGGGTGCAGATTTTTGCACCCACTCTCCTCAAATGGAGGGTCTGCCCACCTAGAAAATGGGGGATACGTTCCCTGAACGTGCCCCCATATTCTAGAAGGTCCAGAGCCGACGTGGGACATCCAAATGGATTTCTGCGGACCCATTTTTTTTATTAAATTGGAGAACAAGGGAATGATTTGGGGAGTGTTTTTTCTAATAAAAAATTTTTTGTTGTCTTTTTTTGCTTTTGTTTACTGTCAATTAGTTATGTCGGGTGTCTGATAGATGCCGTGACATCACTAATTGCTGGGCTTGATGCCAGGTGACATTACACATCTGGTATCAACCCCATTTATTACCCCGTTAGCCAACGCACCAGGGCGCGGGATGAGTTGGGGCGAAGCGCCAGGATTGACGCATCTAATGGATGCGCCACTTCTGGGGCGGCTGTGGCCTGCTATTTTTAGGCTGGGAAGAGTCCAATAACCATGGCTCTTCCCACCCTGAGAATACCAGACCCCAGCTGTCAGCTTCACCTTGGCTGGTGATCTAATTTGGGGGGACCCCATGTTATTTTTTTTTTATTATTTTTATTTATAAATAAAAAAAAAAAACCTGGGGAGCCCTCCAAATTGATCACCAGACAAGATGAAGCTGTCAGCTGTGGTTTGCAGGCTACAGCTGTCTGTTTTACCCTGACTGGCTATCAAAAATAGGGGGGACTTCACGCCATTTTTTTTTTGTTTTTGTGATAAAAACTAGGCTAGGCACCCTTTAGTGCCACATGAAAGGTACTAAAGGTGCCAGCTTAGAATATGCAGGGGGGGTTGGGACGTTGTATATATATTTGACCTCCATTGACGCTTTTTAGGCTGGATGCCCACAATCGCGGTATGCAGCGTTTTGGGCGCAGATTGTTTTCCCTGCGTCCATAACGCTGCGTTGTGCAGTAGAAGCACAGTGGAAGGATTTTTGGAGATCCCATGCCCACTGTGCTTCTTTTCTCCGCAGCATAAACCGACCGGTGGCGCAGCTTCCCGAGCCTCAGCATGTCAATTTATGCTGCGGAGACGAGAGTGTTCTCTGCAGGTAGCATAGAGCTCCACAGCAGCCTGAACCCAAATCGTGGGCATGGCCAGCTGCGTTCTCCCGTGGACAACACTCACATCTCTGCAGGAGGCTGACACTGTGTACTGGACGCCGTGTCGCTGGATCATGGCCACATAGCCTTAGGCCTGTTTCACACGTCAGTGATTCTGGTACGTTTGGGCTTTTTTTTTAAACGTACCAGAATCACTGACATACGCAGACCCATTATAATGAATGGGTCTGCTCACACATCAGTGATTTTTCACTACACGTGTCTCCGTGCGGCGTACCCGCGTGTGCGTGATAGCCGCACGGAGACATGTCCATTTTTTTCTGGCATCACTGATGTTCCACGGACCACGCAGTGGTGTGGTCCGTGAAACACGTGCCAGAAAAAAAGTGCTTGTAAAATAAAAATCATTTTTACTCACCCGGCATCCAGCGATGTCCTCTGCAGCCCGTTCTGCTTGCTGCTTCTGAGCCGACTCATTATTGTCGCGCATATTCATGATGTGCGACACAGCCGACCCGGAAGCAGCTGCTGCGGGGGTCAGCGCCAGCCGGATGCTGCACCGCGTGAGCGATCAGCACCATGGAGAGCGGGAGCGGGCACAGGTGAGTTAATCTCTAAGTGCAATCACGGGCCACGGAGAACGGAGCCCGGATTGCACTTAGACAACCCATGTGTGCCGTGATTCACGGCACACGGAGGGACATGTGCATGTTTTACACGCCAGTGAAAAACGTCACTGTTTTTCACTGACGTGTGAAACGGGCCTAAAAGTGAGAATATTGTTGCTACAGCAACATTTTGGGTGAAGTAGCTGTGGATTCAAAATGCTTAATATACTCCTGAATAAAATCCTTGAGGGGTGCAGATTCCAAAATGGGGTCACTTGTGGGGGTTTTCTGACGTATAGGTACCCAAGGGGCTCTGCTAATGTGACATGGTGCGCGAAGTTTATTTCAACTTTTCCAAAATTCAAATGGTGCTCCTTCCATTCCAAGCCCTCCCATTTATCCAAACAGAATGTGGAGAAGGAAATGACATCACAGGTTTTTTTTTCCAAAGGTCTGTGTTCAACCAACTTTATTAACACTGACAAGTCTTAAAAAACGCACCTAAAAAACGCATGAAAAACGCATGAAAAACGCATGAAAAAAGCATGAAAAACGCATGAAAAACGCATGCGTTTTCGATGCCTTTTTCTCAAAAAAGCATTGTTTACAATTCTCCCCTCTGCCAGAGGGTGCGTTTTTTTCCGCGCTGAAAAAAAAGCAACGTGTGAACATACCCTAACACATGCTGTTTGACGCCAAACACACGACCAATAGCGATCTTAAAAAAATCGCTCAACGATGAAACGACGTTAGTGTGATTGTTTAGTGTGACTGCTCCGTCACGACCAAGGAGCGATACATAGATATCGAGATATCGCTAAAGCGACAAGGGCGTGTCTTATCGCTCAGGATCGCTAACGTGATTGCTAACAATATCGTAGTGTAAAAACCCCGCTTTAGGCTGGAAAGGGCCAAATAACCATGGCCCTTCCCACACTAATAATATCAGCCCCCAGTTGTCTGCTGTACCTTGGCTGGTTTTAGAAAAGTAAAGGGGACACCCGTCATTTTTTTTAAAATAAAAATTAAATAATTTAAAAAATAAGTGTGGGATCCCCTCTATTTTTAATAACCAGCCAAGGTACAGCAGAGATCTGAGGGTTGCAGCCCGCAACTGTTGTTGTTCCTGTGCTGGGTATGAAAATTGGGGCGGACCCCTATCTTATCTTTTTTTAAATAAAAAATAAAAATGCTGCAAAACAGCTGGCCAAGCTAGATACATCTCTATCTATTGAGCTATTCTATCTGTTCTTTCTTTCAACCTATCTGTTTTATATGTTCTTTCATATTTTCTTTCTTTATATCTCTCAATTTATTTTATCTGTTCTATGTAAGACTCTATCTATCTATCCATCTATCTATCTATCTATTTATATTTCTATATCCATCTCTAATTTTTCTGGCTTTGCACATCTTTTACACATTAAAAAAACATGCATTTCAGTATCATGCATTTTTTTACCGGTACCAGTCACATGGATGTCACATGGATGTAAACACAGAAGTCACACGGATGACACATGGATGTCACACAAGCGTGTGACTTGTATGTGTTTAAACATGGACATGTGAAAGAGGCCTAATAGTATGTAATACAGAATAAACAGGGACATATACAATCTAAGTAGGAATATATTTGTGTACATCACAATCGTCCATAAAAATGTCTGAACAATAAAGAGGTTTTTTTTCAAATGCATTCAAATTACATACCCATTGCTCCCAATGTGTGACCTCGGACCAATAGGCCTATCTTCCTATTTTTGTACAGTGAAGGAAATAATTAGCTGGTCCCTTGCTGATTTTAATTTTAAGGGTAGGTTAATTATAACAGTGAGAGATAGAATATCAAAAATAAAATCCAGAAAATCACATTGTATAAATTATATAAATGTATTTGCATTTTGCAGAGAGAAATAAGTATTTGATCCCTCTGGCAAACAAGACTTAATACTTGGTGGCAAAACCCTTGTTGGCAAGCACAGCAGTCAGCATTTTTTGTAGCTGATAATGAGGTTTGCAAATGTCAGGAGGAATTTTGGTCCACTCCTCTCTGCAGATCATTTCTAAATCATTCAAATTTTGAGGCTGTCACTTGGCAACTCAGCTTCCTCCATAAGTTTTCTATAAGATTAAGGTCTGGAGACTGGCTAGGCCACTCCATGACCTTAATGTGCTTCTTTTTGAGCCACTCCTTTGTTGCCTTGGCTGTATGTTTTGGGTCACTATCATGCTGGAAGACCCAGCCATGACCCATTTTTAATGCCCTGGCGGAAGGAAGGAGGTTGTCACTCAGGATTTTACAACAAATGGCTCCATCCATTGTCCCATTGATGCGGTGAAGTATTCCTGTGCTCTTAGCAGAGAAACACCCCAAAACATAATGTTCCCACCTTCATGCTTGATAGTGGGGATGGTGTTCTTTGGGTCATAGGCAGCATTTCTCTTCCTCCAAACACAGCGAGTTCCGTTAAGGCCAAAGAGCTCAATTTTTGTCTCATCTGACCAAAGCACTAGAGATGAGCGAACCGGTCCCGGTTCGGCTCGAGGTCGGTTCGCCGAACGGACCTCCCGTTCGAGTTTGGCTCGTCGAACGTTCGACGAACCGAACTCGAGCCAATAGGAAACAATGGCAGGCAATCACAAACACAGTAAAACACCTAGAAAACACCCTCAAAGGTGTCCAAAAGGTGACAAACAACTCAAACACATTGGAAAGTGACAAGGACATATACTCATGCGAAAACAAAACAGCTGGACAAGGAAAAAGAGGAGGACACACAGATATAGGCATGGCACGCCATTCTAAAATCATGTAAAACACCGCAAGGTGACTCCAAGCATAGTCTCCCTTTTTTTCCAAAAATTGGGCCCCACACCCACCCACCCATTCAGTGGCAGCAGTTGGGCCCCAGTTGTACAATTCACAGCTAGATTTGCAGCAAGCACATTCAAAAATACGCCATTCTTATCCGTCCCCAGGATGACACCGGGGTAGGTAGCAAAGTCTTTCCTGATCCCAGCTCTGTTCATCTTGGCTTCTTTTAAAAACACAGCAAGCAAGGGTTACTCCAAGCGGAGTCTCCCTTTTTTTCCAAAAATTGTGCCCCACACACACCCACCCATTCAGTGGCAGCACTTGTACCCTAGTTGTACACTTCACAGCTAGATTTGCATCAAGCACATTCAAAAATACGCCATAATTAACCGTCCCCAGCATGACACCGGGGTAGGTAGCAAAGTCTTTCCTGATCCCAGCTCTGTTCATCTTGGCTTCTTTTAAAAACACAGCAAGCAAGGGTTACTCCAAGCGGAGTCTCCCTTTTTTCCAAAAATTGGGCCCCACACACCCACCCATTCAGTGGCAGCACTTGTGCCCTAGTTGTACACTTCACAGCTACATTTGGATCAAGCACATTCCAAAATACGCCATTCTTATCCGTCCCCAGGATGACACCGGGGTAGGTAGCAAAGTCTTTCCTGATCCCAGCTCTGTTCATCTTGGCTTCTTTTAAAAACACAGCAAGCAAGGGTTACTCCAAGCGGAGTCTCCCTTTTTTCCAAAAATTGGGCCCCACACACCCACCCATTCAGTGGCAGCACTTGTGCCCTAGTTGTACACTTCACAGCTACATTTGGATCAAGCACATTCCAAAATACGCCATTCTTATCCGTCCCCAGGATGACACCGGGGTAGGTAGCAAAGTCTTTCCTGATCCCAGTTCTGTTCATCTTGGCTTCTTTTAAAAACACAGCAAGCAAGGGTTACTCCAAGCAGAGTCTCCCTTTTTTTCAAAAAATTGTGCCCCACACACACCCACCCATTCAGTGGCAGCACTTGTGCCCTAGTTGTACACTTCACAGCTAGATTTGCATCAAGCACATTCCAAAATACGCCATTCTTATCCGTCCCCAGGATGACACCGGGGTAGGTAGATAAAGTCTTTGCTGACCCATGACTTGTTCATCTTGGCTTCTTTTAAAAACAATGTAAGCAAGGGTTACTCCAAGCGGAGTCTCCCTTTTTTTCCAAAAATTGGGCCCCACACACACCCACCCATTCAGTGGCAGCACTTGTGCCCTTGTTGTACACTTCACAGCTAGATTTGCATCAAGCACATTCCAAAATACGCCATAATTAACCGTCCCCAACATGACACCGGGGTAGGTAGCAAAGTCTTTCCTGATCCCAGCTCTGTTCATCTTGGCTTCTTTTAAAAACACAGCAAGCAAGGGTTACTCCAAGCGGAGTCTCCCTTTTTTCCAAAAATTGGGCCCCACACACCCACCCATTCAGTGGCAGCACTTGTGCCCTAGTTGTACACTTCACAGCTACATTTGCATCAAGCACATTCAAAAATACGCCATTCTTATCCGTCCCCAGGATGACACCGGGCTAGGTAGCAAAGTCTTTCCTGATCCCAGCTCTGTTCATCTTGGCTTCTTTTAAAAACACAGCAAGCAAGGGTTACTCCAAGCGGAGTCTCCCTTTTTTTCCAAAAATTGGGCCCCACACACACCCACCCATTCAGTGGCAGCACTTGTGCCCTAGTTGTACACTTCACAGCTAGATTTGCATCAAGCACATTCCAAAATACGCCATTCTTATCCGTCCCCAGGATGACACCGGGGTAGGTAGCAAAGTCTTTCCTGATCCCAGCTCTGTTTATCTTGGCTTCTTTTAAAAACAATGTAAGCAAGGGTTACTCCAAGCGGAGTCTCCCTTTTTTTCCAAAAATTGTGCCCCACACACACCCACCCATTCAGTGGCAGCAGTTGTGCCCCAGTTGTACACTTCACAGCTACATTTGCATCATGCACATTCAAAAATACGCCATTCTTATCCGTCCCCAGGATGACACCGGGGTAGGTAGCAAAGTCTTTCCTGATCCCAGCTCTGTTCATCTTGGCTTCTTTTAAAAACACAGCAAGCAAGGGTTACTCCAAGCGGAGCCTCCCTTTTTTCCAAAAATTGGGCCACACAGACACCCACCCCATCAGTGGCAGCACTTGGGCCCTAGTTGCAAACAGGATGTTTTGATTTGCATCAAGCACATTCAAAAATACGCCATTCTTATCCGTCCCCAGGATGACACCGGGGTAGGTAGCAAAGTCTTTCCTGATCCCAGCTCTGTTCATCTTGGCTTCTTTTAAAAACACAGCAAGCAAGGGTTACTCCAAGCGGAGCCTCCCTTTTTTCCAAAAATTGGGCCACACAGACACCCACCCCATCAGTGGCAGCACTTGGGCCCTAGTTGCAAACAGGATGTTTTGATTTGCATCAAGCACATTCAAAAATACGCCATTCTTATCCGTCCCCAGGATGACACCGGGGTAGGTAGCAAAGTCTTTCCTGATCCCAGCTCTGTTCATCTTGGCTTCTTTTAAAAACACAGCAAGCAAGGGTTACTCCAAGCGGAGTCTTCCTTTTTTTCCAAAAATTGGGCCCCACACACCCACCCATTCAGTGGCAGCACTTGTGCCCTAGTTGTACACTTCACAGCTACATTTGCATCAAGCACATTCAAAAATACGCCATTCTTATCCGTCCCCAGGATGACACCGGGGTAGGTAGATAAAGTCTTTGCTGACCCATGACTTGTTCATCTTGGCTTCTTTTAAAAACAATGTAAGCAAGGGTTACTCCAAGCGGAGTCTCCCTTTTTTTCCAAAAATTGGGCCCCACACACACCCACCCATTCAGTGGCAGCACTTGTGCCCTTGTTGTACACTTCACAGCTAGATTTGCATCAAGCACATTCCAAAATACGCCATAATTAACCGTCCCCAGCATGACACCGGGGTAGGTAGCAAAGTCTTTCCTGATCCCAGCTCTGTTCATCTTGGCTTCTTTTAAAAACACAGCAAGCAAGGGTTACTCCAAGCGGAGTCTCCCTTTTTTCCAAAAATTGGGCCACACAGACACCCACCCCATCAGTGGCAGCACTTGGGCCCTAGTTGCAAACAGGATGTTTTGATTTGCATCAAGCACATTCAAAAATACGCCATTCTTATCCGTCCCCAGGATGACACCGGGGTAGGTAGCAAAGTCTTTCCTGATCCCAGCTCTGTTCATCTTGGCTTCTTTTAAAAACACAGCAAGCAAGGGTTACTCCAAGCGGAGTCTCCCTTTTTTTCCAAAAATTGGGCCCCACACACCCACCCATTCAGTGGCAGCACTTGTGCCCTAGTTGTACACTTCACAGCTAGATTTGCATCAAGCACATTCCAAAATACGCCATTCTTATCCGTCCCCAGGATGACACCGGGGTAGGTAGCAAAGTCTTTCCTGATCCCAGCTCTGTTCATCTTGGCTTCTTTTAAAAACACAGCAAGCAAGGGTTACTCCAAGCGGAGTCTCCCTTTTTTTCCAAAAATTGGGCCCCACACACCCACCCATTCAGTGGCAGCACTTGTGCCCTAGTTGTACACTTCACAGCTACATTTGCATCAAGCACATTCAAAAATACGCCATTCTTATCCGTCCCCAGGATGACACCGGGGTAGGTAGCAAAGTCTTTCCTGATCCCAGCTCTGTTCATCTTGGCTTCTTTTAAAAACACAGCAAGCAAGGGTTACTCCAAGCGGAGTCTCCCTTTTTTTCCAAAAATTGTGCCCCACACACACCCACCCATTCAGTGGCAGCACTTGTGCCCTAGTTGTACACTTCACAGCTAGATTTGCATCAAGCACATTCCAAAATACGCCATTCTTATCCGTCCCCAGGATGACACCGGGGTAGGTAGATAAAGTCTTTGCTGACCCATGACTTGTTCATCTTGGCTTCTTTTAAAAACAATGTAAGCAAGGGTTACTCCAAGCGGAGTCTATCTTTTTTTCCAAAAATTGTGCCCCACACACACCCACCCATTCAGTGGCAGCACTTGTGCCCTAGTTGTACACTTCACAGCTAGATTTGCATCAAGCACATTCCAAAATACGCCATTCTTATCCGTCCCCAGGATGACACCGGGGTAGGTAGCAAAGTCTTTCCTGATCCCAGCTCTGTTCATCTTGGCTTCTTTTAAAAACACAGCAAGCAAGGGTTACTCCAAGCGGAGTCTCCCTTTTTTTCCAAAAATTGGGCCCCACACACCCACCCATTCAGTGGCAGCACTTGTGCCCTAGTTGTACACTTCACAGCTACATTTGCATCAAGCACATTCAAAAATACGCCATTCTTATCCGTCCCCAGGATGACACCGGGGTAGGTAGCAAAGTCTTTCCTGATCCCAGCTCTGTTCATCTTGGCTTCTTTTAAAAACACAGCAAGCAAGGGTTACTCCAAGCGGAGTCTCCCTTTTTTTCCAAAAATTGGGCCCCACACACACCCACCCATTCAGTGGCAGCACTTGTGCCCTAGTTGTACACTTCACAGCTAGATTTGCATCAAGCACATTCCAAAATACGCCATTCTTATCCGTCCCCAGGATGACACCGGGGTAGGTAGCAAAGTCTTTCCTGATCCCAGCTCTGTTCATCTTGGCTTCTTTTAAAAACAATGTAAGCAAGGGTTACTCCAAGCGGAGTCTCCCTTTTTTTCCAAAAATTGTGCCCCACACACACCCACCCATTCAGTGGCAGCAGTTGTGCCCCAGTTGTACACTTCACAGCTACATTTGCATCATGCACATTCCAAAATACGCCATTCTTATCCGTCCCCAGGATGACACCGGGGTAGGTAGCAAAGTCTTTCCTGATCCCAGCTCTGTTCATCTTGGCTTCTTTTAAAAACACAGCAAGCAAGGGTTATTCCAAGCGGAGCCTCCCTTTTTTCCAAAAATTGGGCCACACAGACACCCACCCCATCAGTGGCAGCACTTGGGCCCTAGTTGCAAACAGGATGTTTTGATTTGCATCAAGCACATTCAAAAATACGCCATTCTTATCCGTCCCCAGGATGACACCGGGGTAGGTAGCAAAGTCTTTCCTGATCCCAGCTCTGTTCATCTTGGCTTCTTTTAAAAACACAGCAAGCAAGGGTTACTCCAAGCGGAGCCTCCCTTTTTTCCAAAAATTGGGCCACACAGACACCCACCCCATCAGTGGCAGCACTTGGACCCTAGTTGCAAACAGGATGTTTTGATTTGCATCAAGCACATTCAAAATCAACAAGCATTTACTCTCCCCAGGATGACACAGGGGTAGTAAATTCCTTCTGGATCCATGACTTGTTCATTTTGATGAACGTCAGTCTGTCCACATTGTCACTGGACAGACGCGTGCGCTTATCTGTCAGCACACACCCAGCAGCACTGAATACACGTTCAGAGACAACGCTGGCAGCTGGACACGACAAAATCTCCAAGGCGTAAGTTGCAAGCTCTGGCCATTTTTCTAGGTTTGAAGCCCAAAAGGAGCAAGGCTCCAGTTGCACAGTCATGGCATCGATGTTCATTTGGAGATACTCCTGTATCATCCTCTCCAGCCGTTGAGTATGTGTCAGACTTGTTGTCTCTGGTGGCCTTGCAAAAGAGGGTCTAAAAAAATTATGAAAAGATTCCATAAAATTGCTGTTACCGGCACCAGATACGGTCCTACTGGTACGGGTAGACTGTTGAAGATGACGAGACCGTCCCATGTTTGTCAAGTTACAACTGGGAGATTCCCTCCCTGCACCTGCACGGTTGTTTGGTGGAAAAGCCGAGCTAAGATCGAGTAACAGCTTCTGCTGATACTCCTGCATACGTGCGTCCCTTTCTATGGCTGGAATTATGTCACAAAATTTGGACTTGTACCGGGGATCTAATAGTGTGGCAATCCAGTAGTCATCATCACTTCTAATTTTGACAATACGACTGTCATGTTGGAGGTAGTGCAACAAAAAGGCACTCATGTGTCTTGCGCAGCCATGCGGACCAAGTCCACGCTGTGTTTGTGGCATAGAGGTGCTACCCGTTCTTTCTTCCTCTGACATCTCCCCCCAACCTCTTTCAACTGAAATTTGACCAAGGTCTCCCTCATCCGCTGAGTCTTCCATGTCCATGGACAGTTCGTCCTCCATTTCTTCATGTTCTCCTGCACCTTGCTCAACATTTCGCCTGCTACTATGCGCCCTTGTCGATCCCTGTCCCCCATGGTCCCATGCCTGCTGCGTTGGTGATGATGAACGTCTGGACCTTGGTGATGTTGTTGTCCCTTGCGCATATGAATCCTCCTGTAGTTCCTCCCCTTCATGTTGTCCCACCCCCTGACTCCGAATAGTGTTTAGCGTGTGCTCCAGCATGTAAATGACTGGAATCGTCATGCTGATAATGGCATTGTCAGCGCTAAACATATTCGTCGCCATGTCGAAACTGTGCAGAAGGGTGCATAGGTCCTTGATCTGAGACCACTCCATCAGGGTGATCTGCCCCACCTCTGCATCTCGTTGGCCCAGGCTATACGTCATGACGTATTGCACCAGGGCTCTGCGGTGCTGCCACAGTCGCTGTAACATGTGGAGAGTTGAATTCCAGCGTGTCGCCACATCGCATTTCAGGCGATGAACCGGCAGGCCGAAAGACTTCTGGAGCGATGCAAGTCGCTCTGCTGCGGCGCTTGAACGGCGGAAGTGAGCTGACAGTTTTCGTGCCCTGTTCAGAAGGCCATCTAGGCCGGGATAGTGTGTTAAAAATTGCTGGACGACAAGGTTCAACACGTGAGCCATACAAGGTACGTGTGTCACCTTCCCCAGGCGAAGTGCCGCACCCAGGTTTGCAGCATTGTCGCACACGGCCTTACCAGGCTGCAGGTTGAGTGGAGACAACCATTTATTAAACTCGGACCGCAGAGCTGACCACAACTCCTCAGCTGTGTGACTCTTATTCCCAAGACATGTCAAGCTAAAGACCGCCTGATGCCGTTGCGCTCTGCTGCCAGCATAGTAATGAGGGGTGCGTGATTCCTTCTGCGCAGTGAGAACGCTGGTGGCCTGACCAGGCAGGCTTGGGGCGGAGGTGGAGGACCCAGATGAGGTGGAGGATGCAGAAGCTGTGGCGGAACTTGGACAGACATAGGATTGACACACAAGTCGTGGGGACGGCAAGACTTGTGCAGCAGACCCTTCACCATCTATCACCATAGTTACCCAGTGCCCAGTCAGCGACATGTAACGTCCCTGTCCATGCTTACTGGTCCAAGTATCGGTAGTGAAATGCACCCGTTCACACACAGAGTTTCTCAAGGAAGCGGTGATGTTGTGTGCGACATGCTGGTGTAGCGCGGGCACACCTTTCTTAGAGAAGTAGTGGCGACTAGGCATCTGGTACTGGGGCACAGCGACAGACATAAGGTCTCTAAAATCCTGTGTGTCCACTAGGCGGAAAGGCAGCATTTCGGTAGCCAACAGCTTACAGAGGGATAGAGTCAACCTCTTAGCTTTGTCATGGGTCGGAGGAAGTGGCCTTTTATTTGACCACATCTGAGGGACAGAGATCTGGCTGCTGTGTGTAGACGGTGTTGAGTAGGGTGTCCCTGGAAAAATGCAGGTTTGTGAGGAAAGTGCAGGCGGAGACATGATGTTGCCTTCATCCAACGTTGGTGCTATCGATGTCTGAGAGAGCTGTACACACTCACTTGTTTCCCCTTCCAAACCAACTGACGACCTTACAAGCAAACTGCCTGTTGCGGTTACAGTGGTGAAAGTTTTGCGTGGAAAAACAGGTGTGACAGCTGTCCCCACAGTCCTAGAAGATGAAGAGCGCGCGGATGCACTGGAAGGGGCGGGCGGTGGATGGTTCGCTCCGCTAGGCCGCATTGCAGCACGGTGAGCTTCCCACCGGGACTTATGATATTTATTCATGTGACGATTCATGGAAGAAGTTGTCAAACTGCTGAGGTTTTGACCTCTACTAATAGAATCATGACAAATGTTACATATCACATGATTTGGGCGATCTTTTTCGATGTCAAAAAAGGACCAGGCTAGGCAAGGCTTAGAGGCCATGCGACCTGTTGATCCACCCCGAATAATGCTCATAGGCAGAGTGGTGGCTGAGGATGCAGTTGTAGACGTGCTACCAGTGCTCCGACTCTGTCCAGGAAGGCGCAAGGTAACTTCGTCGTCGGTTGCATCCTCCTCCACCGCCTCTGTTGACCTCCTCGAGTGCCTGACTGGGGGTTGACAGTAGGTGGGATCTAGAATGTCATCATCAATTGTTGTGTTTGCACTCCCCTCCCCCTCAGACCGAGCCTCTTCTTGCCCTGACCGAATATTTAAGTTGTCATCCCAATCGGGTATCTGCGTCTCATCTTCATCAGTATGTTCCTCATTGTCTATAACCACAGGTGTTACAGTTTGTGACAAAGGGTCAACATTATGCTCAGAAACTTGGTCCTCACGGCCTGAATCAGAGTCACAAAGGTTCTGGGCATCACTGCAGACCATTTCCTGTTCTGTACTCACTGTAGCTTGGGAGCAGACCTCTGATTCCCAGGCTATAGTGTGACTGAACAGCTCTGCAGACTCAGCCATCTCAGTTCCACCATACTGTGCAGGGCTGATGGAGACTTCAGAGCTGGGAGAAATCAAGTGTGATTGGGATGACAACTCAGAGGACTGGTGTTTTTTGGATGCGGTACTTGAAGTGGCTGAGAGGGCACTTGTTGGACCACTTGAGATCCATTCAAGCATTTTCCTTTTTTGCCCATCATCTACCTTTCTTCCTGTTGTTCGTGTCCGTAAAAAAGGGAGCACATCGGATTGTCCACGGTAAGTAGTAGACATCTTACTTTTGCTGGTAGATGGTCTATCTTCAGCAGATGATAATGGAGCTTTGCCACCTTCCCCACGGACAAAACCTTTTTTGCCTTTTCCACCACGCCTCTTCCCCTTTCCACCAGCATCTGTCATTTTGCCACTCATGTTGATTGCGACAAGATTGTGGACTGAAAATGTGGTAGTAAAAATTGAGAGGTGGTGAAGATTGCAGTGGTGGTCTAGCTTTATTAACAGCAGAATAATAAAGAATAAATATCCCTGACAATGCAACTTAGTTATAATTAGTTGGAGTGTGCAACGCAGGCAGATGCGCTCTGCAAATGTCTTGGCACTAGTGGGACTATAGCAAAGTCCAATAGCCACGTATAGGATGCCACTAGGTACACTGAGTGTTTGCTAGTATAATGGCTTAGTTATAATTAGTTGGAGTGTGCAACGCAGGCAGATGCGCTCTGCAAATGTCTTGGCACTAGTGGGACTATAGCAAAGTCCAATAGCCACGTATAGGATGCCACTAGGTACACTGAGTGTTTGCTAGTATAATGGCTTAGTTATAATTAGTTGGAGTGTGCAACGCAGGCAGATGTGCTCTGCAAATGTCTTGGCACTAGTGGGACTATAGCAAAGTCCAATAGCCACGTATAGGATGCCACTAGGTACACTGAGTGTTTGCTAGTATAATGGCTTAGTTATAATTAGTTGGAGTGTGCAACGCAGGCAGACGTGCTGCAAATGTCTTGGCACTAGTGGGACTATAGCAAAGTCCAATAGCCACGTATAGGATGCCACTAGGTACACTGAGTGTTTGCTAGTATAATGGCTTAGTTATAATTAGTTGGAGTGTGCAACACAGGCAGATGCGCTCTGCAAATGTCTTGGCACTAGTGGGACTATAGCAAAGTCCAATAGCCACGTATAGGATGCCACTAGGTACACTGAGTGTTTGCTAGTATAATGGCTTAGTTATAATTAGTTGGAGTGTGCAACGCAGGCAGACGTGCTGCAAATGTCTTGGCACTAGTGGGACTATAGCAAAGTCCAATAGCCACGTATAGGATGCCACTAGGTACACTGAGTGTTTGCTAGTATAATGGCTTAGTTATAATTAGTTGGAGTGTGCAACGCAGGCAGATGCGCTCTGCAAATGTCTTGGCACTAGTGGGACTATAGCAAAGTCCAATAGCCACGTATAGGATGCCACTAGGTACACTGAGTGTTTGCTAGTATAATGGCTTAGTTATAATTAGTTGGAGTGTGCAACGCAGGCAGATGCGCTCTGCAAATGTCTTGGCACTAGTGGGATTATAGCAAAGTCCAATAGCCACGTATAGGATGCCACTAGGTACACTGAGTGTTTGCTAGTATAATGGCTTAGTTATAATTAGTTGGAGTGTGCAACGCAGGCAGACGTGCTGCAAATGTCTTGGCACTAGTGGGACTATAGCAAAGTCCAATAGCCACGTATAGGATGCCACTAGGTACACTGAGTGTTTGCTAGTATAATGGCTTAGTTATAATTAGTTGGAGTGTGCAACGCAGGCAGATGCGCTCTGCAAATGTCTTGGCACTAGTGGGACTATAGCAAAGTCCAATAGCCACGTATAGGATGCCACTAGGTACACTGAGTGTTTGCTAGTATAATGGCTTAGTTATAATTAGTTGGAGTGTGCAACGCAGGCAGATGCGCTCTGCAAATGTCTTGGCACTAGTGGGACTATAGCAAAGTCCAATAGCCACGTATAGGATGCCACTAGGTACACTGAGTGTTTGCTAGTATAATGGCTTAGTTATAATGAGTTGGAGTGTGCAACGCAGGCAGATGCGCTCTGCAAATGTCTTGGCACTAGTGGGACTATAGCAAAGTCCAATAGCCACGTATAGGATGCCACTAGGTACACTGAGTGTTTGCTAGTATAATGGCTTAGTTATAATTAGTTGGAGTGTGCAACGCAGGCAGATGCGCTCTGCAAATGTCTTGGCACTAGTGGGACTATAGCAAAGTCCAATAGCCACGTATAGGATGCCACTAGGTACACTGAGTGTTTGCTAGTATAATGGCTTAGTTCTAATTAGTTGGAGTGTGCAACGCAGGCAGATGCACTCTGCAAATGTCTTGGCACTAGTGGGACTATAGCAAAGTCCAATAGCCACGTATAGGATGCCACTAGGTACACTGAGTGTTTGCTAGTATAATGGCTTAGTTATAATGAGTTGGGGTGTGCAACGCAGGCAGATGCGCTCTGCAAATGTCTTGGCACTAGTGGGACTATAGCAAAGTCCAATAGCCACGTATAGGATGCCACTAGGTACACTGAGTGTTTGCTAGTATAATGGCTTAGTTATAATTAGTTGGAGTGTGCAACGCAGGCAGACGTGCTGCAAATGTCTTGGCACTAGTGGGACTATAGCAAAGTCCAATAGCCACGTATAGGATGCCACTAGGTACACTGAGTGTTTGCTAGTATAATGGCTTAGTTATAATTAGTTGGAGTGTGCAACGCAGGCAGATGCGCTCTGCAAATGTCTTGGCACTAGTGGGACTATAGCAAAGTCCAATAGCCACGTATAGGATGCCACTAGGTACACTGAGTGTTTGCTAGTATAATGGCTTAGTTATAATTAGTTGGAGTGTGCAACGCAGGCAGATGCGCTCTGCAAATGTCTTGGCACTAGTGGGACTATAGCAAAGTCCAATAGCCACGTATAGGATGCCACTAGGTACACTGAGTGTTTGCTAGTATAATGGCTTAGTTATAATTAGTTGGAGTGTGCAACGCAGGCAGACGTGCTGCAAATGTCTTGGCACTAGTGGGACTATAGCAAAGTCCAATAGCCACGTATAGGATGCCACTAGGTACACTGAGTGTTTGCTAGTATAATGGCTTAGTTATAATTAGTTGAAGTGTGCAACGCAGGCAGACGTGCTGCAAATGTCTTGGCACTAGTGGGACTATAGCAAAGTCCAATAGCCACGTATAGGATGCCACTAGGTACACTGAGTGTTTGCTAGTATAATGGCTTAGTTATAATTAGTTGGAGTGTGCAACGCAGGCAGACGTGCTGCAAATGTCTTGGCACTAGTGGGACTATAGCAAAGTCCAATAGCCACGTATAGGATGCCACTAGGTACACTGAGTGTTTGCTAGTATAATGGCTTAGTTATAATTAGTTGGAGTGTGCAACGCAGGCAGATGCGCTCTGCAAATGTCTTGGCACTAGTGGGACTATAGCAAAGTCCAATAGCCACGTATAGGATGCCACTAGGTACACTGAGTGTTTGCTAGTATAATGGCTTAGTTATAATTAGTTGGAGTGTGCAACGCAGGCAGACGTGCTGCAAATGTCTTTGCACTAGTGGGACTATAGCAAAGTCCAATAGCCACGTATAGGATGCCACTAGGTACACTGAGTGTTTGCTAGTATAATGGCTTAGTTATAATTAGTTGGAGTGTGCAACGCAGGCAGATGCGCTCTGCAAATGTCTTGGCACTAGTGGGACTATAGCAAAGTCCAATAGCCACGCATAGGATGCCACTAGGTACCCTGAGTGTTTGCTAGTATAATGGCTTAGTTATAATTAGTTGGAGTGTGCAACGCAGGCAGATGCGCTCTGCAAATGTCTTGGCACTAGTGGGACTATAGCAAAGTCCAATAGCCACGTATAGGATGCCACTAGGTACACTGAGTGTTTGCTAGTATAATGGCTTAGTTATAATTAGTTGGAGTGTGCAACGCAGGCAGATGCGCTCTGCAAATGTCTTGGCACTAGTGGGACTATAGCAAAGTCCAATAGCCACGTATAGGATGCCACTAGGTACACTGAGTGTTTGCTAGTATAATGGCTTAGTTATAATTAGTTGGAGTGTGCAACGCAGGCAGACGTGCTGCAAATGTCTTGGCACTAGTGGGACTATAGCAAAGTCCAATAGCCACGTATAGGATGTCACTAGGTACACTGAGTGTTTGCTAGTATAATGGCTTAGTTATAATTAGTTGGAGTGTGCAACGCAGGCAGACGTGCTGCAAATGTCTTGGCACTAGTGGGACTATAGCAAAGTCCAATAGCCACGTATAGGATGCCACTAGGTACACTGAGTGTTTGCTAGTATAATGGCTTAGTTATAATTAGTTGGAGTGTGCAACGCAGGCAGATGCGCTCTGCAAATGTCTTGGCACTAGTGGGACTATAGCGTCCAATAGCCACGTTTAGGATGCCACTAGGTACACTGAGTGTTTGCTAGTATAATGGCTTAGTTATAATTAGTTGGAGTGTGCAACGCAGGCAGACGTGCTGCAAATGTCTTGGCACTAGTGGGACTATAGCAAAGTCCAATAGCCACGTATAGGATGCCACTAGGTACACTGAGTGTTTGCTAGTATAATGGCTTAGTTATAATTAGTTGGAGTGTGCAACGCAGGCAGATGCGCTCTGCAAATGTCTTGGCACTAGTGGGACTATAGCAAAGTCCAATAGCCACGTATAGGATGCCACTAGGTACACTGAGTGTTTGCTAGTATAATGGCTTAGTTATAATTAGTTGGAGTGTGCAACGCAGGCAGACGTGCTGCAAATGTCTTGGCACTAGTGGGACTATAGCAAAGTCCAATAGCCACGTATAGGATGCCACTAGGTACACTGAGTGTTTGCTAGTATAATGGCTTAGTTATAATTAGTTGGAGTGTGCAACGCAGGCAGACGTGCTGCAAATGTCTTGGCACTAGTGGGACTATAGCAAAGTCCAATAGCCACGTATAGGATGCCACTAGGTACACTGAGTGTTTGCTAGTATAATGGCTTAGTTATAATTAGTTGGAGTGTGCAACGCAGGCAGATGCGCTCTGCAAATGTCTTGGCACTAGTGGGACTATAGCAAAGTCCAATAGCCACGTATAGGATGCCACTAGGTACACTGAGTGTTTGCTAGTATAATGGCTTAGTTATAATTAGTTGGAGTGTGCAACGCAGGCAGACGTGCTGCAAATGTCTTGGCACTAGTGGGACTATAGCAAAGTCCAATAGCCACGTATAGGATGCCACTAGGTACACTGAGTGTTTGCTAGTATAATGGCTTAGTTATAATTAGTTGGAGTGTGCAACGCAGGCAGATGCGCTCTGCAAATGTCTTGGCACTAGTGGGACTATAGCAAAGTCCAATAGCCACGTATAGGATGCCACTAGGTACACTGAGTGTTTGCTAGTATAATGGCTTAGTTATAATTAGTTGGAGTGTGCAACGCAGGCAGACGTGCTGCAAATGTCTTGGCACTAGTGGGACTATAGCAAAGTCCAATAGCCACGTATAGGATGCCACTAGGTACACTGAGTGTTTGCTAGTATAATGGCTTAGTTATAATTAGTTGGAGTGTGCAACGCAGGCAGACGTGCTGCAAATGTCTTGGCACTAGTGGGACTATAGCAAAGTCCAATAGCCACGTATAGGATGCCACTAGGTACACTGAGTGTTTGCTAGTATAATGGCTTAGTTATAATTAGTTGGAGTGTGCAACGCAGGCAGATGCGCTCTGCAAATGTCTTGGCACTAGTGGGACTATAGCAAAGTCCAATAGCCACGTATAGGATGCCACTAGGTACACTGAGTGTTTGCTAGTATAATGGCTTCGTTATAATTAGTTGGAGTGTGCAATGCAGGCAGATGCGCTCTGCAAATGTCTTGGCACTAGTGGGACTAAAGCAAAGTCCAATAGCCACAGATAGGATGCCACTAGGTACACTGAGTGTTTGCTAGTATAATGGCTTAGTTATGAGTTGGAGTGTGCAGAGGACAAGAGGGTACAGTGGCAGGATTGTGGTGCTCTGGGTAGAGGAATGGAAGCCTGCCTTTCTATTCCCTCCTAATGGTGAAATGCAGGGAGGAAATCCCTGACCTTGGCTGCACAGACGCTGTCGCTGTTTTCAGGACCTGTCACCTTAACTCTGACCCTGCCGGTTTGAGCCCTTAAAAGGACTGCTATAAAGTGCTCTCCCTATGCTGTCTAACGCTGTGTATGCAGCGCATACAGCTGTATCGGCTATAGGACTCAGGAGGACGGAGCTGCGACAGTGATGTCTGACACCAAAGACGCAGAAGGCAGATAATGGCGTCCGTGAAGAAAATGTCCGGTTTTATAATGCAGGGACATGTGACATGCAGATCCTATCACACATGCCGTTGCTTCTCTGGCTCAAAGTCCACTTAGCTGTGTGTGTGTCTGTGATTGGCTGACATGCTGGCCCGCCCCACAAGACGCGCGCGCTTAGGGAAGGAAGACAAGAAAAAAAAAAAAAAATGGCGATCGCCATTATAGAAACAGCAGTGATCTGAAGGCGCTGTTCACGCACACTATACACTGAAATGTGATAATAGTTTGATTCACAGAGTGACTTACACTATTACAGCAGAAACCAAGCTATGATTTAGCTGTTTTTTGGCTGCTAGAACCGTTCTCGAACGTTTCTAGAACTATCGAGCTTTTGCAAAAAGCTCGAGTTCTAGTTCGATCTAGAACATGCCCCAAAATCACTCGAGCCTAGAACTGGAGAACCACGAACCACGAACCGCGCTCAACTCTACAAAGCACCTTCCCCAAAACGCTCTCAGAATCATCCAGGTGTTAAAATGGGCCTGCACATGTGCCTTCTTGAGCAGTGGGACTTTGTGGGCACAGCAGGATTTTAATCCATTAAGTTGTAATGTGTTACCAATGGTTTTCTTGGTGACACTGGTCCCAGCTGCTTTGAGATCATTAACAAGTTCCTCCATGTAGTTTTAGACTGATTTCTCACCTTCCTCATGATCCTGGATACCCCCAGAAGGTGAGATTTTGCATGGTACCCCAGATCGATGTCTATTGACACTTATTTTGTATTTCTTCCATTTTCTTACTATTGCACCAACAGTTGTCTCCTTCTCACCCAGCATCTTACTTATGGTTTTGTAGCCCATTCCAGCGTTGCGCAGATCTATGATCTTGTCCCTGACATCCTAAGAAAGCTCTTTGTTCTTGCCCATGATGTAGAGGTTAGAGTCTGACTAATTGAGTCTGTGGACAAGAGTCTTTTATACAGGTGACAATTTAAGACAGCTGTCCTTAATGCAGGTAAACAAGTTGATTAGGAGCATCTCGTACTTTGCGTTGTCCTAGTTGCAGTTCAAAACGCATATTTTGGCAGAAATTGCTTTTGCCAAAGTTGCTTTTGACCATCAACATGCGGTAAATACGTGTGCACATTTATCGCGTTTTAGCTGCATTTTTTGCGCTTTTTACTTGCTTTTTCATTGCCTAAAGTCAGATGCGTTTTGAACACAAAGACACAACAAAATAAAGTTTTAACATACAAACACTATGAAAAAAAGGGCAAAAAAAAGAAAAGACATATAATTATTTAAATCATAACGAAAATAGTAATATTTAATGAAATTATAGCGTTTTTATACTATTTTTTCCAAAAATATCAATAATTAAATAATTTTCTTAATTTTAATTGTCGGACTATGTGTGTGTGTAAAGGGACATATCATTCCATTATTTTGATGTCAGAAAAGCATGGGTTTTGGTATTCCAAAACGCATTGTTTCTGCAGCTAAAAAGCAGGTAAAATGCTGGAATTTTGACGTTGGTTGCTTTTTGCTACTTCTCATTGCCTTCAATGTTAGCAAAACGCAGTCCAAATGGCAAAAACAATTGACATGCTGCTTCTTTGAACGCATGGTTTTTACCACAAATTATGCAAATTAAACGCTGCGTTTGGAAACGCAAAGTGCGGACTAGAAATCCCCATTTTCCATAGACTTTGCTGTAAAATCAAAACGCATGCCTTTTGGTATGAAAACGCTGCAGTTCAAAACGGACCTAAAAAGCACCTGAAACGCAGGTGGAAACGGAAAGTGCGCACATAGCCTAAGTGTTCTGTAGAAGCCAGAACTCTTAATGGTTGGTAGGGGATCGAATACTTATTTTTCTCTGCAAAATGCAAATAATTTTTAAATAATTTATACAATGTGATTTTTTGGATTTATTTTGGATAGTCTATCTCTCACTCTTAAAATTAACCTACCCTTAAAATTAGAAACTGTTCATGTCTTTGTCAATGAGCAAACTTAAAAAATCAGCAAGGGATCAAATAATTATTTCCTTCACTGTATTTTACTTGTTATTTATGCCATTTCATTGTCAATAATAAATAAATGTACCCTTATGTTTTAGCTTGCACCTCCCAATATCTTTTGTAGGATTTAAATGTTAAATGCATACAGTACATGGATTATACACTGATGCCATCCATGTGCTTTACACAATTTTTATGGGCCCATAATTTGTACTGGTCCTTTTCATCCATGCTGCTAAAAAAAGGAAATGTCTCTGTGTGAACCACACGGACATGTGTGAGTAGCGCCATAGATTATAATGGGTATGTGTGATATCTTAAAATTACAGATGTCCCATGGAATCAAAACATGGGCATGTGAAAGGGGCCTAAAGCAGTCATCAATGTTACAGAATTAAGGCCGCTTTACACGCTGCGACATCGCTCAAGCGATCTTGTTGGGGTCACGGAATTTGTGACGCACATCCGGTCGCTTTAGCGATGCCGTTGCGTGTGACACCTATGAGCAATTTAGCATCGTTGCAAAAACGTGCAAAATCGCTCATCGGTGACTTGGGGGTCCATTCTCTAATATCGTTACTGCAGCAGTAACGAAGTTGTTCCTCATTCCTGCGGCAGCACACATCGCTCCTTGTGACACCGCAGGAACGAGGAAGCTCTCCTTACCTGCCTCCCGCCCACAATGCGGAAGGAAGGAGGTGGGCGGGATGTTCGTCCCGCTCATCTCCGCCCCTCCGCTTCTATTGGGTGGCGGTTCAGTGACGCAGCTGTGATGTCGCTGTGACGCTGAACGAACCGCCCCCTTAGAAAGGAGGCGTTTCGCCGGTCACAGCGACGCCGCAGGGCAGGTAAGTAGTGTGACAGGTCTGGGCGATGTTGTGCGCCACGGGCAGCGATTTGCCCATGGTGCACAACCGATGGGGGCGGGTATCCATGCTAGCGATATCGGTACCGATATCGCAGCGTTTAAAGTTGCCTTTAGGCTTAGATCACACAAGCATATTTTGGGAGTGTATACACTTCCTTTTCTCTCACCGTGTAACATTAGGCCAATGTTGATCACTTGAGTAATGTACACATCTCTTTGTTTTCTATGTCAACTTTTCCATTCGTAGTTTGCATGCTTTATCAGAGTGTAATTTTCCAATAGACATCAAAGGAACCTGATAAAAGAGATCTATTATATGGATGTATATTTTACATTCATTTGACTTCCTCTACATTCAAACGTAAGGGAACCTGTCATGTTCCTTTTTTCATAATAAACGGCCCCTAATGTCTTGTTAGTAGTGATGAGTGGACCCAGACTGCAAAAGTACATGAGCGCCGGCCTTGGGGCTGGAGTTCTCAGGGAATTCTGGGTAATGAGCTGGATCTGGCAAATTGGATAATTAAAAAGAAATAAAGGGAAAAAAAGAAAGTAAGGGAAAAACAGGTGCATTATACAAACCAGTGTCCCGCTGTAACACTGCTTCCAGGGCCGCTCATACTACTTTTGGGGCTGCTCATTATCCTTCATACTTATGCACTGCTTCCCCTGCCCACCAGCAGTCCTAGTGTCTTTGATTAAATGCTGTAAGACATGCCCCCACACTGTGTGACAGCGTGTCTATCTGCTTTCAATCACAGGTGCTGTGTGTGCCTCTATAATGTAAAAATGAATAAATAAATTAAAAAATAGATGTAGGGTCTGCTCATATTATGATACCTAGCACAGATAAAAGAATCCAAAATTAGAGAGTCTTTAAATTTACCAAATAGAAAAGATACCCAAGAACAATTTGTGGTTGAAATGTGTAAACATTTTATTTAAATATATTCTGTAGGGTATGACATAAATAATAATCACAATAAAGAACCAGGATATAGGAAGTGATGAAGGGGAATATACCCCACGTGATACCCACATGACCCAGGAAAGGATACCAAATCTCAAAGATGATCTGACAAAAGTGCCCAGATAAACAGCTGATTGCCCAGATGCAAGTGCAAAAATTGCCAGCAAGGAGGCAGAAAAATCTCAATGCATGGCATAACAAAGGCAGAGTAGCTTACCAAACAATCAATCCTCTGTCCCCCGACGAACCACACTACGCAAAACATGTGTTGGGACGCTGGTCCCCACATGTTTACCCGGGCTGAACTAGGTGATCTGATTGTTTGGTAAGCTACTCTGCCTTTGTTATGCCATGCATTGAGATTTTTCTGCCTCCTTGCTGGCAATTTTTGCACTTGCATCTGGGCAATCAGCTGTTTATCTGGGCACTTTTGTCAGATCATCTTTGAGATTTGGTATCCTTTCCTCGGTCACGTGGGGTATCTTCCCCTTCATCACTTCCTATATCCTGGTTCTTTATTGTGATTAATATTTATGTCATACCCTACGGAATATATTTAAATAAAATGTTTACACATTTCAATCTTTGTATCTTTTCTATTTGGTAAATTCAAAGACTCTCTAATTTTGGATTCTCATATTAATCTGAGTTGTTGCCTATTATATGTAACCTATGGTTCCTATATGTTTTATATACTAGCACAGATAAAGCATATGCTACAGATTGCAGCCCCCAGCCGTGTGCTTATCTTGGCTGTGTATCAAAATAAGTGGGACTGCATGTAGCTTTTTTAAAAGATTATTTAAGTAAATAATTTAAAAAAATGGCAAGTAGTCCCCCAATTTGGATACCCAGCTATGGTAAAGCCAACAGCTGGGGGCTGATATTCTCAGGCTAGGGAGGACCCACGGTTATTGGGCCCCATCCAGCCTACAAATAGCATCTGCAGCCACCCAAGATTGTCACATCCATTAGATATGACAATCCTGGAACTTTACCCAGTTCATCTCGATTGCCCTGGTGCTGTGAGCTGTCATTAACCCGTTATTAATCCGATTGCCACTGCAACAATGTAATCAGGATGAGATGGTAAAGTTTTGGATTGTTGCATCAAATGGATGTGATAATCCTGGGCGGCTGAAGGTTGCTATTCTTAGGTATGGGGATTCAATAAGCATGGGTCCTCCCCAGCCTGAGAATACAAGCCCCAAGCTGTTGGCTTCATCATGGCTTGGTATCAAAATTGGGAGGGACTGCACACCGATGTTTTAAATTATTTATTTAAATAATTTTAAAAAGTCGCATGTGGTCCAGCTTTCTTTGATACACACCCAAAATAAGCGCATAGCTGAGGGCTGCAGTCTATGGCCATATGCTCTATCTGCTGAGGGTCAGTGCGCAAACGCTGGATTTTATAAGTGATCACCATAACATCGGACCAGTCACCGCAATCAATCACAATGTGGGGGCATGCATAATTTGATAAGGACTGACTGATTGTGACTGAACCATAATTAAGCACCACCCCTATGACTGAAGCAAAAGGTCTTTAATGCATTCACCTGATGATAAAAAGTGTTGTGTTTTTAAGAAAAATAAGGTAAACTTTTGTTTGACAAAACCATGTTAGGGATGCACACTGCATCACTAACAAGGCATTAGAAGCAGTTTAATATTGAAAAAGGATGTGGCAGGTTCCCTTTAATGGGACGTCTGGCTATTTTAAATTTTATGGTCGATGCAAATTTTACACAAAATGCAATAACAGGCGATGAAAACTTAGCATCTGCGCAAAAATTGCACTGATAAAACTGTCAGCTCAAGACGCAAAAAATAAGCCATCACTGAGCCATAGATCCCGAAAAATGAAAAAGCTACAGATTTCAGAAAATGGCACAAAAAGTGCGCAACTTTGTTTGGACAAACTTGTTATTTTTTTTTTTTATAAAAATAAACCTATACATGTTTGGTGTCTACAAACTCGTACGGACCTGAGACATCACACCCACACATCCGTTTTATCATGTAGTGAACATGGTGAATAAAATATCCCAAAAACTATTGTGTGATCACACTTTTTTTTGCAGTTTTTCCCACTTGAATTTTTTTTTCCTGTTTTCCAGTACACTTTTGGTAAAACTAATGGTTTCATTTTAAAGTACAGCTCATCACACAAAAACAAGCCCTTATATGGCTAGATTGACGAAAAATAAAACATTTACGGCTCTCGGAAGAAGGGGAGCAAAAAAAACTAAAGGAAAAACGGAAAATCGCCCGGGGTGAAGGGGTTAATTCCTGTAAAGCACCTGGAGGATTAATTAACTTCTTAAATGTGGTTTTGGGCACTTTTAAGGGTGCAGTTTTAAAATGGTGGTATTTTCTGTCACATAGGTCCCTCAAAATTACTTCATATGTGATGTGGTCCCCATGGTTTTGTAAATTGTGATTTAAAAATGAGAAATTGCTGATAAATGTTTAACCCTGTTAACTTCCTAACAAATTATGTTTAAAAAATGAAGCAGATGCAAAGTAGATATGTGGCAAATGTAATTTATTTGTACACTTCATAAAAATATACATATAGGGAATATATTCTAATCAATTCACAAAATCTCCCAATACAAATTTTTATTACATTAAAAATATTAAAACACACACATTTATGTGCGATATACAACACACACTAAAACATAAGTACAGAATGACAGTGCAATCCTCAGCTGATAATGCAAAAGTTTAATAATTCATGTGCAATTAAAGAGTTCTGAACTCAAGGGTATATGGAAAATCCAGCCTATTTAAACCAGCCTTCCATCATATGGAACCCAGTATTTATGATAACCAATATATCTAGATTGATACTTTGGTGTATAAATCTGGTTATCCAGTGGTCCCAAATATATTGCAGAAGGCAGGGTTGAACAGAAAATCGGATTTACACCAATTCAGCCATATTCACAGAAGGACATATAGTGTATACTATTAATAAGGAAATCCTCAATGAGCAATACTTAGCTTCATATATAAAAGAGAGTCCTTGATATATATCATGTATACACTAGGCGAACCGCCACAATCCAATATTTATCATCTCTGTGGACATCTCCATCACTGGTAGTCCATTTGCTGTATGGAAAAGGTCCGCTTCAAGGTTCACTTAAATGTAATAATAGCCATATAACGCGTTTCCCCATTATGGTTCATCAGGAGGCCCAAAATAGACAAGAATGAAAACCAAATGTTGAGATGCAGAGTCCCATAGTGTGCACCAACCGGGAGGGCAGATAATCCCTGGTCACAGGCAATGCTGTATTAACATTAGTCAGGCATCACACAGGAAGGAGGCAAGTGTATTCATGATATATATCAAGGACTCTCTTTTATATATGAAGCTAAGTATTGCTCATTGAGGATTTCCTTATTAATAGTATACACTATATGTCCTTCTGTGAATATGGCCGAATTGGTGTAAACCTGATTTTCTGTTCAACCCTGCCTTCTACAATATATTTGGGACCACTGGATAACCAGATTTATATACAAAAGTTCCATCTAGATATATTGGTTATCATAAATACTGGGGTCCATATGATGGAAGGCTGGTTTAAATAGGCTGGATTTTCCATATACCCTTGCGTTCAGAACTCTTTAATTGCACATGAATTATTAAACTTTTGCATTATCAGCTGAGGATTGCACTGTCATTCTGGACTTATGTTTTAGTGTGTGTTGTATATCGTACATAAATGTGATGTGTGTGTTTTAATATTTTTGATATAAACAAATTTTATATTGGGAAATTTTGTGAATTGAAATGTTATTTATTAACCACTTTTTGTGGTATAACTACTACTTTAAGTGCATAAAAATTTAAATGTGAAAATTGAGAAGTTTTCTATTTTTTTAGCCAAATTGTTGAATTTTCAGTAGGTAAACACCAATCACATCGACCAATATTTACACCTAACATGAAGAACAATGTGTCAAGAGAAAACAGTCTCAGAGTCCCTCGGATATGATGAAGCGTTCCAGACTGATTACCTCAAAGTGACACTAGTTAGATTTGGAAAATGAGGCTTGGTCATTACCATACAAAGTGGCTCAGTCCTTAAGGCCTAAAACACACTTCCGCAAAAAAAAGTACGTGTGTCACGGTCCGTTTTTCGGGTCCGTGTTCCGTTTTTTAGGGGCGTTTCTCCAGTACGTATGGCATCCGTGTGATGGCGTATGCGAGCCGTGTGTGCGTGTGGAATGTCCGTATTGACATAAAATACGTCCGTGTGCTGTCCGTGTGCTGTCCGTTTTTTCTTACCCAATTAACGTTGTTAATCATTCATCATGAGATCCTGGTATTGTTGTTTGCCATCAATTGACCTGATAGATTGGTAACAAGTGTTTCAGATTTCGTGATGAAAAACGGACACGAACGATACGTGCTGAACACGGACATACTCCGTGTGCGGTCCGTGCAGGCACGGACCCATAGACTAAAGCGGGTCCGTGCCTGCGTGCTGACGGCCAAAAACGGACATGTCGTCCGTGTAGAAAAGCGCACACACGTACTTACCACACGGACACACGTTCCGTGTGATTTTATGTGCGTGTGCCATGTACCATTGAATAACATGGGTCTCCATGTCTCCGGTACGTGCAAATACGTACCGCACACGTACAAAAAAAACAGATGTGTGTTGCGGGTCTAAGAGGTTAAGGCCGGCTTCACACTTGCGATTAACTCGCACAAGTGCTATGCGAGAAAATCTCGCATTGCACTCGGACAAATGTTAATCAATGAGGCAGCTCCCATCTGCTATTTTTTACTCACTCCAAATGGGACTAAGAAAAAAATCGCAGCATGCTGCATTTTGGTGAGTTTCTCGTGTGAGTCTCTTCAATGCAAGTCTATGGGTGCGTGAAAAAAAACGGATGTCACACGGACGGCACACACACCATCCTAGTGACATCCGTTTTTCTCAATAGGTTTCTAGCAAGTAGTAGAGAACACTGTAAATGCTCCTGTACATAACAGTACATGAATAGCAGCTGCTGATGGTAAAAACTGATTGCACACACAGCACACTGATGAAATTTGAGAAGAAATCGTCCGACTTTCTGGCATGAGAATCGGACCGATTTTACACTTGCAAGTTTGATTCCAGCCTAAAGGAGCGATAACATACCATGTGCCTGAGCCTTCTGAAAACAAACACAAAAACGTCTTGTAGTATCTTCTTATACCAGTATTCAAAACAGATTTCTGGATCACGTGTCGCAACAGCTACAAACTTGTCCTGAAATAATCAGAGAACATATAATACATAAAGATGAAGCATTATCTTACATTTTTAACACGGCTTCAAAACCATCCAGGAGATGTAAGTAATTGTTGTCTCATGTCTGCACATATTCTAATACTCATGGATTTTTTTCATTTATTCCCCGTCTGTTTGAAATCCTGCCAACCTGCAGATCCAAACACCTGGGAGAAGAAACTACCTGAGTATCACCTGAGGGTATTATTTCTCATTTGCCTTTTTTGTCTTATAAACATTCTGCTTCAAACATGTAATTGTCAAGTAATAATAACTGACATTAAACTGCTGCATCCAATATAAAAGCTCACGTGATCTGCTTTTTGGGGATGATGTCACCTGTAAACAGTCCTTTGAAATGTTGCTATTTAATTCTTTTGTAATTTTTTGGAGGATTTTGACGTTATATTGAAAATTCTTACATATTTTTTACTCTTTTGAATATTCTCTCAGTTGTAATGTCCGTAATAACCAATATATTCATTCTTTCACTTGTATGTTCATGAACTGAATACATCAGTGTGTTTCCATACCATGAACAACATTGACAAAAGAACTCTATATTCATCAAGTCAAATATATAATTTACATAAAAAAAGAGCTGACCCTCAGGCAGGAAATGTGGGATTATCTGCATGTAGTTAATAGAAACCTTTCATGGCAAATAGAGTGATATCAACAATAAGGCCATATTATATTTTTTAAGTTTATTTCCAACATATTTCTTAATCTTGCTTCATTTCTAATGAAACTTTACAACTTCTTTTAAACCTGTTTTCTAACTGCCCACTGTAGATAAATATTGGCGCTTGCCATGCTTTGTGCAGAGCTGATATTTTTCTACAGTCTATGGTCAGGAGGTGATCATGACCCCCAGACTTCTGCAGATGCCAGGATTCCGGTACAGAAAAGTAGTTTTGACCAGAAACATCTTCGGGACCTAATTGGATAAGGTCCCAATGATGTTAACCGTTTGCTATCTTCCATATGCCGCTATCAATAACGATCACGGTATATAGAAGTTTGTGGGTGGGGGTAGGCTCCTTTTATCACCCCTCCGCCACTCTTGTGACATGATCAAAGGGGAGTCTAGGGTTGTCATGGCAGCTGGAGGTGAAATGATGACTTCCGGGTCTGCCATGTACAATGGCCTGTTAAACCAGCTAGAAGCAAGGTTGTAGGGTACGTGCAGACGATCGGTGTTTGCAGCATTTTAGACGTAGCATGCTTCAGCTGCATCCAAAATGCTGGGATGTACAGTACATGCACAGTGGAATGGATTTTTAGAAATCCCATGCATACTGTGCGTGTGCGGCCCGCAGTGAAGACTGACCTGCGGAGCGGCTTTCTGATCCGCAAGCATGTCAATTCTTTGCTGCAGAGTAGCAAGCATCCTTTGTAGGAAGAACACAAGCAAGGGACCGCTATTCGCCGAACCCTGATTGTGGGCACGAGCAGCTGCAGTCTCGTGCGTTCTCCTGCAGAGGGGACTCACGGCTCACAGGTCAGGACCCGCTGCGTTCAGGAGCGGCCCCGCAGTCTAGGACCTGCTGTGTCCGTGCTCACATACCCTATCACATGATCTGTCAGTGTAAAACTAACAGGTGTAATGTATTACCATGCTTCTGCATGGCAATACATTAGATTAGTGATCAGATTAATAAAAGTTAAAGTCCTATAGATAGACTAAATAAAAATGTTTTAAAAAAAGTAAAAAAAAAATTGTAAAAATATTTTTAAAAATAATCGCAAAATAAAGAACACAAAAAAAATAAAAAAAGTATTTTACCAATAAATAGGTTTATTTATGTAAAAAAAAAAGAAACTAAAAAAAATAAAATAAAACACATATTTGGTATTGCCACATCGGGAAACACCTGATCTATAAAATTGTCACACTATGCAACCTCTTGAGTGAACTACGTAACAAATAAAAAATCAAAATGTGTCAAAAAACAATGCTTTTTCATCATACCTCTAAAAAAGTGGACTTAAATGCAATCATAATGTTGAAAGTAAATAAAAATGATATAGCTGAAAATGTCATCTTGTCCTGCAAAAACAAGCCACCATAAGGCTCCATCAGCAAAAAAATAAGAATATAGTAATGCATAAACAATTACTTTTCTCTAAAATTGTTTTTATTGTGTAAAAACGGCACAACCGTTAAAAAAATTATATAACTGTGGCATCGCTGTAATCACACTGACCCAAAGTATAAACCTGTCTTATTACTTCTACCAAGCAGTGAACAGTGTAAAAACCCCCCACAAAAAACAATTTCTGAATTGCTGTTTCATGTTGATTCTGCCTCCCAAAAATTAGAATAAAAAATAATCCTAAGCTAAGAGCAGTTCTACTATTCATATGTGAGGCCGTATGGCACATTTTATAAAAATATTTTAGTGTAGGACTGCTTCAAATGAGATTTGCCGTGACGTGGCGAAGCAGCTCAAGAAATTGCAATTTTTTGCCAAAAATCTCAAAATTTTTAAAATAAGTACAGTTTGGAATGTTTAGTGCTGTAGTGCACATTTGGTGCTGCTTTTTGTTTTTTCTTCATTGAATTGGTCGGTGGTTGACCTCCACCTTGCTTTGCACCCCAATTTGGGATGTATTCCATCTGTCTAGATTTTGGCGGTTGGTGACTGTTCACATTAAGTCATCAGGCTTTGTCCACAGGCTATTTACTTCATGCAGCATTTGCTTGGACCTGTCCCGCCCACAGCCATGACTCAGTCATGGGTACGGGATTGAAATAGACCAGGTGAGTGCTGCTAAGAGCAGTTCTACTATTCATATGTGAGGCCGTATGGCACATTTTATAAAAATATTTTAGTGTAGGACTGCTTCAAATGAGATTTGCCGTGACGTGGCGAAGCAGCTCAAGAAATTGCAATTTTTTGCCAAAAATCTCAAAATTTTTAAAATAAGTACAGTTTGGAATGTTTAGTGCTGTAGTGCACATTTGGTGCTGCTTTTTGTTTTTTCTTCATAAAAAATAATCCACAAATGTATTGTGCCCGAAAACATCAACTATTCTGTAAAAAAAACAAGCCCTCACATAACTCTGTTAGCTGAAATCTAGAAAAATTATATCTCCCAAAATATGATTATGCAAAACCTTTTTTTTGTTAATAAAAAAAAGAAAATCTTTTGTATTGTGTGATAGTTGTCAACCATAAAACACCAATATAAATCTGGTATAGCTGTAATTGCAATGACCCAAAGAATAAAACAATCAAATCCCTTATATCGAATGGTAAATTGTTTAAAAAATAAAAACAATTCTTGACCTGCTGTTGATTTATTCATTCTTCCTCCCAAAGTTTGCTATAAGGCTCAGCTCGCATTTATCCTGCACTCTACCCTAAGCGCTTACACCGGGATTTAGATGTAAATCCCTGACATACATGATTCAGACTAAACCACTGACAAAAGATTCCCTATAACAAAGCCTAGGGAGTTATTTTAGACTGTGTGTGTCTATGATCTGGCAGTGTACATATTTTTAATGGTGAATAAAGCGTGATCGGCCACAGTTTTGTGCACTTCTGAAAAGGACATCCTTGAACAGAGGTCAGATGAGGTCCAGAGTAAATCTGCTGCCTCATTATAATGAATCAATCCCTTGAGGTTGTCTTCTGAATCCAATAATTTGGAGATTTAGATGAAAAATGCAATGTAAATGCTCAGCGTAGAGCATGGAATAAATGTGATCCAAAATGTTATGTAGAACGTTCCCAATAAATGCTTCAATTCAGTCCACAAAAAAAAAACAAATCACCACTCAGCTCTGTCAATGGAAATATGGGGGGGTTTTCATGTTACTACGGTAGTAGCACAAAGGCTCTGCAAAGGTGCTATGACTCCCCAAAAAGAAATCCAGCAAAACCCGGTGCTCCCAAATTAAAATGTCCCCCTCCTTCCGAGCCCCACAGTGTTACTAAACCACATTCAGCATCAATATTTGACCTTACTGTAGAGAGGGGAGCCCTCATAATTAATAGGGTACGTGTTTCCAGAAGCACGAGCTGGGCACAATGTACAGGCATTACAATGTATGGGAACTACAATGGCCGATTTGCAATTTTCACTCAGCAACATCCATTGCTGCTTGTTTCTTGAAAACAACCATGGGTTTAAAATTACTACTACACCAGTAGATAAATTGTCAGAGGGGTGCAATTTCCAAAATGGTGTCACTTGCGAGGGTATCTGCTTTTCTGGCACTTAGGGGCTCTATATATGGAGTCTGAAAACTATTCTAGGAAAATCTGGCCTCCAAGAATCAAATAGCACTCCTTCCCTCCTGAGTCTCGTTGTATGGCTAAGCAGTACTGTATAACTTAGTACAGTACTGTTACTAAGTAAACGCTGGAGTGGAATCAACATGTTTGTGGTAAAACTATAATTATTTTTCTTCACTGCCCATTGGTATAGAATTCTGTGAAGCACTTGTGGTGCTAATTTACTCACTGCACCCCTAAATGTATTCATTGAGGGGTGTAGGTTGTAAAATGGCATGACTTATGGTGGATTCTACTGTTCTGGCACCTCAGGGGCTATTCCAATATGACATGGCATCTGCAAACCATTCAAGCTAATTCTGCAGTGCAATATAGCGCTCATTGCTTTTTGAGCTTGCATTTTTCCTCAAAAGTAGTTTTCAACCACAAGTGGAGTATTAGTGTACTCAGGAGAAATTGCATAACAAATTCTACTTTTCATTTATTCCTAATATCGTTTTTTAAAATTAAAAACTTGGGGCCAAAGCAACATTTTATTGGAAAATATAGTAATTTTACATTTCCTCAGCACAATGTTATACAATTATGTGACTCACCTAAGGGTTAAAGAGAGGGGTAGTTTCCAAAATGGGGTCACATATGTGGATTTCTGCTGTCTATTGGCATGTCAAGGGCGTTTCATATGTGACATGGTGTCCGCAATCTATTCCAGCTAAAATGGCGCTCCTTCCCTTCCGAGTCTTAGGGGTACTTTGCACGCTGCAACATTGCAGGCCGATGCTGCGATGCCGAGCGCGATAGTCCCCGCCCCGTCGCAGCAGCGATATCCTTGTGATAGCTGGCGTAGCGAACATTATCGCTACGGCAGCTTCACATGGACTCACCTGTCCTGCGACCATCGCTCTGGCCGGCGACCCGCCTCCTTGTTAAGGGGGCGGGTCGTGCAGCGTCACTGCGACGTCACACGGCAGGCGGCCAATAGGAGCGGAGGGGCGGAGATGAGCAGGATGTAAACATCCCGCCCACCTTCTTCCTTCCGCATATCCTACGGAAGCCGCAGTGACGCCGGTAGGAGATGTTCCTCGCTCCTGCGGCTTCACACACAGCGATGTGTGCTGCCGCAGGAGCGAGGAACAACATTGGACCGTCGCGTCAGCGTAATTATGGATTACGCCGACGCTGCACCGATGATACGATTACGACGCTTTTGTGCTCGTTAATCGTATCATCGAGCCTTTACACACTACGATGTCGCATGCGATGCCGGAAGTGCGTCATTTTCAATTTGACCCCACCGACATCGCACCTGCGATGTCATAGTGTGCAAAGCCCGCCTTACTGTGTGCCCAAACAGTAATTTTTCACCATATATGGGGTATCGGTGTATTCAGAAGAAATTGCACAAGAAATTGGATGATGAACTGTCTCCTGTTATTTTTGAGAAAATGTAAAGTTTGGGGCTAAAACATTTTTTGGGGAAAAATATGTTTTTTTATTTTCTTAGCTCAACATTTTAAAATTCTGTGAAGCACCTGTGGGTTCAAGGTGCTCATCACATATCTAGATAAATTTCTTGAGGGGTCTGGTTTCCAAGAGAGGATCACTTGTGGGGGATTCCACTGTTTAGACACATTAGGGGCTCTTCAAACACAACATGGTGTCTGTTATCTGTTACGGCTAATTTTGCACTCCAAAAGTCAAATGGAACTCCTTCCGTTCAGAGCTCTGACATGCACCAAAACAGTAGATTTAACCCACATATGGAACATTGTACTCAGAAGAAATTGCACAACAAATTGTATGGTTTGTTTTTCCATTTATCCCTTAATAAAAACATTGGGATTAAAGCTACATTTTTGTTGGAAAATTCATTTTTTCATTAATCAAGCTTTAATGTTATAAAATTCTGTGAAGTACCTGGGGGATTAGGGTGGTCACCACACTTCTAGATACATGACACATGAAGGTTGTAGTTTCTAAAATGAGGACACTTGTGGGGGATTTTACTGTTTAGGTACATTAGGGCCTGTGCAAATGCAAAAAGGTGTTTGCTATCTATTCCAACCAATTTTGTACTCCAAAAGTCAAAAGGTGCTCCTTTCCTTCTGAGCCCTGTAATGCACCAAAACAGTAGTTTTGGTGTAGTTAGGAGAAATTGCACAACAAACTGTACAGTCCATTTTCTCTTTTTGCTCTTGTGAAAATCTAACATTTGGGGCTAAAGCAACATTTTTGAGAGGCAAAAACATCTTTTCTCATTTCCATGGCTCAACAGTATAAAATTCTGTGAAGCACCTGTGGGTTCAAGGTGCTTACCACACTTCTAGATAAATTCCTTGAAGGGTCTAGTTTCCAAAATTGGGGTCACTTGTGTCTTTTTTTTGTTTAGGCTCATGATGAGCTTTGTAAATGCAACATGGTATCTGCTATCTATTGCAGCCAATTTTGCACTTTAAAAGTCTTTCTGTTCTGAGCCCTGCCGTAAGCCCAAACAGTAGTTTTCCACCACACATCGAGTATCAGCATACTCAGAAGAAGTGGCAAAGCAAATTGTATGGTCCATTTTCTCCTGCTACCCTTGTGAAAATAAAAAGCATGGGTCTAAAGCAACAGCTTTATTGGAAAAATTAAAATTTTCATTTTTTTCTTCCACATTGCTTTAATTCCTGTGAAGCAAGGCTGTGAGGCTTAATACACTTATTGAATGTGGCTTTGAGCAGTTTTAGGGGTGCAGTTTTTAAATTGTGTAACTTTTGTTCTTTTTTTGGCACATAGGCTCCTCAAAGTCACCCAAAATATGTTGTTATTGCTAAAAATTGGTTTTGTAAATTGTGTTTTAAAAATGAGAAATAACTGATGAACGTTTAACCTCTTAAGGACGAAGCCAGTTTTGTACTTAATGCCCAGGCAATTTTTTATAATTTTGACCAGTGTTTACTTTCTAAGGTTATAACTCTGGAACGCTTTAATGGATCCCGGTGATTCTGAGATTTTTTTTTCGTGACATATTGGGCTTCATGTTAGTGGTAAATTTAGGATGATATTTTTTTATTTTATTTGTGAAAAAATCTGAAATTTGACAAAAAAAAATAAAATTTCGCAATTTTCAAACTTTTAATTTTTATGCCCATAAACCAGAGAATTATGTCACACAAAATAGTTACTAAATTACATTTCCCACTTGTCTGCTTTACATCAGCGCAATTTTTGAAACAAATTTTTTTGGGGTTAGGAAGTTAGAAGGGTTCAAAGTTAATCAGCAATTTCCCATTTTTTCAACAAAATTTACAAAACCATTTTTTTAGAGACCACGTCAGATTTGAAGTGACTTTGAGAGGCCTGGGTAACAGAAAATACCCAAAAAATCTGCACCCCTCAAGGTACTGAAAGTCACATCAAAGAAGTTTATTAACCCTTCAGGTGCTTCACAGAAACTAAAGTAATGTGGAATGAAAAAAAAAAATTAACATTTTAGCTAAAAATGTTGCTTTAGCACTAATTTTCTTACTTTTTCAAGAGGTAACACCAAAAATTGGACCTCACACTTTGTTTCCCACTTTCTTATGAGCGCGCCGATACCCCACATGTGGCGAGAAACCTCTGTGCGGGCAAATGGGAGAGCTTGGAACAAAAGGAGCAATATTTGAATTTTGGAAAGCAAATTTGGCTAAAACAGATTACGGACATCATGTTGCATTAAAAGGTCCCCTAAGTTACCTAAACAGCAGAAAACCCCCTCAAGTGACCCCATTTTGGAAACTAGACTCTTAAGGCTTCTATCTAGGGGTATAGTGAGCATTTTGGAATAACAGGTACTGCACAGAATTTGATAACATTAGGTTGTCATATTGAAAATTTTCATTTTTTTTAACAAAAATGTTTCTTTAGCATCAATTTTCTCACTTTTTCAAGAGGTAGCTCCAAAAAGTGGACCTCACACTTTGTTACCCACTTTCTTATGAGCGCGCCGATACCCCACATGTGGTGAGAAACCTCTGTATGGGCAAATGGGAGAGCTTGGAACGAAAGGAGCAATATTTGAATTTTGGAAAGCAAATTTGTCTGAAACAGATTGCAGGCACCATGTTGCATTTACAGGTCCCCTAAGGTACCTAAACAGGAGAAACCCCCCTCAAGTGGTCGTACAATGTCTTCTTAGCTCCATAAATCCCTATATGAGGGACAAATGTGCCAAGCGACATGGTACACCATAATAGGCTCCTGCCCGCCAAGGTAGGAACCGCTATGTGCACAAAACGACCAATCCGTTACAGAATTCTGAAAGTATTGTTCGATGCAGGTGATTCGGCCAGAACCCTGCAGTAAAGCCCATAGTGTATGAATACAGAACAGCCTCATTGTTAGGAGATCCTCCAATAAAATGATCATGCCCATAATACCAAGATAAATGCAAAGAAACGTTTTGTATAGCAAGACCTAGTGGTAATATGAGTCAAACTAAAATAATTGGTGAAAAAAAATGTTTGAGTAATGAAGTCCTGGAAAGTTGTCAAATGATGAGACTTTTCAAGAACATTAGTGGGGTCCACACTTTGGAGTCTTAAGATGTGGGCATGTGGACTGAGTTTTGTCTGAATAATTGTTTGGTATGTGATGATAAAGTCCTGGAATTAATTGTGAAATGGGGTAAAATGTGTTTTACTGCTGAAAATGTTCTCTTTATTACTAGTCCAAGAAAAAAAAATTACTAGGGCCCACTAAACAGAAATAGAAAAGTAAAGTATTTGCAAAATTAAAAAAAGCTGCTACCACACAGTTTGGTGTAATTTATTTATGCCAATTAATAATTGTGGGATGTGTGGTAGGTTTCAAAACAGGGGGAGATGCAAAGACCTGGTTGGGAGGGGCACATGGGGAAGTAGTACCGGGAATTGCTCCTTGTGCAGTGTTTTCTACAAACACGGCATCTTTTTTGGGGATAACTTTGGGTGGGAGTGGAAGGGATGGGGCAAATAAAATGATGCTCAGACAGTCTCCGGACATCCTCTGACTCAAAGGCTTCCTCCTGTGCCTCCGAGTCAAAGAGGAGGCTCTCAATAATTTTCTCCTGGTATTGGAGGAAAGAGAGCGGTCCTTGAGACTTTTTATAAAGGATGAAGCTATTATAGGTAGCAACCTATAGGAGATAGATTGCTACCTTTTTGTACCAGGTCCTGGTTTTCCGCTTCACTAGATAAGGCTGAAGCACCTGGTCAGACAGATCTACACCTCCCATGAACTTATTGTAGTCTGCGACACAAAGCGGCTTCTGTTTGTCCCTGGTGGCGCCCCTGTCCCTGACCGTCACAGTGGTGTTCGCATGCAATGTGGTGAGCATGAAAACGTCCTTGGGGTCTTTCCATTTTATGGCAAGAAGATGTTCACTTGCCAGTGAGCAGGACACACCCTTCTCCAGACATTTAGACACCAACTGTGACGGTAGACCAACTCTGTTTTTTCTGATTGTTCCACAGGCCCCTGTGTTTGCAGCGTGGAGGGTATTTATAAAGGCGGACGCTGGTGTAATAATTATCGGTATACACGTGATAGCCTTTCTCAAGGAAGGGGATCATTAGCTCCCAGACAATTTTGCTTGGGATGCCAATTGTCTGGGGGCAGTTTGGGGGGTTGATTTGGCGGTCCCTCCCCTCGTAAATGAGAAAAGTACACGTGTACCTGGTTGTGCTTTCGTACATTTTGTATAGTTTTATACCATATTTGGCACGCTTGGAGGGGATAAATTGGCAGAAAGACAGACGGCCCTTGTAGCTCATAAGGGACTCGTCTATAGAAACATTTTTGTCAGGGGTATACGAATTTAGGAAGGAAGCTTTTAGAAGGGATATTAGGGGTCTCAATTTATAAAGTCGGTCATAATTTGGGTCATTTCTTTGGGGGGCTTGGGAATTATCGTTAAAATGGAGGAATCTTAAAAGGGTCTCATATCGGGATCGGGTCATGATGGCTGTAAACACAGCGGTGCTGTGCACTGTTTTTGTTGCCCAATATGAGCGGAGAGTACCGTATTTTGTGGACTATAAGACGCACCGGACTATAAGACGCACCCTGGTTTTAGAGGAGGAAAATGGGAAAATAAAACTTTAAGCAAAAAATGTGGTCATGACACACTGATATGGGGCGAGGATCTGCTGCTGACACTGTTATGGGGGTAATGTCCCCAAATTCTCTACTAAGGTACCCCATCCTGGTAATGATCCTCCTGCCTTGTATATGATCCTGCTATAAACCCCCATCCTGCTCATATACCCCCATCCTGCTCATATACCCCTATCCTGCTCATATACCAGCATCCTGCTCATATTCCCCCATCCTGCTCATATACTCCCATCCTGTTCATATACTCAATCCTGTTCATATATCCCAATCCTATTGATATACCCCCATCCTATTGGTATACCCCCCATCCATCCTGCTCATATTCCCCCATCCATCCTGCTCATATACTCCCATCCTGTTCATATATCCCCATCCTGTTCATATACCCCCATCCTGCCTGCTCATATACTCCCATCCTGCTATATGCCCCCATCCTGTTCATATACCCCCCCATCCATCCTGCTCATATACTCCCATCCTGTTCATATACCCCATCCTGTTCATATACCCCCATCCTGTTCATATACCCCCCATCCATCCTGCTCATATACTCCCATTCTGCTATATGCCCCCATCGTGCTCATATACCATCCTGGTATATGGCCTGTATCCTATAGCACAGAGAAAAAAATAAACGTTTATACTCACCTTTTCCTCACTCCCTCCAGCACCGATCATCTTCCTCTCTGCGCCACTGACCTGTGTGTGTTGAGCCGTTCCCCTGCAGCACGCGATGTCTTCCTGTCTGTGCTGATCAGCTGATCAGCACAGATCAGCTGACCGGCACAGACAGGAAGACATCGCGTGCTGCAGGGAGACGGCTCCACACACGGGGACGGGTGAGTGTACTGATTCACTGCACCCCGCACTGATGATGATGCGCGGAGAGCAGTGAATACAGCCGCACATGATCACTCCAGGCTGTAATTGCCAGGGGTGATCATGCGGCCTGCTCTTTGCTATGCGCGCGTCCCCGCTCGTCCCCGCTCGTCCTCCCGCCCACCTGTCAGCGCCGGCTTCTGCACTGAGAAATGGGCGGGAGGATAGGCGTGCATATGTAATGAGCGGGCCCACGTGGTCACGAGCAGGCGCTGCTACAGCCTGCTCGTGCCCCCGATGACCCGCAGCACCCTCATTCTCGGCCACAGCCCTATAGTCAGACCATAAGACGCACCCCCAACTTTCCCCCAACATTTGGGGGAAAAAAAGTGCGTCTTATGGTCCGAAAAATACGGTAGGTTTTTTTACTAACCCCATGTTAAAAGTAATGCCCAAAGACTTTTTTAGTTCGGGGACATTTGTGGGGATCCAGGAGCGGGAATGGATGGAGGTAGGATTTTGGGCTATATGTTGACGGGCATATAAATTGGTTTGGTGGGCAAATAATTGGAGGACTTCTGGGGTAACATAAATTTTGAAAAAATCTAATGGGGTAAAATTTGTGACATTTACATTTATACTTGAGGTTGCTACAAATGGAGGAATTTGAGGGGAAAAGGATTGGTCAGGATACCATACTGGGCGGGGAAGGGCACTACTTGGACCTGCCTCTGACCTTTCAGCAGTGAAGACCGACTCCGCTACCATCGGGCTGTCGGATCCCGAGGAGGAAGCCGAGTCGTCACTCTCTGAAAATTGCTCGATTTCAGAGGCAGACTCTGTATCTGAGCCTGAACTGCCGGAGGCAAGAAGCATGTATGCCTGCTCGGCGGTGAATGTTCTCTGCGCCATTATTTTTCACTGCCTAACAAAGAAGGGAATTTTGTTTACTTACCGTAAATTCCTTTTCTTCTAGCTCCAATTGGGAGACCCAGACAGTGGGTGTATAGCTACTGCCTCTGGAGGCCGCACAAAGAACTACACTTAAAAGTGTAAGGCCCCTCCCCTTCTGGCTATACACCCTCCCGTAGGAGTACAGATTCCTCAGTTTTAGTACCAAAGCAAGAAGGAGGAAAGCCAATAACAGTTTCAAAACAAATTCAATCCGATAACTAGATCGGAGAACTTAAGAAACAACGTGAACAACATGTGCACCCGAAAAAAAACGAAACCCTAAAAACAGATAGGGCGGGTGCTGGGTCTCCCAATTGGAGCTAGAAGAAAAGGAATTTACGGTAAGTAAACAAAATTCCCTTCTTCTTTTTCGCTCCTAATTGGGAGACCCAGACAGTGGGACGTCCAAAAGCAGTCCCTGGGTGGGTAAAAAGATACCACATGAACGGGCTGTCATACAGCCTCTTCCTACAGGTGGGCCACCGCCGCCTGAAGGACCCGTCTACCTAGGCTGGCGTCTGCCGAAGCGTAGGTATGCACTTGATAGTGTTTGGTAAACGTGTGCAGACTCGACCAGGTAGCCGCCTGGCACACTTGCTGAGCCGTAGCCTGATGCCTCAACGCCCAGGACGCACCAACGGCTCTGGTAGAATGGGCCTTCAGTCCAGATGGAATCTGAAGCCCAGCAGAACGGTATGTGTGAAGAATTGGTTCCTTGATCCACCGCGCCAGGGTGGATTTGGAAGCTTGCGATCCCTTATGCTGACCAGCGACTAGGACAAAGAGCGCATCCGAACGGCGTAGAGGCGCCGTGCGAGAAATGTAAATCCTGAGTGCTCTCACCAGGTCCAACAGATGTAAACCCTTTTCAAATTGGTGAACTGGATGCGGACACAAAGATGGCAAAGTGATATCCTGATTGAGATGAAAGGAAGAAACCACCTTGGGAGAAAACTCTGGAATTGGACGCAGTACTACCTTGTCTTGGTGAAACACCAGGAAGGGAGATTTGCAAGATAACGCCGCCAGCTCGGACACTCTTCGAAGAGATGTGACCGCTACAAGAAAAACTACCTTTTGTGAAAGCCGAGAAAGGGGAACCTCTTTCAAGGGCTCGAAAGGCGGCTTTTGAAGAGCAAGGAGAACCTTGTTCAGATCCCAGGGTTCCAATGGCCGTCTGTAAGGAGGAACGATATGACAAACTCCTTGGAGAAACGTGCGTACTTTAGAAAGCTGTGCCAAGCGTTTCTGAAAGAATACGGATAACGCGGAGACTTGACCCTTAAGTGAGCTAAGGGACAAACCTTTTTCCAACCCAGCCTGCAGGAAGGAAAGAAAAATTGGCAATGCAAATGGCCAGGGAGAAAACCCTTGAGCCAAACACCACGCTAAGAATATCTTCCACGTTCTGTGATAGATCTTAGCTGAGGAAGGTTTTCTAGCCTGTCTCATTGTGGCAACAACTCCCTGAGATAAACCTGAGGCCGCTAGGATCCAGGACTCAATGGCCACACAGTCAGGTTCAGGGCCGCAGAATTCTGATGGAAAAACGGCCCTTGAGACAGCAGATCTGGACGGTCTGGTAGTGCCCATGGCTGGTCTACCGTGAGATGCCACAGATCCGGGTACCACGACCTTCTTGGCCAATTTGGAGCGACGAGTATGGCTCGCTGGCAGTCGGACTTGATTTTCCGGAGAACTCTGGGTAACAATGCTAGAGGTGGGAACACATAGGGGAGTCGGAATTGCGACCAATCCTGAACCAATGCGTCTGCCGCCAGCGCTCGGTGATCGTGAGACCGTGCCATGAAAACTGGGACCTTGTTGTTGTGCCGTGACGCCATCAGATCGACGTCCGGCGACCCCCAGCGGCAACAGATCTGTTGAAACACGTCCGGGTGAAGGGACCATTCTCCTGCGTCCATGCCCTGGCGACTGAGAAAGTCCGCTTCCCAGTTTTCCACGCCTGGGATGTGAACTGCAGATATGGTGGACGCTCTGCTTTCCACCCACGTCAAAATCCGCTGGACTTCTTGAAAAGCTTGGCGACTGCGTGTTCCCCCTTGGTGGTTGATGTACGCCACCGCTGTGGAATTGTCCGACTGAATCCGAATCTGCTTGCCTTCCAGCCATTGTTGGAAGGCTCGCAGGGCAAGATAGATTGCTCTGATTTCCAGAACATTGATCTGCAAGGTGGACTCTTCCTGAGTCCACGTCCCCTGAGCCCTGTGGTGGAGAAACACCGCTCCCCACCCTGATAGGCTCGCATCTGTCGTGACCACTGCCCAGGACGGGGGAAGGAACGACTTTCCCTGTGACAATGAGTTGGGGAGAAGCCACCAACGTAGAGAGTCCTTGGCAGTCTGAGAGAGGGAGACCGTCCTGTCGAGGGACGTCGATTTCCCATCCCATTGGCGCAGAATGTCCCATTGGAGAGGGCGCAGATGAAACTGCGCGAACGGGACTGCCTCCATTGCTGCTACCATCTTTCCTAGGAAATGCATGAGGCGCCTCAGTGAGTGCGACTGGCTCTGAAGGAGAGATTGCACTCCAGTCCGTAGCGAGCACTGCTTGTCCAGTGGAAGCCTCACTATCGCTGATAGAGTATGAAACTCCATGCCAAGATAAGTCAGAGATTGGGTCGGGGTTAGATGAGACTTTGGAAAGTTGATAATCCACCCGAAAGTCTGGAGAGTGTTTAGCGCCACCTCCAGACTGTGTTGGCATGCTTCTTGAGAGGATGCCTTTATAAGCAGGTCGTCTAGATACGGGATGACCGAGTGACCCTGCGAGTGCAGAACAGCTACTACTGCTGCCATGACTTTGGTGAAGACCCGGGGGGCTGTTGCCAGACCGAAGGGTAACGCTACGAACTGTAGGTGCTCGTCGTGTATGACGAAACGTAGGAAACGCTGATGCTCTGGTGCAATCGGCACGTGGAGATACGCATCTTTGATGTCTATTGATGCTAGAAAATCTCCCTGAGACATTGAGGCTATGACGGAGCGTAGGGATTCCATCCGGAACCTCCTGACTTTTACGTGTCTGTTGAGCAACTTCAGATCCAGGACGGGACGATACGATCCGTCCTTTTTTGGGACCACAAACAGATTGGAGTAAAAACCGTGACACTGTTCCTGAAGAGGGACGGAGGTCACCACTCCTTCCGCCTTTAGAGCGGCCACCGCCTGCAACAGAGCATCGGCTCGGTCTGGTGGTGGAGAAGTCCGGAAGAAACGAGTTGGCGGACGAGAACTGAACTCTATCCTGTACCCGTGAGATAGAATATCTCTCACCCAACGGTCTTTGACGCTTGCTAGCCAAATGTCTCCAAAGTGGGACAGCCTCCCACCGACCGCGGGCGTGGGTATCGGAGACCGCAAGTCAGGAGGACGTCGTTTTGGCAACGGTTCCTCCGGCTGGTCTTTTTGGGCGTGACTGAGACCTCCAAGAATTTGAACGTCTCTGGTCCTTTTGAGTCTTTTTTGACGAGGCGAATTGGGACCTGCCCTGTCCTCGAAAGGACCGATAACCAGACTGACCCCTCCTCTGTTGGGGATTGTTTTGTCTGTGTTGCGGTAAGGAAGAGTCCTTACCCTTGGAGTGTTTGATGATTTCATCCAAACGCTCTCCAAACAATCGGTCACGAGAAAAAGGCAAATTGGTTAAGCACTTCTTGGAATGAGAATCTGCTTTCCAATGTCTCAACCACAGAGCCCTACGCAAAACAACTGAGTTGGCTGACGCCACTGCCGTGCGGCTCGTAGCGTCCAGAACAGCATTAATCGCGTACGACGCGAATGCCGCCATTTGCGAGGTCAATGGTGCTACCTGCGGGGCAAATGCACGTGTGACTGAGTCGACTCGCGCAAGCCCTGCCGTGATAGCTTGGAGTGCCCATACGGCCGCAAAAGAAGGCGCTAATGACGCTCCAATCGCTTCATAGATGGATTTCAGCCAGAGCTCCATCTGCCTGTCAGTGGCATCTTTAAGTGCCGCTCCATCTTCAACAGCAACCAAGGATCTAGCTGCAAGCCTGGAAATTGGAGGATCCACTTTTGGACACTGGGTCCAACCCTTGACCACTTCAGAGGGAAAAGGGTAGCGTGTATCTTTAAGTCGTTTAGGAAAACGCCTTTCAGGATAAGCGTGGGGTTTCTGGATTGCGTCTCTAAAGTCAGCGTGGTCCAGAAAAGTGCTTAATGTACGCTTAGGGTATCTGAAATGGATTCTCTCGTGCTGTGAAGCTGACTCCTCTACAGGAGGAGCTGGTGGGGAAATATTCAACATTTTATTGATGTTAAATATAAGATCATTAACTATGGCGTCACCCTCTGGTGTATCAAGATTGAGAGCGGTCCCAGGATCAGAATCCTGATCAGTTACGTCCGCCTCATCACCCATAGATTCATCCCGCTGGGATCCAGACCATTGAGATGAATGTGAAGGCCCGTCATAACGAGCCCGCTTAGGCTGCCCGGGGCCATCGTCCGAGTCAGAGTCTTCACCCTGAGGTGTAGATGCCCGTCCCGGAGCTAGGAGCTGAGGGGGACCAGGGGGCAATACATGCACAGTGTCCGTGGTCTGAAGTACAGGCCTAGCTCGCAATGTGTCAAGAATTTGTGACATAGTGAGAGACATTCTGTCAGCAAAAGCTGCAAACTCAGTTCCTGTCACCTGGACAGCATTCACAGGTGGTACACCCTGGGACACGTCCAGCAGAGGTCCCGACTGTGCAAGCGCCGCAGGGGCCGAGCACTGCACACAATGGGGGTCCGCGGAGCCTGCCGGTAGAAAAGTCCCACATGCGGTGCAGGAAGCATATAATGTCTGTGCTTTGGCACCCTTGCGTTTTACGGGCGACATGCTGCTGGCTCTCTGCATGTGAGAGAGTCTATAGCCAAAGGGCGACCAGCGCTATGCAGTATAAAGTATTTGTAGGAACAAAATACTAAAAATACTACGAGCACAAGAGGGGGTGAGCCCTGAGGGCTGCTTACCGCCCGCTGAACAGCGGGTAAGAGGCTGCTGAATGCCTTGTCTGGGTCTCCCCGGCTCCCCTCTGCAGCGCAGCGTGTCTGGAAAGAATGGCTGCCGGCTTGTGTGGAGAGGGGCGGTCCGTGGGAGTTCCCAAACAAAAGTGCGGGAACAGTGTCCCCTCTGTGCTGACTGTGAGGGCTGGAGTATGTAAAAACGACTCCAGCCCTCAGCGCTGATGCACTGGCCAGCGTCCCGCCCCTCTCCTGACTGGCAGGTCTGGGGCGGGAACGAACGAAAGCAGGCCGCAAAAGCCGGGGACTCGAGTTATCAGCGCGGCCGCCGTAAAAGCGCGGGCCGCGCTGAAGTCCCCGGCGCACTACAAGTGCCAGCCGCGCCGCTGTTCCAGCGGCCGGCGCGACCGAGCCTAGACGTGGGCAGCGTCCCGCCCCTCTCCTGACTGGCAGGTCCGGGGGCGGGAACGAACGGAAGCAGGCCGCAAAAGCCGGGGACTGTAGTTATCAGCGCGGCCGCCGTAAAAGCGCAGGCCGCGCTGAAGTCCCCGGCGCACTACAAGTGCCAGCCGTGCCGCAGCCCCAGCGGCCGGCGCGGCCGATCCCATAAGTGTGCCTGCTTCAGCTAAGCTGAATGAGGCCATGGCACAGGCGCCGCAGCGCTGATGTCCCCCGGCGCACTACAACACCCAGCATGCTGCGGTGTGAGCGCCAAATGCACGGGGACACAGAGTACCTTAAGGAAGCAGGGCCATGTCCCTGATGTACTCCGCTCCATCCAGCATCTTCTCCAGGGGCTGTAGATGGAGCCCGGTCTCAGTGCCTGGAGACCGGTAAATCCCACTTCACCCAGAGCCCTGTAAAAAGGGATGGGGAAGGAATCAGCATGTGGGCTCCTGCCGCCGTACCCGCAATGGGTACCTCAACCTTACAAACACCTCCGACATAAGTGGGGTGAGAAGGGAGCATGCTGGGAGTCTGTATAGACCCTCTTTTCTTCCATCCGACATAGTCAGCAGCTGCTGCTGACTAAAAACAATGGAGCTATGCGTGCGTGTCTGACCTCCTTGCGCACAAAGCTAAAACTGAGGAATCTGTACTCCTACGGGAGGGTGTATAGCCAGAAGGGGAGGGGCCTTACACTTTTAAGTGTAGTTCTTTGTGCGGCCTCCAGAGGCAGTAGCTATACACCCACTGTCTGGGTCTCCCAATTAGGAGCGAAAAAGAAAAACCCTGATCCTAACCATGATCGTAACACTGATCCTAACCCTGATCTAACAAAAAAAAAATTCTAAAATAAAAATTCTAACTAAGGTGGGATTCTGACGGAAGTGATGAGGATATTTGGGGGTATGATATTTTGGGTGAGGATATTGGGGATGAGGATGAGTGATTTATAATAAAAATTGTTTTTTTTTTCTGACAAGAAGGAGCAGCAAACGTAGTCTCTCTCTCTTCTCTCCCAGATCAACTACAAGGGAGGAAAGAGAGAGGCAGACCCAAATGCTGCCATTTCCAAAATATTTTGGGTATTTGATCACTGTGATAGGATCTACCACAGTGATCAAATGTCAGGAACCAATGAAATTGGTTTCTGATGTTGCTAGGTGGAAAGAGGCAGGCTTCAGCGGTCGAGCTGCGCATGCGCCCGCCATTTTACAAGGAAACGAGAAGGAGGGGGGCCGGGGGAATGCCGTGGGAACTTGGTAACGAGACCTAGGTACCGAGGAGGGACCGAGAGGGACCGGACAAGGACCGTTCTGTCACATTTGACTGTTAGATCACGTCAAATATGAGAGAAACCATTAAAAACCGGCATTTTATTTTCATGGTATATGATCACCGTTATAGGGTTAATAACGGTGATCACCATACCTTTAAATGAAAAAAAACGGCCCAAACCGTGATCTCCGGGGTCTCAGCTACCCCCGGTAGCTGAGAACCCGGAAATTTTCCGACTCTGGGGGGCTCTATACCCTTTTTTCCGACCGCCATTAAAAAGCGGCGGTTCGGAAGAAGTACCCTTAATTACCGCCGTTAAAAGGCGTATCGGCGGTCGTTAAGGGGTTAATCTTTCTAACTTCATACAAAAAAACAAGTTTAAAAAATGATGGTAATGTAAAGTAAGCATGTGGTAAATGTTATTTATTAATGATTTTGAGTGATATAAGAATTTGGTATACAGATTTGAAGTTTAAAAACTGTAAAATTTTGTAATTTGTTGTTAAATTTTGTATTTTTTTCATAAATAAACGCAAATAATATCAAACAAAATTTACCACTAACACAAGTAAACATTCTCAGAATGACTGGGATCCGCTGAAGCATTGAAATGATATTACCACTAGTGATGAGCCAGCGAACTCGCCACAGCTCGGAACTCGATAAAGTCTCAAGCAATGAAGTTTAAAAATGCTTGACTTGCCCACTGGCTTCCATTATATTTGATACTCGGATTGCGTCAGAGCACCCCGATGGTCGAGCGAGTAACGAGCATTGACGAGCCCGCTTGCTCATCACTAATTTCCACATATGCTTGAAAAAGTCTGCTGCACCAGTCGAAACGTTGCATATGGATTAAAGATAATTTTTCACTAATCACCCAGGAGCAGCTGTCCTTTTCTTTTTATAATTGCCACATAAAGTGATACTGGTAAGAACTGATAAAATTAGCCAGGTCTTGAAGACAAAAACAGGCCCTGGCATGAAAGGGTTAGCAATCCGCAGTCTGCATCTTTCCATGTTGCAGATCTCATGGCTCAACAGTTGAATGGAAAATTACCCAATACTGTACCTTTGGTTTCCTCCAATTTCATATCACAGACACAATGGGTTTTTTTCACATGGATTCATGTATGATCCATTAAAAATAAAAATGGGGCATGTTCCATAGCACTCTGATTTGCAGTGGTATTACATTTCTTTTCTTCTTTGGGTCAAGGTGGAGATCGCAACACCAAATAGCATCAAACTCTGTCTGTGTAGTCCTTACACATGGCTTTACCATAGGTAAGACAAAAGTTATAAAGCTACTAGTGGCATAGAATTGGTGATGTGGAAACATAGCAGGTCCTGTCTCTAGGTAGGTGTGGAATTTTGTTCCAGAATTTGCAGTAAGGCCTAGGATATACTCCATAGAGTTACCCAAGCCTGTGTAGTGCCCATCTAATTTGATTCTTAGCTTACTCTACACAAAGGCCAAAGCAAGACAACGAAGGATAAGACCATAACCTGATGAAAGCATATTGTCTGCTGAAACGCGTGTATTAATAGGAGCTTATAATTAATAAAGTACAACATTTAATATCAGCAAGTGGTTCCTTATGCTCTACATCAGACCGAAAGAACTCTTTTCCAAAGACCATAACCAGGACACATTTGAGTCTATAGTTTTGCTAAAACCAAGGGCAGAAACAGCATTTTGAAGTATAGAGTTCTGGGCTAATATTGGAGTTTAAACATTGTGGCTTGTAAGCTTATGTATACTTATTGCTACGTTAACTTCATATAGGTATTCTAGACGGAAAGACTAAGTTATATTTACTTGGTTTATGGATAATTCGATATGGATCAATTTGACTTAATGTCAGTCTATTACAACACATCAATTCAATTTTCCTTTCAAGTAAATACTTTTTTTTGAAATTTACTAATGTCTTGTAGTCTCTGAAAATTGCCAAAAACTTTTGGACTGTGATAAAGCAATGGACATGGTGATGGCAATTTTGCACACTGTAATGAAACTAGATTATACAATCGTTCAGAAAATATTCAGATATCCTTTATGTTTGGTTCTGAAATTGTACTTTATGTTCAAAATTACAACCATCAATCTCTTTGTAGAAGAACAAAAGCATGTCTTGTTTTTTTCTCTTTCCCTTTTTACTAACAGTATAAGGACTATTTCAATTAGCTTCCAGTGGCTTTGTAAAACGAGTCTGAAAGAAATGGATCAGAATAGAGAAAGTTGGGGGCTAGTACACTCTCTCCACAGGCTAACACAATAGAACTAGTATTTCAAAGACGTGGAGAAAAGAAGACTTTGCAATGGTGTGCCAGTGACAGCGGGTGATATGGGCTGTTTGAATGTGCTTCTGTTACAGAACTCTTTATCAAAGGACGATGAAGCAACCCTGCAATTTCATATTAAGTAAAGATAAATCTTCCCAGTCAAATTTTGTGAACAGTTGTTTCTTTAATATGGAGTAGCATGCTCATGTACTGTATGCAATATTCAGTTACTCTCTTTACTCATCTTTGTATGTGTGATGATACAATAATTGTTAGAGCCTAACACGCTCAATAAATGGAACAAATATGTAATATAGTTACATACGAAAAAAATATATTAAAGATATTGTAGATAGTCTGTATATATATATATATATATATATACAGTGCTGGCCAAAAGTATTGGCACCCCTGCAATTCTGTCAGATAATACTCAGTTTTTTCTTGAAAATGATTGCAATCACAAATTCTTTGGTATTATTAACTTCATTTATTTTGCTTGCAATGAAAAAACACAAAAGAGAATGAAACAAAAATCAAATCATTGATCATTCCACACAAAACTCCATAAATAGGCCAGACAAAAGTATTGGCACCCTTAGCCTAATACTTGGTTGCACAACCTTTAGCCAAAATAACTGCGAACAACCGCTTCCGGTAACCATCAATGAGTTTCTTACAATGCTCTGCTGGAATTTTAGACCATTCTTCTTTGGCAAACTGCTCTAGGTCCCTGAGATTTGAAGGGTGCCTTCTCCAAACTGCCTTTTTGAGATCTCTCCACAGGTGTTCTATGGGATTCAGGTCTGGACTGATTGCTGGCCACTTTAGTAGTCTCCAGTGCTTTCTCTCAAACCATTTTCTTGTGCTTTTTGAAGTGTATTTTGGGTCATTGTCCTGCTGGGAAGACCCATGACCTCTGAGGGAGAGCCAGCTTTCTCACACTGGACCCTACATTATGCTGCAAAATTTGTTGGTAGTCTTCAGACTTCATAATGCCATGCACACGGTCAAGCAGTCCAGTGCCAGAGGCAGCAAAGCAATCCCTAAACATCAGGGAACCTCCGCCATGTTTGACCGTAGGGACCGTGTTCTTTTCTTTGAAAGCCTCTTTGTTTTCCCTGTAAACTCTATGTTGATGGCTTTTCCCAAAAAGCTCTACTTTTGTCTCATCTGACCAGAGAACTTTCCTCCAAAACGTTTTAGGCTTTCTCAGGTAAGTTTTGGCAAACTCCAGCCTGGCTTTTTTATGTCTCAGGGTAAGACGTGGGGTCTTCCTGGGTATCCTTCCATACAGTCCCTTTTCATTCAGATGCCGACGGATAGTACGGGTTGACACTGTTGTACCCTCGGACTGCAGGGCAGCTTGAACTTGTTTGGATGTTAGTCGAGATTCTTTATCCACCATCCGCACAATCTTGCGTTGAAATCTCTCATCAATTTTTCTTTTCCTTCCACATCTAGGGAGGTTAGCCACAGTGCCATGGGCTTTAAACTTCTTGAAGACACTGCGCATCGTAGACACAGGAACTTTCAGGTCTTTGGAGATGGACTTGTAGCCTTGAGATTGCTCATGCTTCCTCACAATTTGGATTCTCAAGTCCTCAGACAGTTCTTTGGTCTTCTTTCTTTTCTCCATGCTCAATGTGGTACACACAAGGACACAGGACAGAGGTTGAGTCAACTTTAATCCATGTCAACTGGCTGCAAGTGGGATTTATTTATTGTCAACACCTGTTAGGTGCCACAGGTAAGTTACAGGTGCTGTTAAATACACAAATTAGAGAAGCATCACATGATTTTTCAAACAGTGCCAATACTTTTGTCCACCCCCTTTTTTATGTTTGGTGTGGAATTATATCCAATTTGGTTTTATGACAATTTTTTTTATTTTTTTTTCATTGAAGACAAATTAAATGAAGATAATAACACCAAAGAATTTGTGATTGCAATCATTTTCAAGAAGAAACTGAGTATAATCTAACAGAATTGCAGGGGTAACAATACTTTTGGCCAGCACTGTGTATATATATATATATATATATATATATATATATATATATATATATATATATATATATATACTGCTTAAAAAAATAAAGGGAACACTTAAGCAACAAAATGGTATTTTAGTGCTCCCTTTATTTTTTTTGATTAGTATATGTATATATATATATATATATATATATATATATATATATATATATATATATATATACAGTATATACTGTGTATGTATATATATATATATATATATATACAGGCGCATAGTGTATATGTATTACACCATTAAATATTTTACACAGTCAGAGATTTGGATACACCGTTTGCTGCAATGTTTTTACTTGTTATTGGAATGTCCATATTGTTGATTCAGACCAAGGGCAGCAAAACCACAAGAGAACACATATGGAGACAAGGAGTAAAGAAACACATCTGAAGCAAACCAGAATTTGTCTTATTGGCATCCTCTCAACCACCTACATCAGGAATTTACCTTGAAAGGCTTTGCAGAAACAGATATGCAAAAAGTGAAATACTACCAAAAAGTTTATGACCATCAGGCATGTTTTGCAAAGGCAGTGATAATACACAGTTCCATATAAGGCTAAACCATATTCCACAACTATTCTAAGCCAGAATATGGCAAGAACCACTGTAAGTAAAGACAATTGACAGTTCATCGTTGCTTTATGATAAGAAGGTCAGTCAATCTGTAAAATTGCTAGAACCTTGAAGGTATCCTTAAGTGCTTTCATGAAAAGTACCTCTGCTGCAGAGGATAAACTAGTCAGAGTTGCCAGCCTCAGGTAAAAATCAAATTAGTAGCATGTACAAAAGTATTGTATATACAGGAGCTTTTATCACATCCAGAGGTGTTAACATTGAGTTGATCCCTCCTTTGCAGATAAAATAGCTTACACTCTTCTAAGAAGGATTTATTCAAATGTTTAGGTAATTTTTGCCCATTCATCTCAAATAGCAGTTGTGAGTTCAGACACTGACTAATTTATCCCAAAGGGTATTTGATGTGTTTGAGGTCAGGGCTCTGGTGGGCCAGTCAAACTCACAAACCATTTTATAATTGTTTTACTTGGGCACTGTCATGAAAACAAACAAACAGAAAAGGGCCTTCCCAAATGGGTCCCACGAATGTGGAATCATTTAACTGCCCAAAATGTCTTGGCATGTTGAAAGATTAAAATTTCCTTTCACTGAAACCCTGAAAAAACACATAGCTTTACATGCCCTCTATTAATCTCTACAGTTAGCACAATATAGCCATGCAGGTAACCCTCTTGTGGCATTCGCCAAACCCAGACTCATTTATCAGACTGCCAGATACAAAAACTTGATGTGTCACTCCATAGAAGTGCTCCAGGTTCCAGTGGTGCCACACTTTATACCCCTCTGACCATCACTTGGCAATATGCTTGATGAGATAAGGTTTGCATTCAGCTCATTGGCCATGAATCTTAGAGTATAATTTCAACAGTGGATTTCTCTAAAACAGCAAGTGGATTTCAAAAAACAAGATAAGGATTTAATTAGCCTTAAAGTGACTTTACATACATGCCATTGATTTTGAATATACAATCCTGATGACAGGTTGTGATGCTCACAGCCAGTGTAGGTCACAGGGGGACCCGGGCTTACCCTTAAGTGGGAGGGACTTAACTAAGTGCCTACTGTGAGGCAGATGCCAGGTACCATTCCCAGGGTAATGACCAGGACTGTGGCAGCAGACCCATAGGACAGGTGACAGACTCAGATATAAGCAGGTACACATGGGGTGACTGAGGAAGGCTGGACTGGACAGGTGAGTATGGCAGTGACAGATAGGTATAAAAAGGCAGGTACAGGTGACTGACACAGGGATAAACGGTACCTGACAACTAGCTGGTAAACTGGTAGGCAAACTAAGGATCTTGCGCAGGCACCTCCCCTAATGGGAGGGTGCCTTAAATACATAAGGCCTCTTAGCCATAGGCTGAGAGGAATTTCTTGGAAATACATGCTGGTTATTTAAGAAGAGGGCCGGTGTGCATGTGGCGCCCTGGACTAGCCAGGTCGTCACAGGTAACACACAAACACCCCCACCCCCATTAGACAGTAACATTAGTCAAACACAAAACCCTTGTTGCCTCCCTCCAGGGTCTGATGTCCACACCAGATGGGGCGGAGCCAAGTGGTTGGACCCACCCACCGAGGAGTTCACAGGCCTGGAGGTGGAAAAAGAGACAGTCTGAGTTCAGGAGTTCAGTGGAGGAGGTTGAAGTGAAGAGTGTCTGGGTTTGGGGCCCAGGCACTGACAACAAGGTTGGCAGATGGTGGTGGCCGTCTGCAGGAGTGGTGAATCGACGCGGAACCGTAGGACCAGGGTCGGGCGTTGGCCCGCCGGTACCGATCGGGGAGCGAAGTGAAACCAGCACACACAGGCAGGGCCATCGGACTAGGCTTGGAGTTGCCGTCAACAGTCAAATCCGAGTGTGACAGGAACCCCAGCTGGTTTCCTAACAGCCAAAGACCCGTCAGAACGCAACCGCCCACACCGTGAGGGTATACAGCTACCGCCTAAGGCTAGAGACCCAAGGCCAGTGTCTGCGGGCAAACGGGCTCCTCCAGCATCCATACACCGGGGAGCGGACTACCGTTGGGGATCCACTGTAGTCAAACAAGTACACAAAGGTGCAGGGAAAGACAGCCGCCATCACCTGTCCGGGGAGAGACACTGAAGCTCGCTGCGGGACCCGTCCATCCAGCCGTTTGGTTTACCGAGGACTTTGTGCATCTCTTACTGAGTGAGTACACCCGTGCCATCCGGCACCGCGCCGCGCTGTCCCTGCAACCCTGCACCTCACCAACCCTGCCTCCCCGTCACACCACCGGGCCTCGGGACCACCGACCCCTACCCACGGAGGGGGAAAACAACATCCCAGCTGCTCCCTACCATTGCTCCCGGGATCCCCGTCACCAGCAGCGGTGGTGCCTATCTTCACCACAACCCGTGGGTGGCGTCACGGACTAAATCCCCCAAACCAACCACCCCTTTCACTCACGGGCGAGGAGCGCCGCTCAAGTCCCCAGATCCGGCCCACCGCTTGAGCCACTGAGCAGCAGCAGCTGCAGCAGCGCCGAACCCGAGCGTTAGCGAGAGCGCAGCAGCGACGGCGTCCTCCCTGCCAGCAACATACATGTGTCCTAAGCACACTCCCAGGAGACCTGAGCTGCGTACACAAGCCCAGGGAGGAGGAGGATGCAGTAGCACATATGGACAGTTGCAGGGCAGCAGGGGAGGAAGCAACCCAGCCGGGGTGATGAGTAAGTTGGCGTCCCTGCAGAGACGCCGGTGCTATACAGGTTCTTTTTAACTCATACTGCTCCATTGGCATAATTAAAAAAACAACAAACAAACATTATTTTTTCATTTCATAATAATAATAATTTTCAAAATATGATAACTTCAGTCTGATTAGTCTTTGGTATTTTACATTGAACATTATGCTTTACTTAGTGGAGGAGGCTGTTGTCCTGTCAATCACAGTCATTTTAAAATTCTTTGCCAATACTAAGGTTTCAATCTTTTTGTGCTCCTTATTGTCTCACATTCACAGAGAATTACATAATCTGGACAATTCTGATTTTTCTTAGAAACACCTTTTGCAAATGTAAATCTTTGTGGGACTTTGATACTTGATCTAACAAGTGTCAGGCTGTGTTTGTTTTGACTACTAGAGTTTTTGTTTTTATTAACTGATCTAGACGAAAGATATCTACTACTTCTATGCCTTCATCTTCAACTGTGTTGGAATATTGCTGAATATTGTATCTCATGTATATATAACTTTACATGAGAACTTGTGCAATAAGATACAAAATGAACTCAATCAATATGTGAGACATTGAGCAAATGTCCATTTCCAATTGGCATCATTTGATCAACAGTATGCTTAGTACTAGTTGTCTTTCTAGTCATATTTCTAATATGTTCTGTTAAGGTTATTTTTAGTGATGAGTGAACCCGAGGTTCAGTGTTCAGTGTTCGTACCAATCAGAGACTTTACAAATAAACAGAGTTTGGGTTCGGAGTTCAGGTGCTTTACGTATGCAAACCAGTCATGTGAGCATTGCTGTGCTCAGGTACACTCGGTGCTCAGCCCAGAGCGAGCTGCTTGCAGTGTTTCAACAGCTTGAACCAGGGTTAACAACAACATGATTGGATGTAGTGTGTAAAAAAAAGGAAAAACCCCGCCCACACCCAGTATTCTGTTTATGGCTGGCTGCATGTGAGCGGAGACTCGAACTGCCCTATTAGTGACCTCCATTAGGGTTCAGGTCAAGTCCGGGTCCCAATCCGAACATTATCTAAAGTCAGACTTAATCCGCTAAACCGAACTTCCACAGGTTTGCACATCTCTAGTTATTTTGTGTAATTGTTGAGTAAGAGTAGACAGTCAGAGCACGTTGTCAGAGTACTCGGAAGCGTTCAGAAATCAGGTCACTTACGGTGGCAGCACTAGTCTCTGCAAGTTCACTAACTGTCTGCTCTGCTCTGTTGCTGGTTCATTACAGCTGATATGAGCTGGCAAGACAACGCATGCTCTCTTGGTGAACATTGCACAATGACAGTGCAAAGGGACAGACCAACCCCTAAAATGAGTGTCATTGATGACGATTCTTTTCAGGGAGGTGGCAGAGGCTATGACAGTGATTGCAGCCTCTGTGTCACGGGTGTGTCACACTTGACAGATAGTCCTGTGGTGTCCAGCTGTAGAAGGTTGCAGAGTTTGGCTACACAAGCTGCTCCCTGACCTTCCCTTTTTCACTGCTTGTGGTTATTCCCTTTCTCTTTAGGACCCTTTCCTCACCTTTCAGCTGTTAATCATCAGCACTTCCCTTTGTGTCTTTAAATACTCTTATTACCTCTTGCTCTTTGCTAGTGATAGGTTTAATACTGTTTACAGGTCTTGAGTGCAAGCACTTGGCTTGTATTCATCGGGAGAAACTTTGTTGTTGTTGCAGTTCATATCTCTGAGTCATCTATAAGTCATTCTTATACTTTCCTCTGTGTGTATTCTTTGTGTGTTCTTTAGTATTTCGAGGTGTTGACTAGGCGCTCATCCCATCCATTCCCTACCTAGGGCCCAGCTCAGGGTTAGCAAGGGTCAGGCATCTTGCTCGGTGCATAGTTGTGGAACTTATCAAGGGTTTACTGTACCTAGCGGCACACCCTGTCCCCTAATGACACTTCTTTTGAGAATCCCAGCTTACATTGGGGTTCTTACATGAAGCGTCATCAGACAGGAAATAAAAAAGTCAACAGCAGTTTCATAGTGTAGTTAATGAACAGTAGGGAATTTTTACCATATTAGAAATTTGTTTAGATTAACTCAATAAAGAGATAAGGATTTGATTGAATATTTGTTTAGCCTTTGGACCACCCCTTTAATATCTCCCCCTCTTTGACAAGTTAAAATTAATTACCCTACATTGTGTTCAAGTATTTACACCCTAATGCTTAAATCACACAATTCCAAAATATTTTAATTGTTTTAATGCAAATGCAGCACCCTGGGGTAACAGGTGTCACAGAGGACTGCATTACCCCGGGTTCCTGGAAGACCAATGCTGGTAACTGCACTATACACACATAAACTGCCCTCTTCCCAGGCTGAGCAACAGGCTAGCAACGGGTTTAGAGAGGTAGCTGCCCATTGGCTGGGACCTGCCCAATCCGGTAGCCAGAAGCTCCGGGGAGGGGTGTGGTCAGTTTTGACAGTTGAGAGTAGTCTGAGGGGATGGTAGGAGGTGAAGGAAGTTTCGATTGGAGAAGATGGTCGGTGTGTGTGGGGTCAGAAGTGGACCCCAGTTAACTAAAGACGAGACCGGTCACCTGAAGGGGAATAGAGCCAGTACCCTAAGGGACCGAGCATGGCGGGGTACAGGACTCTAGTTCGGACGGAAGCTCCAGGCCCATCCGATAATTCTGAAGGTAATCGGGGACTTTCATGGCCCATTATCACCAAAGAGTATGGGGCACAGAAGCAAAGTGGGAACCCGGGAACAGGGACAGGAGTCCAACCCTTAAATTGATTCAAGCTGCCTGCCGGACGTATTTGGGGAAGAGACACACGGAAAGACCAGGGAGGAACCCTAAGACACTCCAGGCCACAGGGACCCCCAATTTAAAAAAGTGCAAAGGAGGAAGAGCTCATTGGGTCGCCATACCAGCACTAGAACTAAGAGAACCCAGGACCCACTGAACCAGCACGAACCGGGTTGCTGTACTAGAGTAGTAAGTAAAGAACAAGTTTCACCGCAGTCCCTGTGTACATCTGAATTCTTTCTGCACCCCATACAACAGTCAACATCCACACTGGAGCTCAGCCCTACTTGCGGAGGGCCTTGTCACCTAAGCTGCTTAGTAACACCAGCCCCAGCAGTGAGAGACTATGTAGCGGCGGCTTCTACACATGTGTAGAAGCCGCCGCTACATAGTCTCTCACTGCTGGGGCTGGTGTTACCACAAGTGGCGTCAATAACATTAAAAACTATCTGTCCCCTATAAATATAACCCCTTTTACAAGCGGCCCCTGGGGTCACAGAAGCAGGCACTGGCCACCACTGACATAGACTCTGAGAACTGCCCGGGTCCGATCAGCTCCCCTGCAGGCCCTGGGGCGCGGCACAAATAGAACTTAAAGGATCACATTTAGTCCAAGTTGTTTAATTTGTAATTACTAATATCCTTTTTTTGCTATTTTGATGTCTATTCATGCTCCTTTTCCAAACCGCCCACAGAAAGAGTCTGTTACAATATCTACAACACTCCAAAGGTTGGAGATATCTTAAAATGCTATTAAGTACAACTACTGCATTTATGAGTCTGCAGATTAGCTATGGTTCCTCTAGAGAACCCGGGGGTATTTCACAACATTGTTACAGTTTGCATGCCAACCATGATGGCTAGACATTGGTTATGATATTTGAACAAATCCAATTAAATTTAATTAAATTAATTAAATCCATACTTTAATATATGCAATAACCTAGGAATACAAAGACATATACAGTATATACAGTAAGTGGCAGCATTTATAGGTTATTATAAATGATTTTATATATTTTTTATTGAGGTTTTACATTAATAGCATCAAACATATATTGTACATGTTTTATGATGGTGAGAATGAGCCATATTATTGCTTTAGTCTTAGTTCACAGGAACATTAAAAATGTTAACCTCTTCACCACCAGGCAATTTTGCTTTTACCTTTTTCCTCCCCTTCTTTCAAGAATCATAACAGTTTTATTTTTTTTTGTCAATATAGCCACATGAGGGCTTGTTTTTTGAAGGTTGGGTTTTACTTTTGAACGACACCATTTATTCTGCCCCATGTTGTACTGGAAAACATGGAAAAAAAATCCAAGAGCAGTGAAATTGCAAAAAAAGTTAAATGTTTTTTATTTATTTATTTATTTATTTATTTATTTACCACGTTCACTATATAGTAAAACCGATTAGAAAACATAGGGCAGTATATATGGACTTCATCAAAGATAAAAGGCAACAACTTCAAAAAGCATATATATGAAAACGGAGACAGAAGTCTTTAAATTTGCCTGATGAACACTATACCCCATAATAACATAGTCACCAATCAACAGTGCTAGTGCACATATAAAACGTTTTTTATTTTTAATTGGTCAGACACGAAGTATAACAGGGGTATAGACAATAACAATGTTTTAAGAGCAGGTTAAGACAGAGAGAGGCGATTAAATCCCCATGTGGAGCCGCATGTTGCAAAAGTACATACAATGATATAGGTGGTACACTTAGTTCCCCACAGTGGTGAGCGCTGGGTCATCAAGTGAAAACATTCAGGATAGCCAGCTGACTTCCAGAAGGATAATATACAAGACAGGATCACAAGAGTAAATGTCAATACATATTAAGCCAGCAATTACATGTAACATCACCACAGTGCAAAAACCAGAGTGGGGCTTACCAGAGTAAGTAAAGGCACATGCGGGGACACATGGGGAGCAGTCCCAACACGTGTTTCGTGCAAATGACTTTCTCGGGGGACCATAAAACCAAACTGTCAGTATAATTTCCCAGGGCAGTATGAGTACATGAGTACATAGATGCCAAACATGTATAGTTTTTTTTTGTGTTTGTTTTTTTATTTAAGTAGTGAAAAAAATGCAGGAATTTGTAAAAACTAAGGATTTTACTTTTGTTGCAATTTTCCGAGACCTGTATCATTCTCATTTTTTATGCTCTGTGAGAATATGGCAAACTGTGGAAGGAGAAGTGCAATATGGTGTTACCAAAATTAATGGAAAGTAGATAAAATGTGAATATACTCACAGCAAAAAAAAGAGGGCAACCAGTCCAGTTAGCCCAGGCCAACACATCTAATGCACCAACAGGATGCAGACAAACCTCTCAACATGATGGACACTTCACAGGTGCAAGGTAAATTGCACACTAGTGGCGCGCATAGGGCACTGTTCACACTCGTATGCGCATGGTATCCAGCCAGCAACCTATTATCACGCCCTTACTATTAGGTTAGGCGGGTTACCCGGACATTGCTCACTGCAGCACACAAGCGACATAGACTCCACTATGCACGGCCGTATTAAGAGGCCCGGCTGCACCCCGTATTAAAAAAGTGCAAAAAAAAAAACATAGGGCAGTATATATGGACTTTTTTATTTTTTTTGCACTTTTGCCTGTTGTCCTGATGAAGGGAGCTGAGACTCCTGAAACGCGTTGACCTGTGCATGAAATATAAAGACATCAATTATTAATACGTTCCTGATGTGGTGATAAGCGCGGCAGGATTACCCGATTCTCTCCCTACCCCCTGATTTTTTAGGCTCTGGTGCTGAGTGGTGGCTTATTTTTTGTGCCGTGAACTGTTGTTTTTACTGATACCTCTTTGTTGTAGATGTTTTGATCGCCTTTTATTGCAATGTTGCGGCGACCTAAAAATGTAATTCTGTAGTTGTGATTTTTTTCGAATCATGAAATTTATTAATCAGATTAATATACTTTATATTTGATAGAGCGGACATTTCTGAATGTGGCGATACCAAATATAATTGTAATTATAATGTAATTTTCATTTTTGTTTATGAGGCAAAAGTGGGGTGATTTTAACTTTTGTGTTTACAGGAGGATCGTGAGGACAGGTACGGGGTTCACCAGCTTTCATGACAACCTATCTGTGCCCTGCAATCACGTGACAGGGGCGCTCATGGGTGGGATTATTGAAGTGTTTTCTGTCACTGTGTGTTATAAGCCATGGTCAGAGATTGACAGGGGCATTTAACTGGTTAACACAGCTGGTAGCGGCACTAGATGGCTGCTTAAATCAGTTGTCAGGTGTTGAAAAACATGTGGGCTCAGCGTGTGAGCCCGCATCAAAGGCAGAGACACGGCCGATGACTTACATGTATGTCATCGTTCGTGAAGGGGTTAAATGTGAAACCCATTGCCGGTTTTTGTAGAAACAATTTCAGAGAAGAAAAGCAACAGTGTTTTTTATACTCTTTCAAATGATTTCCCTGCTATGACTTTTTTTTCCTGAAAGTTAACCTCTCCTTTTATTCCCATCCTTACCTTAGTGTTAGTTCTTACAGTTCCTTTCTACTTCCAGCAATTGACAGCTTTTCAATCTTTTACTTTCAGGAACAAAATGAACATCTAAAATGTTACACTTGTTACTGTACTTTTTACAAACAATTTTTGAAGAATAAAAATGTCATGGTGACCCTCCATAACGATCTACATGCAGACGTCTCTGAGAGGTAAGCTCTCCATCATTCCCTTACGGTAATAAAGTCTAGAAGACTTTCCCTCTTTTTCCTTATTATTCACCTCCACCCACTGGGATTAAATTTGCCTTTCCCAAGTTCATTGGCTATAAAAATAAACACAACACTCGATCTGAATTAGCATAAGATGTTAATTTATCTTATTAGTAGTTAATACCTAAATTATACCCAGGATTCATATAGCCCTGCACATCAGCTAACATCTTCAAGTATACCTGTTGTTTCAATTGACTTTTCAGAATAAGCTGTTGTGTCTGTGTACATGAGAAATTACATACGTTCTGGCTATTATTTCACTGAAATCTTGCATTTTTGCCAGTTTACTCCTCCCAAGGCTTTGTCTCTGATTTTTAGTAACCTCTGCACTACATTGAGGAACCTAGCCACTGTGATGTTTCCCGTACACAGCACACAGAAACATGGAGGATTCCTATTCTCCATTCTCCATGCAGCCCGTCCCCAGAAGAAACAGCAGTGTGAAAGACAATATACAGCAGATGTGAATCCTGTACTGAGGTGAGATAAAACACTTACTAGAAATCAGCAGCATGACTACCTGTGTCTCTGCCTTTTTCCCTCATTTTGTTCCCCCTCCCTTCTTTACCTCTTCTCTCCATAAACTTTATAGATGACTGTAATCTGATCTCTCAGTCAGCTGACAGGCTTGTCTATAGGAAGAAAGAATTTAACTATATTTCTAAATAAATGATTACTTCAGAAGGCAGGGGGCAGAAGAAGTGACTCATAAAATTAGAACGTTTTTAAATTACTATTGTATTAATTGAGATTTCACATTAAATATTATTTTATTATAAAAAAAACTGTCCACTATATAGATACTGACGTGTCCTTAGGATTGGTCACCTACCGCCAGGACAGCACATCTCCATACCCTGGGTGGTGCTTGTTCTCAGATGCTGCTCCTCAACCCATGTAGGAAGGAATGAGATCTAAGCTGCAGTACTTGAAGATGAGCACTGCATTATGTATGGACCGCGCAGCTCTACTTATACTGTTTACAGCTGGCTACAAATAGCTGATCGGTGGGGTTTACACATCTCTGACTCCCAATGATCTAATATATTGATGACCTATCCTAAGGATTACATTTACATGTTTTCAGTAAATTTACTGTATACCCAGTTTTACACAGATCATTCAGACTCGTCCACTTGCTGTCTTGTTAATTTCTCAACTGCCTCAAATTATTGTAGGTGGCACTAACAAATACTGAGAATGCATTTGAAGTGAATTTCTGCCAATGTTTAATAAAGAAATGAAAGGAATATATACAGTGAAAAAGAATTTATTAGGATCTGTAGACACACCAGACACTTATACAGCTTTAGGGTAAATAACATGACATATATGAGAAATAAGTACAGACAACTGTTGAGACATGCACATGTTTGAAGTAAGGTGGGGGTAGGCCTAAATTGCACTTTGTAAAAGAAAAAAAAAAGAGAAAATTCTTTGTACACAAAGCAGGTGAACTGTTAGCATGTTGCTTCGATGTGGTTACCACGTATTGCCTTTTTGTCTTATGGCTGGCAATAATTAGACTTTTTATTTCCCAGAAACAGTGACACTCTTCTCCATGGGCCGTTTGGTGTTACAGCTCATTCCCAAATTTCAACTGCAACACAAAATCACTTCATAGAGTTTGAATGCTGGTGTATTCTCAGCCATCATTCTGTTTTACACTTCTCTTTACCTTTTACAGGGCTTCCCATTTAGTAATTAGTGCGGGTCCAAAAAATGTAGGTGTACCGCCCCGGGGCTCGGCCTGCTGCCGATCCGCTCGGATCCGTGCTCGTCGGTGGGTGGCTCGAGCTCTTCCACGGACCCGGGGGGGTCACGCTCTGAAAGGGGATTGGCGCTACACGTAGGGACTTTGGTGGGGAAGTCCATGGCCGAAGCCGCGGTGGTTTGCAGGGGGATTTTTAAGTTCGTGATGCCACCCACGGGTTGTGGTGAATGGATGAACACCACCGCTGCCATTGACTAGGCTCCTGGTGACGGTGTTGCGCAGCTTGGTGTTGATCCCCTCCGTGGGTATGGGGATGATGGTACCGGGGGCCCGAGGGAGGTGCTGAGGCGAGGGGATGGATGCTGGCTGGGGTGCTGGTGCGGTGCGGCGCGGTGCGCGGCCCGAAGGCTCTGGTATATTCACTATGATAAAACACGCTGGAGTCTCTGGTAAACCAAACGGGATGATGAACGGTGCCCACAGCCGGCTGCAGTTTCCCCTTAACAGGTTGGTGGTTTCCGTCTTTCTCCTGCACCTCTTTAATGTGAACGTTATGACTCCTATGCCTAAGCAAAGGTAGTTCGCTCCCCGGCTTGCATGGTGTCGGAAGAGCCCAGTTTGCCCGCAGACGCTGGCCCCTTGGGTCTCTATGCCTTGGCGGTGGCTTTACCCTAATGGTTGGGCTGTTGTCTTCAGTCGGGTCTTGTGTGGGAAAGGTCCTAAAGTCCAGTCCTCAATCAGTTGATTGCATGGGACTACCTGGGACGACCTGACTAGTCCAGGGCGTCACATTGGCTATGTGCGCACTAGAAAATGGAATTTTCTTAAGAAAATTCCGCAGCCTTTGAAAGATTACCGCACTTGTGGTAAAAAAACGCAGCAAACCGCACCCGAAAACCACATTCAGTTTTACCGCGGTTTGGTGCCGTTTTGGTGCCGTTTTGCCGCGGTATTGCTGCGATTTTTCCGCAGGTTGGTCCCTGCGGTATTTTACCATTATCTATAGCAAAACCGCAGGTACCTGCAGAAAAAAAGTGACATGCACATTCTTTTTGCTGCAGAAATCCTGCAGCAAAACCTGTAGGTGAAAAAAACGCAGTATGCGCGCACCTTTTTTTTCTACCATAGGTTTTGCTGGGGAATGATTGCAGAAAGGTTATGAACATTTTCTGCAGCAATTCATGCAGCAAAACCGCAGCAAAAACTGCAGCGTGCACACAGGGCCTTAGGCTGATAATAAAGCCTGTTATGCTAGTGGTTGTGGACCCACTGTGTCACACCACTGGCTCACACTGGAGGGGCGTAACTACTTCATCTTCACTAGAGCCTCTGATGGTGGTCAGGCTTGTGCTGGAAGGTAGCTGCCAGGTGCTACTCCAGGGAAACTGTGGCAGCTGATCCCAGGGGTTGAGGATGCAGGGCGGGCTCCGGTACAGGCTGGACAGCTAAGACAGACTGGACGGCTTGTTAAGGCAGGTATAGCAGGAACAGCAGGTACAGAAAGTATGTCAGGTTTTGCAGGTAAGGCTGGTACAGTAAATACTAGAACACACGTACCGGTTAGCAGGCACAGGTAATAAACACAGGATACAGGGAACAAAACCTGAAAACTAGCAAGTGTGTCTCTAGCAGTAAGACCAAGTTGCTCCAGAACCTCTCATTGGGAAAAAATGTCTTAAGTACCTAGTACCTCTATCCATAGGATCTTCCAGGTTAGGTAATTCTTGCCCTTTAAGAGTAGGGAGACACGCGCACATGTCTCCCTACTACTCCCTAAGCATTTTCCTGAGAGACCTGAGTGACATGAGCAGGCCTAGAGAGCCAGAGGCAGGAACAGTAGTAGATGCCCCCACTAAGCAGCCGGGTGGGTGAGTGCGCCAGCTCCCCTGTGGGTTGCGGACATTACAGAGTCATTAAATCTTTTCTGTAATAGCCATTTTTTTCTCCCCGTCTTCCAAAAGTAACACATTTTTAGACTTACATTAAAATAACTCATTCTTTTGCACAACAAATTGTGGTTTTGAAATACATTATTTACTTTACCATATAATAGGCTTAAAAACTGGTAAAATTTGTGTAAAGTAAAATCAAAATGACTCCAAAATTGCTCAAGCTTTGCTTTTATACCATTCACTTTATATGAAAAATAACCCTGTAACTTTCTAATACAGGATAAGATGATTACAATGATACCAAATATGTACACTATATACCAGTATATTATATATAATGCTTCTCTTTTACTGATAAATAAATCTGAATATTTTGATGTGCATTTGTATTCAGTCCTTTGTTGTCTGATACCCATAAATAAATTGCTTCCACAAGTCAATTAATTAGTAAATCGAGTCCACCTGTGTGTAATTTATTCTCAGTATTACTACAGCTATTCTGTGAAGGCCTCAGAGATTATGGATCAAACAGCATCATGAAAACCAAGGAGCACACCAGATACGTCGGGAATATAGTTGTGGAGAAGAATAAAGTTATTAAAAAAATAGTTTAAGCTCTGAACCTCACACAGAGCACTGTGCAATCCATAATCCAAAAATGGAAAGAGTATGGCACAAAAGCAAATCTATCAAGACATGACTGTCCATGTTGAGACAATAGAGATCAAACAGCATCATGAAAACCATATATTTCAGGTACAATGCAGTGGAGAAGAATGGAAGAAGGTGCTCTGGTGAGATGACACAAAAGTAGAACTTTTTGGGCTAAATGAGAAACACTATACTGTATATGGCAGAAAACTATCACTGCATGTGACCCTGAAAATACTATCCCCACCGTCAAACATGGTGGTGGCATCATCATGCTGTGGGGATGTTTTTCTTCAGCAGGGACAGAGAAACTCATCAGAGTTGATGGAAACATGGCTGGAGCTAAATACAGGGCAGTCCTGGAGGAAAAGTTCTTAGAGACTACAAAAGACTTGAGACTCAGATGTACCGTATTTTTCGGACTATAAGACGCACCGGACTATAAGACGCACCCTGGTTTTAGAGGAGGAAAATAGGAAAATAAAATTTTAAGCAAAAAATGTGGTCATGACACACTGTTATGGGGCGAGGATCTGCTGCTGACACTTTTATGGGGGTAATGTCCCCAAATTCTCTACTAAGGTGCCGCATCCTGGTAATGATCCTCCCTGCCTGGTATAAACAGTATATGTCCCTCATCCTGCTATATACCGTAATCCTGCCATATGGCCGCATCCTGCTATATACTGGCATGTGGCCGCATCCTGCTATATAACCCATCATGGCATATGGCCCCATCTGGCTCATAATATGCCCCCATCTGGCTCATAATATGCCCCCATCCGGCTCATAATATGCCCCCATCCGGCTCATAATATGCCCCCATCTGGCTCATAATATGCCCCCATCCGGCTCATAATATGCCCCCATCCTGGTGTATGGCCGCATCCTGTGGCACATAAAAAAAAATAAACGTTCATACTCACCTCACTTTACCTCACTCCCTGCAGCATCGCTCGTCCTCCCGTCTGTGTCAGCGGCAGCGCTGATTGGAGCCGTCCCCATTACCCTGCTGCATCGCGATCATCTCCTGTGTCTGTGCCAGTGTCCCGGAGACTGCGTGTGGACACGTGCGCACAGCGATGACGTCATCGCTGTGCGCGCCGCTAGTCTCCACTCAGCCGCCGGCACAAACACAGGAGATGATCGCCATCCAGCAGGGCAATGGGGACGGCTCCAATCAGCGGCGCTGCCGCTGACACAGACGGGAGGACGAGCGATGCTGCAGGGGAACGGTGAGTACGTACACTGATTCACTGCTCCCCGCGCTGATGATGATGCACGGGGTGCAGTGAATACAGCCGCACATGATCACTCCAGGCCGTAGTTGCCAGGGGTGATCATGCGAGCCGGCTGTTTATCCCCCGCCCATCATCCTGCCCACCTGTCAGCGCCGGCTTCAGCGCTGAGGGATGATGGGCGGGGGATGGGCGTGCATATTAAATAAGCGGGTCCACGTGGTCACGGCAGGCTGCTACAGCCTGCTCGTGCCCCCGATGACCCGCTCCACCGCAGCACCCACATTCCCCGCAGCCACATTCAGACCATAAGACGCACCCCCCACTTTCCCCCAACATTTGGGGGAAAAAAAGTGCGTCTTATGGTCCGAAAAATACGGTAGGTTCATGTTCCAGCAGGACAATGAATCTAAGCATACTGCCAAAGCTACAATAGAATGGTTTAGATCAGAGCATAATCAAGTATTTGAATGGCTTAGTCAATGCACAGACCTAAATCGCATTAAAAATCTGTAGCAAGAATTGAAAATTGCTCACACACGCTGTCCATCCAAACTCACTTGAACTAGAGCTATTTGGCAAAGTAGAATGGGCAAAAAATTCTACCTGTAGATGTGAAAAGCTGGTTGAGACATATCACAAAAGACTTGCAGCAGTAAGGCTGTGTGCACACGTTGCGTTTTTTACCGCGGAAACGCTGCGTTTTGAACCGCAGCGTTTCAGTGGCAAATTGCGTTTCTTTCCGCAGCGTTTTGGATGCCAAAAATCGGTGCGGAAAGAAAAGCAGCATGCCACTTCTTTTGTGCGTTGTGGCTGCGTTCTCTCCCCCATTGAAATCAATGATGTGGGGTCAGAACGCAGCTACACCGCATGGACCTGCTTTTTTGTTGCGGTCCGCGGGCTTTGTCGGCACGCCAGAACGCAGGCATTTACCTGGAAGTGAGGTCAAGAGGTTTCCTGTTGACCTCACTTCCTGGCAAAGCCCCCTGTGTCGCCAAAGTGCCCGCCCCGACCCCCGACCCCCCTCCCGAAAATCCAACATGGCCGCGCGCACAGTAGCGCACCGGCCGCCCTGCTCCTATATTATCTGTCGCATGTGCCTTGAGACATGCAACAGAAAAATGCACCCAGGCCCTGCCCGTTCACCCCAATTCCCCCCGGTGTCATACATACCTGTCCGGTCGCAGCGCTGATCCCCCGCGGCTCCCTCCTCCTTCACAGCAGACGCCGGCCGGTCACATGTGCAGAGCAGCTGACAGCCAGCACTGTGTTCAGAGAGCTGTGCTGGCTGCTCGGCACTCTGCAGCTGTGACCCGGGGAGAGTGGGTGCAGATTTTTGGCACCCACTCTCCTCAAATGGAGGGTCTGCCCTCCTAGAAAATGGGGGATACGTTCCCTGAACGTGCCCCCCATATTCTAGAAGGTCCAGAGGCGACGTGGGACATCCAAATGGATTTCTGCGGACCCATTTTTTTTATTAAATTGGAGAACAAGGGAATGATTTGGGGAGTGTTTTTTCTAATAAAAAATTTTTTGTTGTCTTTTTTTGCTTTTGTTTACTGTCAATTAGTTATGTCGGGTGTCTGATAGACGCCGTGACATCACTAATTGCTGGGCTTGATGCCAGGTGACATTACACATCTGGTATCAACCCCATTTATTACCCCGTTAGCCAACGCACCAGGGCGCGGGATGAGTTGGGGCGAAGCGCCAGGATTGGCGCATCTAATGGATGCGCCACTTCTGGGGCGGCTGTGGCCTGCTATTTTTAGGCTGGGAAGAGTCCAATAACCATGGCTCTTCCCACCCTGAGAATACCAGACCTCAGCTGTCAGCTTCACCTTGGCTGGTGATCTAATTTGGGGGGACCCCATGTTATTTTTTTTTTATTATTTTTATTTATAAATAAAAAAAAAAACCTGGGGAGCCCTCCAAATTGATCACCAGACAAGATGAAGCTGCCAGCTGTGGTTTGCAGGCTACAGCTGTCTGCTTTACCCTGACTGGCTATCAAAAATAGGGGGGACCCCACGCCATTTTTTTTTTTGTTTTTGTGATAAAAACTAGGCTAGGCACCCTTTAGTGCCACATGAAAGGTACTAAAGGTGCCAGCTTAGAATATGCAGGGGGGGTGGGACGTTGTATATATATTTGACCTCCATTGACGCTTTTTAGGCTGGATGCCCACAAATCGGGGTTTGCAGCGTTTTGGGCGCAGATTGTTTTCCCTGCGTCCATGACGCTGCGTTGTGCAGTAGAAGCACAGTGGAAGGATTTTTAGAAATCTCATGCCCACTGTGCTTCTTTTCTCCGCAGCATAAACCGACCGGTGGCGCAGCTTCCCGAGCCTCAGCATGTCAATTTATGCTGCGGAGACGAGAGTGTTCTCTGCAGGTAGCATAGAGCTCCACAGCAGCCTGAACCCAAATCGTGGGCATGGCCAGCTGCGTTCTCCCGTGGACAACACTCACATCTCTGCAGGAGGCTGACACTGTGTACTGGACGCCGTGTCGCTGGATCATGGCCACATAGCCTTAGGCCTGTTTCACACGTCAGTGATTCTGGGACGTTTGTGCTTTTTTTTAAACGTACCAGAATCACTTACTTACGCAGACCCATTATAATGAATGGGTCTGCTCACACATCAGTGATTTTTCACTGCACGTGTCTCCGTGCAGCGTACCCGCGTGTGCGTGATTGCCGCACGGAGACATGTCCATTTTTTTCTGGCATCACTGATGTTCCACGGACCACGCAGTGGTGTGGTCCGTGAAACACGTGCCAGAAAAAAAGTGCTTTTAAAATAATCATTTTTACTCTCCCGGCGTCCAGCGATGTCCTCTGCAGCCCGTTCTGCCGGCTGCTTCTGAGCCGGCTCATTATTGTCGCGCATATTCATGATGTGCGACACAGCCGACCCGGAAGCAGCTGCTGCGGGGGTCAGCGCCAGCCGGATGCTGCACCGCGTGAGCGATCAGCACCATGGAGAGCGGGAGCGGGCACAGGTGAGTTAATCTCTAAGTGCAATCACAGGCCACGGAGAACGGAGCCCGGATTGCACTTAGACAACCCATGTGTGCCGTGATTCACGGCACACGGAGGGACATGTGCATGTTTTACACGCCAGTAAAAAACGTCACTGTTTTTCACTGACGTGTGAAACGGGCCTAAAAGTGAGAATATTGTTGCTACAGCAACATTTTGGGTGAAGTAGCTGTAGATTCAAAATGCTTAATATACTCCTGAATAAAATCCTTGAGGGGTGCAGATTCCAAAATGGGGTCACTTGTGGGGGTTTTCTGACGTATAGGTACCCAAGGGGCTCTGCTAATGTGACATGGTGCGCTAAGTTTATTTCAACTTTTCCAAAATTCAAATGGTGCTCCTTCCATTCCAAGCCCTCCCATTTATCCAAACAGAATGTGGAGAAGGAAATGACATCACAGGTTTTTTTTTCCAAAGGTCTGTGTTCAACCAACTTTATTAACACTGACAAGTCTTAAAAAACGCACCTAAAAAAACGCATGAAAAACGCATGAAAAAAGTATGAAAAACGCATGAAAAACGCATGAAAAACGCATGCGTTTTCGATGCCTTTTTCTCAAAAAAGCATTGTTTACAATTCTCCCCTCTGCCAGAGGGTGCGTTTTTTTCCGCGCTGAAAAAAAAGCAACGTGTGCACATACCCTAACTGCAGCAAAAGTTAGTCCTGCAAAGTATTGACTTAGTGGGGGTGAATATAAATGCGTTTTACAATTTTTGGATTGTATTTTTAAAATATTTAGAAAACCATACATCATATCCTTTACACTTCAAAAATACTTGCTACTTTGTGTTGGTATATCACATAAAAACATAACTTACTGCATTCGCCATAGTTTGTGTAGAAAGTAAAAAAAATCACTGCATTCAAAAGATCCAAAAAGTAGCGATGAGCAAATAGATTTAAGGTGAATTAAATATGCCTTGAAATCTATAAAATATTTGTATTCATCTGAATCCAAAATGTTTGCATTTCACTTTGGGCAATTCTAGCAAAAGGGCAGTTGGTCACAATTTACCTGAATCATAAAAGGCCATGAAGGGATAAAAAATACTATAATACCAGGCTGCACCTCACCTTTCTCCGGTTTGATTGTTTTCTTCAGTTCGATCTTCACTTGACCTTCTTCAGCATCTTCCAGTGATCGCTATCTTTGGTGCTTTCCTATGCTAACTTGCCCCAAGACATCATAATATTACGAGTCCTAATTGGCACAGGAAGCACTGAGGATGGTGGGTGGAGAAAACGATAAAAATGGCTGGTTGCAGGAAGTGCAAAATATGGTGCAGCATCTTTTTTTAATTTTTGTTACCAATTTTTGTTTTTATTCTGGGGTCTATAGAGACTTTAGAGCATAATAAAGTACATTTTGTTCACAATAAAAACATGCAAGGAAAATCAATTTCCGTGGACAAATTTGAGCAAATTTATGATCTCTGAATTTAATTTGTTAAAGATTTACTCGTCTCTGCTAAAATTAGAGATAATGTATAGTGAAGATCGAGCGTCTTCAACACTGCTGAATACTCAATCGAGCATCAGAGTGCTTGAGACGTACTGGCTTATTCGGAGCACACTTATGGCGCTCTCGCGCACCTTGTCTTAGAGGGCAATGCACCCTAACCCAAAAGTGCCTCCCAGCCTATGTCAGGTCCTTTGTGCTGCTTCTATATCACTGTGTGCTGTATAACTAACACCTGTCTGTGTTCCATTACCTACCGTATCCACTGCTACACCTATCTGTACTAACTGTAACTGCTGTACCCTCTGCTGCACTTATCTGTACCAGCTGTACCTGCCATACCCACTGATGTACCTATCCGTAGCCCCTGTACCTCTCGTACCTGCTACTGGACCTATCTACACCAGCCATATCTGCTGCTGCATTTATGTATACCGGCTATACCTGCCACACCAGATGTCCAGGTTGCATCTATCATATCAGAGACTGTCTGTATCTGTACCCCTGGGGTCAGCTGGCGCAGCAACGAGTCTCCCTGAGTGGCACCTGGTTGCTACTGTAAGCCTAGTCCATCCTCGACATCAGAGGCCCTGGTGAAAACCTGGTGTGGGTCGAGTTATGACCCTCAGTTATACTGTGGTCCACTTCCCACACGCACTGTGAGCATTACATGTGCCAATTCCAGAGAGGTTGTTGGCTGTTATTTTTAGGCTGTCCAGGGGCCAATATCCATGGACCTTCCCAGTATGATAAAAAAACACAGGGGACCCCTTATCATTTTTTTGAATTAATTATTTATTAGGTTAAACAAGGCTAAAACACCGTTAAGTGACTTGTGACACTAATGGGTGTTTTTAGTCTTGTTTAACCAAATAAATAAATTAATTAAAAAATGGCTTGAGATCCTTTCTAGTTATGATAACCAGCCATGGTAAAGCCTACAGCTAAGGGCTGATAATATTAGGCTGGGAATGGACATGGATATTGGTCCTCCCAGCCTAAAAATACCAGTGATGACCGCTCTCATCAGTCACTTGCTCAACATTGCACTCAGTGGGAACTGGGGATGCGGATGAGCATTGTAGCCACTACTCGGCAAATGTGAATAGCTGTACTTTACTGCTATTCACAGTTGCTGGAGCTGCATTTGTGGATTGTGGACTACGACAGAGCATGGGAGTATTTTTGATAATAAATTGGTGGATGAGGGATAGTATAGGGAAGCCTTTATTCAAATAAACTATTTTATCCTGTGTCTTTTTTACTTTTCCCTTGTAGGGTTAATAATGGAGGTGTCTGATAGACACCTCTCCACTACTAATCCCTAGGCTTGATGCCAGCTGACATTACACAGCTGATTTCATCCCCCCAAAATATATTCCTGATTGCCATTGAACCAAGGCAATCAGGAAGAGCTGGGCAAAGTGCCACAGAATTGTCACATCTAAAGTGATGCTCCAATTCTGGGGTGACTGCAGGCTGGTATTTTTAGTCTGCGAAGTAACCAATATCTATAAGCCCTAAACATTATCCATTCGTTCCAGGTCCCTAGTGTCAGCGGTGTCGGCGGCAAGCTCCTCCATCCTACAAATAGTTGTCATCTGCATGTACCACTCAGAAATAGGAGGAGTTGTGGGAGTTTTCCAGTATCTGGGAATGATGGAGCGCGCTGCCGCCAGGCAGAAACGTAGGACGTCTCGCTTGTGGTATGTAATTGAGTGAGGCAGGACGGAGAGGAGAGTTATTTTGGGACATGAGCCTCTAAAGATTGTGGTGCTAGCCGTGTCTCTTTGTCGATTGAATTAAACGTTTTGGTCATGATTGGGGCCAATTGGTCTTTGAATATTTTATAAAAGGCCAGGGTAAACCCACCTGGGCCCGGGGACTTCCCGAAAGGGGTATTTTGTATTGCAGCACAAATTTCTGATTCTAGTATATCTCCCTCTAAGGCCTCGTCAACGAGATTATCTAAGGGGGGTAAGGCCGTCTCCTGAATATATCTCTCAATTTTCCCTGCTAAAATCTCGGGTTGTAAGTCCGAGTACTGCCCTTTGATGTTATAGAGGTCTTCATAATACGACCGAAAAACTTCCAATATTTCTGTCGGGTCGTGGGATTTTTTGTTGCCTCCAGCAGTAATACATGGGATGTAAGAAGTGCTGGACCGTGGATGTAGTAGTCGCGCCAGGGGGTGACCGCATTTGTTAGAAGATGTAATAATAGCCTTGGAGTCTCTCTCTTTGCCGGGAATATTTCTGATCTAGCAGGTCTCTAAGAGTTGTCCGTTTAAGGACTAATTCGGCTAGAACCATTGAGGTACGTGTTAATTTGTGCAGATTTTCGAGCTTGTGGATCTGTGTCAACAACTCCCCCACCTCTTTCGCCTTTTCTTTTTTGATCCTGGAGCCATGTTTGATCAGTACTCCACGTAGGACACACTTCAGTGCTTCCCATTGGGTAGGCAGAGAAGTCGTGTCAGAACTGTGTATCTGCGTAAAGGAGTCAATTGAGGCTTTCAACTCCTCTAGGCAAAGATTATCCTAAAGTAGGTTGTTGTTTAGCCGCCAGGTCCACGAGCTTTGGGGAAAGGATGGAACCTGTAGGGATAAATAAACTGGGGCATGGTCGGACCAGAGGAGTCCAAGGCCGAGTTCATTGTGAAACTGAAGTCACCTCCAATTACCAGCGTCCCCTCTGCGAAGTCAGAAAGTAGTGCCAAAAGGGTTCTGCAATAAGAAATTTGATTAGTTTTGGGAAGGTACCAATTTGCCAATGTGAAAAGCGAGTTTGCTATTTTCAGCTTAAGGAAAACATATCGACCCTGTTCGTCAATGCTTAAGTCAACTATAGTATGTACCAGTTGTTTATGGAGTGCAATCGAGACCCCTTTGGATCTAGATTCCGGGTTAGTGCTATGGAACCACACCGGAAAAAATCTGTCCCGAAATGTGGGTACATGATCCTTCTTAAAGTGTGTTTCCTGGACCATAAGGACATGAACTTTTTTCTTATGCATAGACTACAAGACCTGTGAACGCTTTTGAGGGGTGTAAAAGCCTCGTATGTTAATCGAGCAACAATTAAAGTGTAGTCATGTTGCTCTAGGGACCTCAGAGGTCGGAAGGGGGGAAACAGACAAAAGGGAGGGTGCGGGAAAAACACTAGGAAATGAGTAGGGGGAAAGATCTAGTGGGTTAGGTTCAGATAAATAGGTTAGGACAAGCAGAAAAGGGGAAGAGAGAGAAGAAAGAAAGAATAGAGAGGGAGGAGGGGAAGAGAAAGGAAAGAGAAACAAGGGGAGGGGAAAAAGAGTGACGTATTGGTAGATCTACAGATGTGTATCTAAGTAAGTACGGCACTCAATAAGTGAGCCGATGGGAGGGGAAGGAAAGGATGTTAAAGGTGTGGAGATGTAAAATATATATAAGGTGTTAAAATATATATGTAAAGAAGGGGGTCACTAAGATCTACTCCTGCCTGCAGCGAGCAGAGACCCAAGGGGGGAAGGTCTTTCCACTAGGGACCTATTCCCTGCCGGACCGGCCCCAAGACCAAATGCTGAACATGGTAGACCCTTGTCGGGTCGTGTAAATACATCACCAGCCAAAAATCTAATCAAAATCCTAAGCATAAACCAATAACCAGATATCCTGCAAGGATAATGCCTATATATATGTATGATAACATATTATAAAAAACAATAAAACGTGTATGGTTCCTGGAAATACTGCCTTCATATTGGTGGTCAGTCGCTCAATGTGGGCGATATGAAGATTGTTTCAAGAGTCCTTCTTCGGGTCTTATTGTAGGGGAAGTTCCTCAGAAGAGATTCAATGGGTTTCCAAATAGTACATTTCATTTCACCTCTGTGGTGTAGATGAAGTATTAGACCTTCTGATTCCTCCCCTGCGGGGGCATCTCTGCTCCTCTGGTCACGGTCTCGTTGTGGGAGCGGAGGTATCAGGTCAGATGAATTCTCAGCTCTTCTGTGTACACAGGGCCAGTCTGCTGGAGAAATGTGAACCATTGGAATTCGTAGGGCCGAGCAGAATTCTGGGGGATCGTGTAGGGTGTGGAGCACTCGCAGGGAGCCTGCCTGGCGTACCTGCAGTCTGAAGGGGAATCCCCATGAGTAAAGAAAGTTTTCTTGCTTCAAAATATCAAGAAGAGGTTTTAGTACTCTCCTTTTTTGTAAAGTGTGATGAGAAAGGTCTTTTAGAAGCAGTATAGGAGTGTCTCTGAGTATAATTTGCCCCATCTGGCATGCTTTAATTAGGATATCCTCTTTTTTCTTATATTTGTGCACTTTGCATATGACATCTCGTGGGTTAGCACCTTGTAGTGGCCTTGGGCCCAATACTCTGTGAGCTCTGTCCAATTCCAATTTAGCATCTGTAGGGAGGCCTAGTATTGAATTAAACAAATGGCGCAATGTTCTATCGAGTTCCTGTGGACCCACAGATTCAGGGATTCCCCTAATTCTGATATTGTTACACCTGCCTCTATTTTCTAAGTCGTCAAGTAAATCCATCAGATGTTCAATTTGGGAGGCTTGTTCAGTTAGAGCTTGATCCTGTGTGGCAATTAGTTGTGAAACCGTATCTGTGCGGTATTCGGATTTCTCTATTCTTTCTGTCAGTTGTTGCATTTCTCCTCTTATCGCAGATGATTCTGCCTTGTAAGTGGCCTCCATTCTTGTAATATAATTCTCCATCTCCTCCCTGGTAGGGATGGTCCGTATCCGTGCCTTTAAATAATCCCATACACAATCTTCTTGTTGTGAGCCACCTTGTGACACCTCTGCTGTTAAACTGGAGGCAGGGGTCCTGAGTATAGGAGGGAGCAGTCATCTTTCGGGGGAGGATGGCAGAGACATTGTGTGTGCTATATTCTGTTTGCTTGACGAGGTGGTATCCATATCAATATCAATATCAGGGGCCGGAGTGGGTTCCTCATTATTCCTCTGCTGTATATTATTGTGTGTATGTGACGCCCTGGACTAGCCAGGTAGTCACATACATACCAACATACACACACCCACCCTAGGCAGTTACAACAGTCACACAAAATCCCTTGTTGCCTCCCTCCAGGGCCTGATGTCCACACCAGGTGGGGCGGTGCCAGGCAGTTGGCCCCACCCACCGAGGAGTTCACAGGCCTGGAGGTCGGGAAAAGTGACAGTTTAGTCTTGGAGGTGAAAGTAGGAGGACCCGAACTGCAAGTATCTGGGTTGGAGCCCAGGCACTGACAGCAAGGTTGGCAGACGGTGGTGGCCGTCTGCAGGAGTTGGTGGAACTCCGCAGAACCGTAAGGACCGGGGTCGGGCGTCGGCCCGCTGGTACCGGACCGGGGAACGGAGTGAAGCTAAGCACACAGGCAGGGCCATCGGACCCCGACCAGGCTTGGAGCCGCCGTCAATAGTCAAATCCGAGTGTGACAGGAACCCCAGGGGTTTCCTAACAACCAAGTCCCGATTGAAGGCAACCGTCCACCCAGAGAGGATATTCAGCCACCGCCACAGGCTAGAGATCCAAGGGCCAGCGCCTGCGGGCAAAACGGGCTCCTACGGCACCTATACGCTGGGGAGCGGACTACCGGTGGGCAACCACAGGAGTCAGAACATTTCTAAAAGGTGCAGGGAAACACAGCCACCATCAGCCGTCCGGGGAGAGCACAACAACAACACTGCAGCCAGCTGCGGGACCGGTCCATCTGGCCGTTTTGGTTTACCAACGACTCTGTCAGTGATCGTCTGAGTAAGTACACCAGTGCCGTCCGGCACCGCGCCGCGCAGTCCCTGCACCCCAGCCATCCGGCCTCCCCGTTACACCACCAGGCCCCGGGATCACAAACCCCCTACCCACGGAGGGGACAACATCCTAGCTGCACCCTACCATCTCTCCTGGGATCCCCGTTACCAGCAGCGGTGGTGCCATCAACACCACGTCCCGTGGGTGGCGTCACGAACAATCTCCCTAACCAAACCATCCCTTTTCACTCATGGGCGAGGAGCGCTGCTCGAGTCCCCGGGTCCGGTGCACCGCTCGAGCCACCGAGCAGCAGCAGCAGAAGCTCTGGACCTGGGCGTGGTGAGTGCGTCCCCACCACCCGCGACAACTTGGCGTCACGAACAGGATAGAACCGATCTACCTACTGGTAGAAGTGCGCCTTGCGGTCTCCGCCAGTGGCGTCCGGCCGAAAAATTTGAAGCGCCGCCATCTTTGGCGCGAAAATCTCCCGCTCGAGTGTCTTCCCCGAGCAGAGAAGGCGTGAAAGCGAAGCCCCTCCCCCAACAAGCGGAAGTGCTAGAAAGAACCAAGGGGGGGCGGGTGAAAGCCTGCCTCATGTAGCCGAGGGCATAAAAAGCAGGATGCCAGGACTCTGCAACATATCTGGTTCCTGGAAGTCTGCCAGCAAGCATGTCTGTCCCGTCCGGTGATGCCGAAATTTCCGAGCCCACACCAGGAACGGCGGCGTAGTTGGAAGCCCGTACCGCACAAAGGTCCGGTTCTTTATGGAGCGCTGGGTGGCCGAGATGGAGGAAGTGGCAGTGGCCGTGCGGAGACGCGAGGTGGAGGCAGTGTTGGAGGAGTGGGTAAGCGACCCACGCCCCTGTGTCCGAGAAGGACCGGCCGCTGCGGCTGAGGGGCCCGGCCTGCATCCGCTCACCCTCCTGCCTCCCCCGCCATCCATACCGGTTGCTGTTGCCCCTCCGCTCGGTCCGCTACCCCCAACACCAGTAGCGGAATCAAACCCGTCCGCCCTAGAGGACCGACCTGGGGGCGTTGTCTGTGAACGGCCTGCATCCCTCCCACTGCCATTGAAGATCTCGCGGGAGGTGCCCGTCCGCGACAAGAAGCCGTCGGCCCCGGAATTGACTGCACCCGAGACCGTCCCAGCCCCGGCAGTCCGCCTGGCCGTGGAAGAACCGGCTGCTGCGGGCCCGAAGGCCCAACCGGTGAGGCCAGCTGTCCCTGAATCCCATGCCTCGGCTGAGGCTGCGCCGGGCCACCACTGCAAAGCAGCAGTCCAGGCCACGTCACCGCAGGACCCCCACAAGAGAGTACCGGTTGTGGCCGGTGTGGGCGCGGTCCAGCGGGGCCCGACCCGAGCGCAGGGATATGCCAACACCCCTTACTGGGACAGGGAGCCAAGCCAGTTGGGTCGAGAAATTGCCGCCAGGGAGCAGCAGAGGGCCGAAGTGATGGTGCGAGTTATCAAGGAGAAAGACGCTCTCCGCAATGCCACCTTTCGGGTGCGGGGCCCGGTGTACGAAGGCCAAGTCCGGCAGTTTGACCCGCAAAGGGGGTTCGGCTTTATTTATAAACTGGGCCTGGAGGCCGAAGTGTTTGTGGCTCGCCGCGACGTGAACTCGCACCTCCCAACGGGCCACCCAGGTCGCGATCTGTTGCCAGGCGACCTGGTAACCTACACCCGACACTGCAGGGAGAGGGGCTAGTTTGCCCTGGACGTTAAACAGAGGGAAAGCCACAGTGTGCAGATGCGGCCCCAGCCCCCTCCTCCACCGTGCCGTCCGGATATCGAGCTGGAGGAGGTCCTTGATGAGTGTGACCTCAAATAGTGGCAGCAGTCCTCCGTTGCAACCAAGTTGTCCCCGTTGGGACCCTCAGCACTTTGAATGAATACAAATCAACAGAGTTTTCACCTGATTATCTACCGTGATTACCCTGGCCGTTGCCGGCAAGTTGTCCCCAGAGGAACCCTATGTGTTTTATCATCCGCATGAGGAACTGCTCATGGACATGGCCGAGAACTGGCAGGCCACCCACGAACTGGTGGGTTTGTAAATAGTTTGTTGGGCCGTTTTCCGTCTGTGCCACTTCCGGAGAGGCAGATTGGAGGAAGGGCCCATAGCAGAGCAGGCTGGGGCCCGGCCACCACCTGGACCGGTGGCCATCCTCCGGGGGGTCAGGGGTACCCCTGGACGTGGGGTCCCCTGAAGTGACAGCCGGGTGCGAGACACCATTCCCGTTCCCGCTCGGGTAACCTGGACCAGGACTGGGGAAGAGGGGTGCTGCCCGTTTCTTAGGGGCAGCATCAAGGTTTAGGTTATTTGGGTGGGAGAGCGGATGACCACGAACCCGTCCGTTTAATAAAAATGTTTGAAACGTTAAAGTACCATGCTTCCCGTAAGGGAAGATTTCTAAAGATGCATATGTTGAATGTTTAAATGTTATTTATCTTTTGCAGTTTGAAAAATAAAACCAGTGATGGACGGGCAGCCCGCGGTCGGTCTGCATTTTACCAAGGGGGAGTGTGACGCCCTGGACTAGCCAGGTTGTCACATACATACCAACATACACACCCCCACCCTAGGCAGTTACAACAGTCAGACAAAAACCCTTGTTGCCTCCCTCCAGGGCCTGATGTCCACACTAGGTGGGGCGGAGCCAGGCGGTCCCTGCACCCCAGCCATCCGGCCTCCCCGTTACACCATCGGGCCCCGGGATCACCAACCCCTGGCCACGGAGGGGACAACATCTCAGCTTCACCCTACCATCTCTCCCGGGATCCCCGTTACCAGCAGCGGTGGTGCCATTATCACCATGACCCGTGGGTGGCGTCATGAACAATCTCCCTAAACATACCATCCCCATTTCACTCACGGGTGAGGAGCACTGCTCGATTCCCAAGGCCGGTTCACCGCTCGAGCCACCGAGCAGCAGCAGCAGAAGCTCTGGATCCGGGCATGGTGAGCACGTCCCCACCGCCCGCGACATGTATTAACTTCGGGAGTTCCTCCAGCCATCCTGTGCTTCTCTGCAGGCCCGAGGATATGTGCAGGGGAGCTACCTGTGGCAGACTGGCTGTATTAACCCCTATTGCTCCTGATCCCGGAGGTCTGCTGCCTGTGTCTTCCTCCCTCCCCACGCTGGATTGTTGTTGCAGTCTCCCTACCTCCTGCGGTGTCAGGCCATGTGGCTCCGTCTCCTCCTGCATCCCCGCTGCCCTCTTGCCTGAGATATCAGCATGGGGTCCAGTCTGGGGCGTCTTCTCTTTGCTCAGCTCCTGCTCCTGCTCTGTGCTGATTTCTGGCACCGCCGCTGTGTTTTCAGTGTTATGAGCCCTGGTGTCCCGCTCCGTTCCTGCTGTGTCCTGCCACACTGGGAGAGCTGCATGAGAGGCCATCGCCGCCATCTTAAGGTGAGTCTGCTGATGTCCTGGACCCGACGAGCTCCTTAGAAAACGTATAATTCCAGGGGTGGAGGGTGTCGATAGGTCTGGAACCATTCCACATTTGTTCCCCCTCTGTCTGGCCGACATTGGGGGGTTTTCTGGCTGTATGCTGAAAGTTAGAATGGTCCTGGGGCCGGCTTCAGCGTGGGAGCGGTGTTACCCACGTCTGCTCTCCTCCATGGCCAGGCCACGCCCCCGTGCTCGAGCAATTTAGTGCTCACTCATCACTAATAATGGATTAATGATGATTTTTATAGTCTTTCTATTGGCATACGATTTGCATTTCAGCAAATTACAAATGAGTGTTTTTATAATGATTCTATTATAAGAAAACATAGCACCTACTTTCCAAAATATAACAAATTACATCTGATTTTGGGAATCCTTTTTACCTCTTTCTTTTTATTTGTCAGCTTATAATAACTTAGAATACTTGAAGATTATGTAGCTTGATGATAAGCCGCTAAAAGCACTTCCATTAAAATATGCGTAAATTCTATGAAGCCATCTTAGCCTTGGCCTAGTCATCACAGCAGAAGAGACAAAAGAACTCAGATGGCATGTTTATTAGAAATGCCCTTTTAAACAAATATTTATTTTTCAATGCCATAAAATAAGCAGGAAAAGCTATTTTTCAAAAAAAATTAGACAAAAGCTCCAAACTTTAAATATAATATCAAATCTATCTGTATTTAATGTCTTCAATCTTTATTTTTGTGCATCCTACTGCCACTTTAACTCAATATGTTCCAACAGTTGTCCTTGACGTTATGCTATTCATCAAAGAGACACTAACTTTAGCTGCTTTGCAAATATCTTTCTTATGTACAGCTACAAGGAAATATTTCTACAATTTGAGATAGAAAATAATTTACTTACAGCCATGCTTAGAAAGTCAAAGGGAAATAAATAGTTAAAAAAGGGTTTCCAAAACTATTCAACAAACTATTGAACGTTTTTTAGCAAATAATGCTCAGACCAACCATGCACTAAAACTATCACCACGAAACACAGAAGCTTACATCTTTAAAAGATAGCAAAAAAGAAAGCTCCCCTGTTACTTTACATCTGTAATACATTGAATGTGTTGGGATTACGTAGGTCATGAGACATATAAATTGTATTAATATTATTGTTATTTGTTCCTTCTGGGTACATGAACTAAAAAGTAATGTCATTAGTTTACTTAGTGAAGACTTTCTTAGTAAGCGATCCACTCCTTTCCAGTCTTACCATGTGGCCGTGATCTTAAAGCGAATCAATCATCAGGATTTTCCTATATAAACTAAAGCCAGTGCTATATTGGCGCTATCATGCTGATTCTATACATACATTTAGTGGTCAGCTCGGATGTATAGTTTGTGAAATATAGGCAAGTAAAGTTATAGAAATTTACAGCTTTTTGATTGACAGCAGCTGCCGAATAGCTAATATGTGGATGGGGTTTTGCTATCTATTCCCGCCTCTGTCAGTTGCCTGGCCTCTATAGATGCTAGACTGTATTGGCTACTTCCAGGTATGAGTCATTTCTGTCACATAATAGGAGCGTGTTAGAAATGCAGCCCCTACAGTCTAACATCTACAGGCAGACGGAGCAGGACTAGATAGCAAATCCCACCTCAGCTATTAGTGATTGGGCAGCTGCCAATCAAACAGCTGTACATTTCTGTAACTTTACTTGCCTGTATTTCAAAAACTATACATCCAATCTGACAACTAAAGGTATGTATAGTATCAGCATGATGGTGCCAGTATAGCACTGGCTTTAGTTTATATAGGAAAACCCTGGTGATTGGTGTGCTTTAAGTTGGTCATACACACTACAAAGCTGTCTGCCAAATGATGGTGAACAGGCATCTCAGCCGACTCACTCAGCCAGGCTTTCCTCTGTTCTTTATGAGAAAGCCGCCGGCTAACACAGCTGTTGACAGCTCATCACCTTCAGCATTCTGAAATCATATATGCATGATCGACATATCTCCCGACTATTGCCCCCATACACTTTGGACCATAAGCCGAACTTGTCAATATCAACATTTTTGGCAGATATTAATATTACTAATGTTTTTAGTGGTCTTTACTTTCATAATCATGCAGACTCTTATATGTGAACTCGAGTCAGTTTCTCTGTGCATTCCTAAGAGAACAACAACAAGGCTCTATGGAAGAACCAACATTTTTAGACCAGTAGCGGTGTGTATGCTAAGCAATTAAAATTCATGTCTAAGGGATATCTAGGTCTAAGGTATTGATGATCTAACAGGGCATCAATATCAGATAAGTGGCAGTCCAACACCCAGCTAGCCAATGTTTGATGCTAGAGCCATGGTCACCATTAGTTTACAGTATATGGATCCAGAACATCCTAGCTCTACACTGTGTAATTGTCATTCTCTTGTATTACAGCTCAGCTTCTATTGAGGTGAATGTAATCTGAGCTGCAGTACCCCAGAACAGCCACTAAACAGTTTATATGGATCTGTACGGTTCGACGCCTTACAATGTGAATGACCAGCTCTAGGGATAGCTGAACAGTGGGATAGTCTGGAGTCAGTGCCCAACCTATACGTAACAAATGACTTAATCTTTAGCACCTTTTGAGTGGTGTAAATTTGGCAATTTTTAGTTCCAGCACGTCACTGGTTCCATTTGTGTGGAGTAACTTTTATAAAGTCAATAGTAAAGATTTACGGTGAGTTCATTGTCCTTTGATTTATAATAATAATCTTTATTTCTATAGCGCCAACATATTCCGCAGCACTGTACAATTCAGGAGGATCATATAGAAACAAGTAACAGTTATAGAAGATACAATATTTAAAGGGAAAAAAGACAACCCTGCTCATGAGAGCTTATAATCTACAATGAGATGAGGGGGGGAGGCAAAGTACAAGTGCTTATTTACAATGACAATCCAGCCATCTCAAGAAAATAGAGAATAGATAATGGCTGCCTGGACCAATTGGCCAGAGCCTTGAGATGCATTTGGGTGCCATGGAGTTTGACGTGGGGTTATTTTCTGAGAAGTTGTGGAGGGATTAGGTGAATTTAGTTCAGCTAGGGAGTGTGATAGGCTGCCCTAATAAGATGCGTTTTTAGGGAGCGTCTGAAGCTGAGTAAGTTGTGATTCGTCCTAAGTTCTTTGGGTAGAGCATTCCAGAGGTTTAGTGCAGCTCGGAAGACGTTTTTATATAATCAGGCCTTAAAAAAAGAAGTTTGTTACTATTTTTTCACAATCCCCAAAACACAGAAACTAATTAGAATTATTGTGCACGTACGTAGACATAAACAATGTCTCTATGGAATAGACGGGCTCTCTTTAAAGGCAAAATGTGAATATATACAGACGTATAGCACAATAAAATCATTTTATATTTATCTCAATCAGAAAGGGCTCTTTGTGCAGAATTGTGCTCGAAAGAGTTATTTACTTTGTATTTACAGTAGCCATTTATGGATAATGAGTTATTTTTTTTCTTGAAAAACCTTCATTTGAAAGAACACAATATCCTTCTTAACCTTCATGAACACTGCGCTTACTCAACTAAAGCCTTCTATTCCTTACAGAATGAGAGCCACTCCTGTTTAGACACTGCAGCCAGGGATTTGAAGCAGTAGACAATTTCAAAGACTGCTCTTTCTATTTAACAATCAGTGCATTAGGCTAAAATAGTCACACAAATGCAACAGCGATTGAAAAGGTTTGTGGTGCAGAAGCAAGGTCCTTCTTTTACCTGGATCTCTCTCTTGATGAATGAACATTAGCAGAATATTTCTTTTTGGCCTTTAGTTTCACCTTGATCTTCTCTGTGAATGCAAATCAACATTATACCCCACATTTCTATAGTATTTATTGCCATGGTCATGATGTGAGGGCCCTTTTTTCAACCTGAATAGTGTAAAAGGGGAAACATATTATTGCACAGAGTCATTATTGTGCTGGGAATGTATAAACAGCTGAAAAGAATAGAGCGACATGCTCATAATGGGGAGTGAAAGCTCTTCATTTTGTACTCATTGTCTACCGTTCCTTTCTAAACAACCTCCCTTTTTTCTAGCTATCAATACAAAGTTCTTTTTGGTAAAATGAAGTGTATTCATGCTGACTGAAAGAGGCTTTTAAAGTCGAACTGTGCCCACACAAAGGAGAAACAGTGCTGGAGCAAATCGAGTAGAGGAAAGGAACTTGGTCAATGTTCATTACTCAAAGCAAGACACTCACAGCCTTCGGAACATTTTGTAAAGAATCAGATAAACTTTCTCCATGATAAATAAGTGAAATAATTTTTCTTAGCTGTCAGGGTTCTTTCTCTCAAGTCTATCCCCTTTTCTCACACTTTTTGCAGCTTGGCAGAAGCTACTGATCTCATCCCTTTGGACTGATAAATGGGCTTCTTTCAGTTGGTGGCAGGCTTCGAGAAAAATAGATAATCCTGGATAATGTGGACACAGTTTTCATTTCTTGTCACCCAATTAAACTGCAATTATCCAAAGTGCAACAGCAGAAAAAGTGGAAAGAATGGAGAGAGAATAAGGAGCTATGACTCCCTGGGCCTCTTTATACTGTTCCCATTAGACTAGATGTGTTCTATTCTGATTATAAAGTGCCAGTCTAAGCACACAGCAAGAGCCGGGCCAGCTGCAACCTGTCGTTACAATAAAATGTTACAGAAAGTTCTATGGGAAATGTCACTTTTGGCTATTTCAACATGAATCTTTTCCTTCTTCTCAGATTGACCAATGACACTGAACCAAGATTACGTTAAAATGATTGTTAGAAAAATAAAAGGACACTATTGTGATCCAGACAATGATCTGTCACTTGCTGATCTATAAGCCACTTCTTTACCATGAAGAATTTGAAAAATTCTTGCAGAATTCACAATATGGTGTTTTATACCTAACTCTCACCATCACTCTTTTATACCGTCTGCCTGAATGGGGTTGGCTAGGTTATGTGTAGAGGTGGCTTACAAATTGAAATTAAACAGATCAAGAGTTCAAGATATTATATAGAAAAACGAGAAGCAGTCAGCTCACCGGTAACAAATTGTCCTCTTGTTCCAATAGCTGAAAGTTCTGGGAGGGTGCACGGACAACTTGAAGGTGGTTAAAATTCAAAACTTGTATTCAATACATATTTAAAAATACTGTTTGCAGTAGTGGCAAGGTTAACACGTTTTGATCAATGTTGCTCTTGGTCATGGCTACCATCAGTATGGTACAAACAATATTTAAAAGAAATTGGCAAAAAAATCTTGTAAGGCAAACACCTATGCACAGTGCTCGGGAGCCCCATAAGGAATGAATGGAGCAGTCAATCATATGTACTGCCTCCCCACTATAGCAAGGATAAAAGTTCCTCCGTTATGCCGATTGGTGAGGGTCTCAGCGGTTGAACTACCATGATCAATAAGTTAACTTATCCTGTGGATAGATGATAATGAGTTTTATTAATCCCTTTAGTTTAAGAGGTTCCTCTGCTGTTGAATCTTACCTATTAGGTTGATCAAAGCTTTAAAAACACGATCGTATTATGAAGCCTCTGTCATTATGACCTAACATGTCCATTTTATGCATAGTCTGTTGATTTCTATGGGTTTTATGTGACACTCAATACTTTGTGTTGTGGCACTAGAGAGGAATTAAAAACACTTGTTGCAAAATTTCCCCAGAGGTTATGAACAATATGGAATTAGATTATTGTTGGGCTCACTTAAAATAAAAAGGAATTTCCAAAGTGGAGAACCCTTTCAGAGATAATTTAATCAATTGGGGAATAGCATCCTTAGCCTCAATACTATTTTTTTTTTTTACCACGATGTCTGCGTTTGGTTTTCTTAGCAGATACTCAGCTTTGTTGCTTGGATTAGTCCTTCAATGTTTATTTTGTCTATTGCAAAGGGATTAACTGAGAGATCCTTTCCCAATTCTATTAGCTCAACATTCACATAAAACTCCTGGGTATTTTGGCTTAGATCAATGTACTATCTGTTCCTACTGTGCTTTGCATGGGGTCCCTGAGACAGAGAGGTATAATATACAAAAGCTTGTTATTGATTGGCTTTGGATGACATATTTGCTCTTTGAGCTACCAGTAGGCAACCAGGGCCTCCTCCTCAATGCAATTTGATTGCGTACCTTGAAAACCAGAGATGTATAGGGTCCCTTTAATGATGGTGTGGTAGGCACTCAAAAATGATTTGTGGGTGAGAAGCCTACCTGACTTGTAGGTACTACACTTTAACTCTTTGTCTTTCAGCCAAGTTTTTATTCAAAGTTGGGATAGGTGTTATGACACTCATTACTTTTGGTTTCCCAGTTTATTCACTGTGTGCTCTGGACATTACTTGAAATACTCTTATGCCCTAAAGGAATTCCCTTCTAGGGGTCTTCTAGGATGTCCTTTTCTGGGGGTGTGAAGCATGGCTTTTTGAGCTCCATCAGATATGTGGGTGACAAAATATGCAGATGCCATAGGACAAAGGTGTTCTCTCTCAGCTCCTGCTATGGGAGGTCATTGGCCTGCTGGATCAGGGGATTAAAGGGTAAGTCTGGAGTAGAAATGAGCGATGTTCGAGGTTTGCCAATTTCATGTTCGAGTGATTTTGGGGGGTGTTTGAGTCGTTTGACGAACTCGAACGATTTGCTAAAAGTTCGGTAGTTCGAGTTACGTTTGAGAACGGTTCGATCACCAAAAGTGTGGGTTTTTACAGCTACGTGTGCAGGGAGCCATCGCTGGCAGCCTGCAGTAAGCTGGTAACCAGGGTAAATATCGGGTATCCAAGCAAAGCACTTTGCTTAGTAACCCGATGTTTACCCTGGCTACGTGTGCAAAAATCGCCGAAAGCCACACAGAAGCATTTCCATGTGACGTCCGTCAGATGCCGCTGCAGTCTGTGTCCCGCTTCAGCCCCAGCCCCGCGGCTGCCCGCACTGTACGGTGTCCGCAGCTGCCCACACTGCAGTGTCAGCATATGCCCGCACTTTATGGTGTCCGCAACTGCCCACACTGCAGTGTCAGCATATGCTCGCACTTTACGATGTCCGCAGCTGACCACACTGCAGTGACAGCAGCCGCGGGGATGACAAGCGCTGCCATCAGGAGGTTAGTGAAGTTCCTTACCTGCGGTGATGAAGTCCTGCTCTCCCGACATCAGCGCGGTCACTGTCCTCCATGGCCGCCACTTGTCACATCTCCTCTCGCTGCCGACTGTGACTAGCGGTGACGTCACAGGCACCCACGATACTTGGTTGTGAAGGCGGCGGTCATTGAACTTAGTGACAACTCTGCTATCAGGAGCGCAGCGATCACCGCAGGTAATGTACCTCGCTATCCTCCTGACAGCAGCACTTGTCATGCCCTGCAGTGACAGCTCTGCTATCAGGAGTGCAGTGATCACCGCAGGTAATGTACCTCGCTATCCTCTTGACAGCAGCACTTGTCATGCCCTGCAGTGACCTGGGCTGACCTATTGATGTTAGCTCAGGTCACTGCATTGCTCTCCCAGCCAATATGGGACATTCTGTTCTTCATTGACTGGGACATTGTTTGTCGTCTATTTTTTTTTTTTTTTATTACTGACTGGGTTGGTGATGTCGGGTATCTGATAGACACCTGACATCATGTACCCCAGGGCTTGATGCCAGGTAACATTACACATCTGGTATTAACCCCATATATTAACCGTTTACCACTGCACCAGGGCAACGGGATGAGCTGGAGCGAAGCACCAGGATTGGCGCATCTGTCCTCACCTATTGTACCATCACCCATTCCTTGTAGACTGTGAGCCCTCGCGGGCAGGGTCCTCTCTCCTCCTATACCAGTCTGTCTTGTACTGTTAATGATTGTTGTATGTATACCCTCTCTCACTTGGAAAGCGCCATGGAATAAATATTAATAAAAGCGCTATAATAATAAATAATAATAATAATCTAATGGATGCGCCACTTCTGGGGCGCTTGCGTCCTGTTATTTTTAGGCTGGGGAGAGTCCAATAACCATGGACATCCCTAGTCTGAGAATATCAGACCCCAGCTGTGCGCTTAACCTTGGCTGATGATCCAATTTTCGGGGGGAGAATAAAAAATACCGCGGAGCGCTACGTCATTTTTTTTAATAATTTATTTTTACAGTATTGTGATGTCATCAGGCAATTAAAATACAGGGAAGCCCATTTTTTTTTTAGTTATTTAAATAAATAATTAAAAAAAAATATATGGGCTCCCGCTGCATTTTTTGTATTGCTAGCTAAGGGTAATCCAAGCAGCTACTGGCTGTTAACACCCACTGCTTGGTGTTACCTCCACTGGCAATGGAAAATCCAGGGAAGCATTTTTTATTTTTTTTGCCAAAAAACTAAAAAAAAAAATGACATGAGCTTCACCATATTTTTGTATGCTAGCCAGATACAGCAGGCAGGTACGGCTGCCCCCAACCCCCGGCTGGGAACTAAAAATATAGGGAAGCCCTTTTTTTAATTATTTCATGAATTTCATGAAATAATTTAAAAAAAAAAACAACGTGGGCTTCGCCCAATTTTTGTGTCCAACCAGGTACAACTAGGCAGCTGGGGATTGGAATCCACAGCACAGGTTAGCCCGAGCTTTCTGGGCCCCTCTGCTGCAAATTGCAGTCCGCAGCCACCCCAGAAAATGGCACTTTCATAGAAGCGCCATCATCTGGCGCTGTTTCCAACTCTTCCAGCAGCCCTGAAGCCGGGTGGCTTGCTGGGTAATAATGAGTGAATACTAGCTTTGTTTTACTAGCTAGTATTAAGTCAGAGATTCTTAATGTCAGGCAAGTTTGACCCGGCCATTAAGAATCTCCAATAAAGGGTTAAAAAAAAAGACACCACACAGAGAAAAAAATACATTAATAGAAATAAATACACAGACACACTTAGAAGCTCCATGTTTATTACTTCCTCTCACTCCTCCATGATCCATGGTCTTCTGTCTTCTTTCGCCTTCAACCCAGGCAGCTCCACTACATCAGACAGCACTGCATGGGAGGAAGAACGCTGCTGCTCCTGTGCAGTCTATTCACTCAGTGAGTGAGCAGAAGCTGCGTGCTGTAAGTGGTGACATCACCGCTGACAGGCGGGTTACCATAGCAACGGTGCTCCGATCACGTGATTCCCGGTGCTGCTATTTACCGGCTGTGACAGCTAGTCCCTGCATGTGGGCTGACTCTGTAAAGAGCGCACACATGCAGGAACAAGGGAGTTGACCATGTGCCAGAGCATTTCGCCAGTACATGGAGATCCTTGAACGATCACCGCGTACCGGAGAGGTGCACTGACAGGACCTAGCAATGACGTCTAGCCATGTCACCAGTCTGTAGCCAATGAGATAATAGACACGTGACTGGTCACATGCTATTTTGATGTCACGATAGTTCCTATCATCAATGCTGGTTACCGGGAGGATGCAGCAATTATCGGAAGGAAAAGCGGCTGGAGACAGAGTGCAGGACACGTTGCGGGGACCTGTAAGTATTATGGCAATGTTTATTAACTGTATGTGTACATGTATAATGTGTTTTTATGTGTTTGCGTTTGCCTCCCATTGTTTTCAATGGGGTTCGAGTGGTTCATCGAACGGTTCATCGAATGTTCGTCGAACGGAGCCTCCGTTTGACGAACCGAACCGAACTCGAACGCTATAGGGGGGTGGCTCATCTCTAGTCTGGAGCCCTTCATTTGTGGGGCATTTCTGGTAGATTGTATCTATGTCAGCATTTCCTGTAGTACACCATATTTTCATATTTGTAAGGCCATTGGATGAAATTAAATTTTTCACCCTCCTTATACACCACACCAATAAAGCGCCAAATTGCAGGTGCTGTTTTTTTGATGGTGTGCCAACCTAACATTTCTTAATTTTTCATTTTTGAGAATGAGGGGTTTTTTTTCTTTAAAAAAATATAAAAAAATATATATATATAAAAAAAAATGTAGACATTTAATTGTACATGCCTGTTGTTTTCAGACGTTTTACTAATCCAATTTGACAACAAGACTAATATTTCTATACATTTACTGTCCTACTTACAATTTTTATTATAGCCATACATTATCAAGTGTTGAATAATTAGGATTGAAAAGATGGTCAAAAGTTAAAGAGTACCTGTCGTTTTAAGTTTTATTTCATAAATCAATAGTACACATGAAAATAGGCATCTTTGTAATATATGTTATCAGGAAAATCTGCTTTTTTTCTGCCAGAATTGATCAGTAATTATCAAAATTCTGAGGTAAAATCTGTATTCAGTAAAGAAGTAAAGAATTTCCCATAACTGAGATAGAAGATGGCAGCTGTTACTGATGAGATTCTATGTAGATAGAAGATTGATGAGGGGGTGGGGCTCTAATTTTAGCTCCTCCCTCTGCCTCTAGCGCCTCCCAACATCACGGAATCTCCTTAGTAGCAGCTGCCGTCTCCTATCTCAGTAATGGGAAAGTCTTCACTGAATACAGATTTTACCTCAGAATTGAGCATTTTGATAATGATTGATTAATTATTGCAGAGAAAGATGCAAATTTCTCCAATACAATATATTACAAAGTTGCTTATTTTAATGTGTTGAAAAAATACCCTGGAGACAGGGAAAGATAGAAAGAGACAAACGCACCACCAATCTGAGTGTAGTGAGTTTTTTATATATAAAGTTGTTGAAATAGTGGAACTCTCACCTGGTTCAGAGGTTAGAAAGCCTGGAATAATCCAAGAGGAGTTGATCCACTTTCCAATAGGATTGTGGTGCAGTATGCAGCAATCACACTGGATACTATAGAGGAGCCCTGCAGCAGGTCCACTTAGTGAAAGAAGTTCCAAAGGCAATTACCAGTCATGTGGCGCTCCTGCTACCAATGGTGGAACATATTGGATGATTTTCGGTCATATGACTATACCAATATACAAAGGAGATATTTTATTTCTACATTAAAATATTATTTACCACTATATCAGTCAAGCCGTTGGGATACAAACTCTGAAAGCGATAAATCCAATAAGCTTCCTTACGGCTTAACATTTTAACATTTTACATCGGTTGTTTATATTAGTGGATATTTGTTCTAAAGGTATAACTTTTATACAAATTTTTTTATTATGTTTTAATAATAATTGTCTTGACAAACTATGTTTAATAAAACCATTTTTACAGTTATGCCAGTGGCCATTCATTCGTGACCGCAAGCTTTGTACGCCCCACATATTGAAGGCCAAATTCACAAGTAATTACATATATAAAATAACTGCTGTTACATGTTAGATAGTCTTTAATATCAATGGGTTCACCAGTAGTGTTGGATGGAATGGTCTTTACTTCATTATTAATAATATTTAAAATAATAATATTGTTTCGTTTCCTGGGTGCTATAAGATTTTTAAAAATCTTACAGCACCCAGTAAAGTAAAAAATCAAGTTAAAACAAATAAAATTTCATTCCAAAAAAAATAAAATAAAGGTGTGTACAAGTGTCATGTAAAAAAATGTTGCTGTTTCATTTTTTTCTCGCTATGCTGTTTACCGATCAGATTAATTGTTAATTTCTGAATGTGGCGATACTAAATACAAGTATTTTTGAAAATAATTATTATTGTTTTATTTTCAATGGGGCAAAAGGGGAGGTGATTTGAATTTTTAATGTTTGGGTTTTTTTCATATTTTATAAAAAAAAATGTACCCTTTTTAATGATTTTACTAGTCCCCCTAAGGACTTTATGCCTACACAGTTCGATGGCTTCTCCTGATAACAGCAATGCTTCAACATCGCTCTAATGAGGAGAAATGCTGTGTTACTGTGAGTATCGGCGCTCTGCCGGCATTCACAGGAAGCACGTTATGGCAATGACAGGGGTCATCATCTGATCCCACGCTGCCATAGCAACCCATGCTGATGGCAGCATGGAACAGCACGATCCCCACCAGAGCACATTAGATCGTGCTGTTAGAGTTTGACAGCGCGATCTAAGGGGATAACAGGCACCTGTTACCTACATGTCTGCTGATCAGATCGCCGTGTGAGCCCGCACTAAAGGAACAGTCATAGCCAAGGACGTATAGTTACGTCCTTAGCCGTGAAAGGATTAAACATAGTGTTGTGCAAAATATATGGTAAAAGAAAAAGTGGCATTGGCAAAAGATGGGGTATTGTAAAAGAAAAAAATCCATACCATAGCCATATGTCAGGGCCAGGTGGACGGGTAGACCCAGGAGGTGGATCCACTGGGCCGAACTCCTAGATGGTGGTAAGGGGTCCGGTAGCTGGAGCACTATAGGCAGCAGAACAGTCCGTGCATACGAGTATAACGGAGAAGTCCCTGGGACCACGGAGTCACTGATGGTAGTCCGGGTGACGCAGCTCAGGTTCGGAAGCCGAGAAGATGTCAGGCGGGGTCCGGAACCTTTGGAGCGAGATGACGGGTCACCGCAGGGATCCGAGATGGTACGGACTGTCAGGATGGCAGATGGACAGCGTTCGGGGGTTTCGGAATTCGGCAGGACCGGATGGCGAGGCAGGCACGGCTCTACAAGAGAGATAGGTGAGTATATCATAGAGACACCAGGAGACCTGACTCCTAGCTTAAGAAACACGAAGATCAGGCCCCGCCCCCTTGGACATCAAACCCCTTTATACCCTGTACCTGTTTGCATCATTTCCTGTTAATGGACGCTGGCCCTTTAAGAAAGGGTCAATGACCGCGCGCGCGCCCTAATGCGCATGCGCGCGGCCCGAGTGCCAGAAGCCAGAGCAGGAAGCTGCGAGGAGGAAGCAGCAGGGCCGGGCTGGGGCTGAGAAGCCGACGGGCGCCGGGAGCGGGGACCAGGACGCCGGGGACGCGCCGGCAATGGATGCTGGAGAGCGGGGAGCGGCGGTGACCGGACCAAGGAACCGGGAAGCGAGGCAGGGGAGCCGGGGAGCGTGACAGGTGAGCCGGGGGGCAGCGCAGGGGACCCGGGGAGCGTGACACCATAAATGTTCAAGCTAGTTACAGCTGCAGAATCCCCACCACCATCACTGGTTCCAGCCTTCAAGGCAGAAGTAATATAATATAATATAATATTCAGGCCATAATGAACCTTTCTTGCCTCTGACAAAAGATTAAGTGGAGAGGAAGTGGAGAGTGGACTATATAGCGCTCAATTCAGCCATAGCCAGATGATGTTTCCTCTAACAGAAAAATATCAGTTTGTGTCAAGATTCGATATAAATAAATTCACCATAACTCAATTTTTTGGGGAAAAAAAAAAATCACTCAACCTGGCGTATTTAAATTTAACAATATTCAGTCATCTCTGTATATGTCCATGACAGAAATATAAGGAATGACAAAAGGGTATTTGTAAAATACACACAAATACACTTAGAGTATATAGACATCTGACTGGCAGGAATGTAGTTGGAAAAATGTTATTTAACTATATTAACGTTTTTTGACAACTTTTAGAAGATAGCATCTTTGAGCTTGGACCTTGTTTGGTTACCTAAAAAATATTAGATAAATGAGGAAACCTGTTTGGTTCTAAATAAAGATTTCTATAAGTTGTATTCTTTAATCATAAGTACCTATTATTTATTTAGGACTACACGTAACCAAAGGACATCTACCATTATATTTCTGGTAATTTATGGATAACACAAATGACAATTTTCTACTTTGTAATGTGCCATTAATTGCTATTAACATTCTATGTAAAAAAAAAATATTTAATTTAGTGTTTGAAATATTCATGAGTAGTTTGTATTGTTTTTGCCACAAGGTTCTTAGAATACATTACTTTTATTATTATTTGCCCTCTATCTAAAATAGTAGTTTTTTCTTACAAAAAGGAAGAAAAGATGATATAAAGAGAAATCAAAGAAGCGTATCTGGACAAACACACCATCAAGTGTGTCTAATAATTGCTTGGGTTCAGCATTTGGGAGATAAATGAGAAAACTTTAAATGTATCTGTGAGATGTGCTATCACAGACATTGCCATGGGCAAGTTTTATCCAGTGAAGAAACACGAAGGCCTTGTGAGATAAAGATGATAGAAGGGGTACTATCAGGTGGCAGGCTGGGTAATTACAACTTTCTATTTGGGTTGTGTAGTGATGCTGCATTGGATAAGTGGAGAATAATGAAGAAAAAGGAGCAGCGATAATGTAGAAGCTAAATGGCAGAAAATAGCCTTGCATTGCCCACAAGCCTTGAGAGCCTAGAGGGACTTTCAACTATCTTATTCAGTTTTCCGCCATAGAAAAAAAATACTCTCTCATCCTTTATTCTTTACTTTCTAAATTTGTTTCTAGGGGGACAAAGGAAGAAACTAGAATGAAATCTGGGATATGTGAAGAGAATATGACCTTTAAACATCGCTCTGAAAGTCGCTGTGTAATTTTTATTAAACACTAACTCTCCAACATCCTATTTTTCTTTAGATGGGCTCGAAGAATAAAATAAAACATTTTATATTATTCATTAATGAAACTGAACTTTAGCTTGCTGTTTTTTGCTGAAATCAGAGGTATAAGAGTGAGAAACTCAACAATGTATACAGAACTCTTTATATTGATTTTCACATCATTTTTGTGCATATGATATATTAGGTAACTTTTAATTCCAATGACTTTTGAATGATCTTGGAACATTCATTTTTACTGTTTTATGTACATTTAACATATGTTTTATTGCAACCGAAATAATCTGCACTGCGTATGGTCCTGTGCTTGCATGAGTTTTCACAATGCCTTCAGTTTTATTAACACTGCGGCCAATTTTCATTTTGTTTTTACAGCACTGTTTGGTGGTTATTACCTGTGAACATGCTTATTTAGGTCAATATGATTACAGCAATACCAAAGTTGAACAGTTTTTTTTGTAAATTCAGGTGTAAATAAATATCTGAAATTTGTAATAAAAATGTTTGTTTCCCCATTTTAACAGAGAGTAGTAGAGATGGGTTTCAAAGCCGCGCCAAAGACCACTGGATCAGATTAGCTTAAGATTAATGCTTCTTTGTTTCATGCACAGGTCAAGTCAACGCGTTTCAGGAGACACAGCTCCCTTCTTCAGGACAAACCAGCAAAGAATCATCAAATTGTGATTTTTTTCTACCAAAAGCCAGTTTACGATTTGGGAGAACATCCAGCTTGTAATGCTTACAAAATGTAGATGGACCTGACCAAGTAGCTGCAGCACAAATTCTGATCTAGGGAAGCCCCTGCTCTAGTTGCCCAGTAAGTGGAAAGTGCCCTAGTGGAATGGGCCCTGACAACCCCCGGGAGAGGAATGCTAGCTGAGGAATAGGCCAATTGAATCAGAGATCTAACCCATTTAGAAAAGGAAGATTTGGATGTCTTTCTGCCTTTGGTCTTCCCTACAAAATGAATGAACAGATGAGAACCCACTTTCATGCTCCAGGTTGCCTCCAAATAGGCCAATAGCACGTCTCGAACATCCAAGGAATGTAGCTCCTGTTCCTTTGCATTCCTGGGAGATTAACAAAAGGATGGTAGCACAATTTCCTGACTGAGTGTAGAAGCAGAAACAACCTTTGGAGAAAAAGAAGCATCCAGCCTCAGGACCACGCGATCTTCTCTCACTTGAAGTTATGGGTCTTCGATGGAGAGAGCCTGTAGTGCCCCTATTCACTTAGCAGAACTGATTGCCACCAAAAAGATTGTTTTCAGGGAAAGTTGTTTGATATCCAGGTCCAGGTTTGCGGAATAAGGCTGGCAACATAAAAAGTTCAGGACCAGATTCAGATCCCAAGGAGGAGATGTACTTCTCAAAGTGGGTCGTAGTCGTTGAACTGCTTTCATGAATCTCATTATCCAAGGATGGGCGGCCAACTGAGTGTCGAGGAACACGCTGAGAGCTGTCACCTGAACTTTCAAAGTACTCGGTTTCAAACCTTTATTAAAACCTGCTTGGAGAAAGTCCAGTATGGGCTATGGGGATATTGGGCTCTGTCTGTTCCGTCGGTACCCATGAAAGTAGCGAAAACCTTCCAGATCTTATGGTATATAGCTTGAGTGACCTGTTTTCTACTTGCCAGTATTGTAGTAATCACCCGATCTGAGAGACGCTTTGAGGCTAAGATCTCCCGCTCAGGATCTAGGCGGAGAGCTGTATTTGTTGTAGATTCTGATGCCTCAGAGGACCTTGAGAGAGTAGATCCTCCCTGAGTGGGAGAATTATTGGATCCTCTTCTGACAGCTGGTGAAGCAGGGTGAACCAGCTGCGTTTTGGCCAGAAAGGCACTATCACTATGGCTCTTGCCCGATCATCTTGAATCTTCCGCAACATTCTTGAAATCAACGGGACTTGTGGAAAAGCATAGAGCAGACCTGTTCCTCAAAATTGAGACAGGGCATCCACTGCCACTGGATTGTCCACTGGACTGAGGGAGAAGAACCGCCATACCTTGACATTTTCTTTGCTTGCAAACAGGCTGACCCCATCTGCGAGCTAGTCTACAAAACACGGTTGCATTAAGGCCCCACTCTGATGCTCTCATCTGCCAATGACTGAGGTAATTGGCCTCCTTGTTGTCCAAACCTCTGAGGTGAAGTGCGGAAACTGAAGATACTGTGGCTTCCAGGAGAAGGAAGGTGTTTTCTGTCAGTGTCTGTAAATTCGGATGTCGGGATCCGCCCTGGTGTCGGAAAAAAGAGATAGTCGTGATGTTGTCCGAATATATTTTGATATGCCGACCCTGTAGAGTCGTCCTGCTGAGTCGGAGGGCTTCTAGGACTGCCCTTAGTTCCCGGAAGCTGGATGACTTCGACTGGATCGCTGGAGGCCAAGTTCCCTGGAGATAGGATTGATCCAGCTTGGCACCCCAGCCCAAGCGGCTCGCGTCCGTTGTGATAGGTATACTTGGATCTAAGATCCACTGAACACCTCTGGTCAGGTTTAATCATTTCGTTCACCACCGTAAAGAGTTTCTGGCCTTCTCTGAAAGCCTGAATCTTCATTCGAGCGAGGTTTTGTGTCATGCCGAGATGGCAAGTACGTCTTTCTGCAGCGGTCATGAGTGAAACTGACTCCAACATACACTTCCTATACATGTCATCAGCCCCAGCGCTCTCATTGCCTGGCAGATTGAGACCAGTCTCTTCTCTGAAAACACACGCACTTCCTGGGAGATAGCCACCACTTTGTCATCAGGTAACAACGACGTTTGCCTGACGGAATCTAACATAACTCCCAGGAACAGTCTGGATGTTTCTAGCTTCAAACAGGAGTTTTCCTCGTTCAGGATACATTCCAACTTTCGAAGGACACCCCTGGTGATTTGAAGATGAATCCCCATTTCCTGAACCGATCTTGCAATCAGGAGGAAGTTGTCAAAATATGGAACAATCACTATACCCTGAAGGCGAAGGTGAGCCACCATGTGTATCACAACCTTTGTTAATATTGGTGAATATTGCGCTGAAGAAAGGCCAAATGGAAGGCAGCGTAACTGGTAGTGGAGAGTGATAGAGCCCTTCTGAAGAGAAAATTGGAGAAACTGCTGACTGAACGGGTGACTAGGAAGATGGTAATACGCATCCCGTAAGTCCAGCGTACATATCACTGCTCCCTGTTCTATAAGAGGAATGGTTGAGCGAATGGATTCCATTCGAAACTTCCTATAGAGAACCCACTGATTTAGGGGTTTGAGATTGATGATCGTGCGGAACTTCCCTGATGGTTTCTTTACAGAGAACAGGGAAGAGTAGTGACCCCGAAACTGTTGTTCCAAAGTGACTGGAACGACTGCTCCTATCTCCAAGAGCATGGCCACATCTGCCCAGAGACGGCTGAGGGAGGAGGGAGTGCCCTTACTGACACAAAACAGCTAAGGAGGAAGACGAGAAAAACTCTATACGGTACCCTTCTGAGATTGTGGAAAGGAGCCACTGGTTTTTAGTGACCGATCGCCAACCCTCTAAAAAGTGGGAAAGCTGACCCCCCCCACCTGCCCACCGTCATGAATGTTTGGAACAGAATTTAAAGGCGGATTGGGGTTTCTTATCTCTGCCCTTATGACCCCATCCCAGGGAGTTTCTTTTTCCCCTAAAGGGCTTTCTACGCTGAGGAAAGGACCTCCGCAAGGCCTGGGATTTATGGTCTTCCTCTGGAAAAGCTTTTTTTTTATCTGAGGCCTTGTCCAAAATCTCATCGAGAACAGGACCAAAGACTCTGAATCCTGAGAAGGGAATAGAGCATAACTTATTCTTGGATGCTAAATCCCCTGACCAACACCTCAACCATAGGGCACGTCTAGCAGTGTTAGACAGAGCGTTTTATTTGGCCGAAAGTCTAACAGTCTCTGCTGAGGCATCAGCAAGAAATGCCGAAGCCATCTTCAAAAGGGGTAAGGATTCCAGGACGGTATCCCGAGAAGTACCTCCTCTGATATGGTCCTCCAAGTCATTAAGCCACAGGGTCATGGACTAGCCACTGATGTAGCCGCTATGTTGGTTTTCATGGAAATGGCTGAGGCTTCCCAGGCCTTTTTCAAAAGACCATCAGGTTTTCGGTCCATCGCATCCTTGGGCCCAGAGGAATCTTCGAATGGAATAGACCTCTTCCTGAGAACCTTCATTATTGGAATGTCAATCATTGAAACAGTGTCCCAGAATTTCACGTCTTCTGCCTTGAAGAGTAGGTGATTCCAAAATTCAAGAGAGATGAAAGCTCCTTTTATCACCTTTACCCATTCTTCCATGATCATGTCTTTCAAGTGATCATTCATGGGGAAAACTCAAGAACGCTTGGACCGTAGACCTGCAAACATCTGATCCTGGACAGAAGTTGGGCTTTCCTCCTCGTCAATCTGCATGGTCCGGCGGACTAAACTCAGGAGAGCATCCGTATCCTTGGAGTCAAATCGGTAGGATTTCTTTCCGTGCCTTGTAGGTGATGACCCGGGATCCCTATCCGATTCTGAAGCAGAGGATGTCTGAGCGGCTGAAGTCTCATCTGAAGATGGGTCTATCTCCTTTATGGGTCTCTTCCGCTTTCCCTGGGTCTGAGGTGTAGCAGACAGGGATACCACAGATGCCTAGACCTCCTTTCTAATTATACTGCGCATACTTGACAGGAGGGACGCCTGTTCATCATTAAGCAGAGATGAGATGTTACGGCACAAATACGTTTTGAGTAGGAGTCCGCCAATTTGCAATTGCAATTGGGACATCTCCGTGAGTTAGCCATGGCTTTCTTAGCCAAATCTTTCTTCTTATCTGTAGAAGAGGTCAGAGGGGAGTCCCTTTCCTGAAGGAAACATACAGTACAGACCAAAAGTTTGGACACACATTGTCATTCAAAGAGTTTCTTTATTTTCTCTTGATGAGCTTCAAGAGGTAGTCACTGGAAATGGTCTTCCAATAGTCTTGAAGTAGTTCCCAGAGATGCTTAGCACTTGTTGACCCTTTTGCCTTCACTCTGCAGTCCAGCTCACTCCAAACCATCTCGATTAGGTTCAGGTTTGGTGACTGTGGAGGCCAGGTCATCTGGCATAGCACCCCATCACTCTCCTTCTTAGTCAAATAGCCCTTACACAGCCTGGAGGTGTGTTTGGGGTCATTGTCCTGTTGAAAAATAAATTATGGCCCAACTAAACGCAAACCGGATGGAATAGCATGCCACTGCAAGATGCTGTGGTAGCCATGCTGGTTCAGTATGCCTTCAATTTTGAATAAATCCCCAACAGTGTCACAGCAAAGCACCCTCACACCATCACACCTTCTCCTCTATGCTTCACGGTGGGAATCAGACATGTAGAGTCCATCCGTTCACCTTTACTGCGTCACACAAAGACACGGTGATTGGATCCAAAGATCTCAAATTTGGACTCATCAGACCAAAGCACAGATTTCCACTGGTCTAATGTCCATTCCTTGTGTTCTTTAGCCCAAACAAGTGTCTTCTGCTTGTTGCCTGTTCTTAGCAGTGGTTTCCTAGCAGCTATTTTACCATGAAGGCCTGCTGCACAAAGTCTCCTCTTAACAGTTGTTCTAGAGATGTGTCTACTGCTAGAACTCTGTGTGGCATTGACCTGGTCTCTAATCTGAGCTGCTGTTAACCTGCAATTTCTGAGGCTGGTGACTCGGATAAACTTATCTTCCGCAGTAGAGGTGACTCTTGGTCTTCCTTTCCTGGGGCGGTCCTCATGTGAGCCAGTTTCTTTGTAGCGTTTGATGGTTTTTGCCACTTCACTTGGGGACACTTTCAAAGTTTTCCCAATTTTTCGGACTAACTGACCTTCATTTCTTAAAGTAATGATGGCCACTCGTTTTTCTTTATTTAGCTGCTTTTCTCTTGCCATAATACAAATTCTAACAGTCTATTCAGTAGGACTATCAGCTGTGTATCCACTAGACTTCTGCACGACACAACTGATGGTCCCAACCCCACTTATAAGGCAAGAAATCCCACTTATTAAACCTGACAGGGCACACCTGTGAAGTGTAAACCATTTGCGATGACTTCCTCTTGAAGCTCATCAAGAGAATGCCAAGAGTGTGCAAAGCAGTAATCAAAGCAAAAGGTGGCTACTTTGAAGAACCTAGAATATAAGATATATTTTCAGTTGTTTCGCACTTTTTTGTTAAGTATTTCATTCCACATGTGTTAATTCATAGTTTTGATGACTTAAATGTGAATCTACAATTTTCAGAGTCATGAAAATAAAGAAAACTCTTTGAATGAGAAGGTGTGTCCAAACTTTTGGTCTGTACTGTATATGCATATATGGCCTGTTAAATACTACTCAGTGGACCTCAATGGGAAAAAATAGAGTGTTATTACCGGCGACTCTGGGGGGACGTCAGATTTCCCTGAACCCTCCATGATTAACTGACAAGCAGGGCCCCTGCCCCCCCTTTATACTATACGAGTTCCACGTCGCCCCGGTCTCCTGCTCCTATGCCGTCCTGAGAACGCACTGCCGCCGGCTCCTGCACTGAACCGGAAGAGCACCGCGTGACCCGGAAACGCTCTCTGACCCGGAGCGCTCCTGTGCATGCCCGGGGAACACACTAGCAGTGCACACGCCGAGAAACGGCTGGTACGCTGGTGCAAGGTACTGAGAGCCCCCGTGTTGGGGGAAGAGGCACATGCTGGGAGCTCTCGCTCAGACCAGCCTAGCTGAGGGACTGGTCCCCTGGTTTCATCCGCGGACCCGCTTCACTAGGGAGCAGGTAGCACTGATCACCACCACTCACCTGGGCCCGTAAGTAGGATCTTATTTGTTGCATACTATCCTGTGTAGGGACAGGAAAAACACTGGTGTGGATGGAGTGGGAGGGGCTTTTAACCGCTTGCGTGTTTCCTGTCCCTACAGAGGATAGGGAGCAACGTCCTGTGGTGCTGTCATGAGGGACGACCTGGAACATAAGTTGTTATACGGCTAAATTGATGTAAAAATAAAAATGTTATGGATCTTACAAGAAGAGGAGAAAAATATAAAACCACAAAATAGAAAAATTGGACAGTCCTGAAAAGGTTAATTTGAGAAAAATGGGGTCCTTCAAATTTCTTTTTACTTTTTTTGTTTTTACTTTTTACATTCTTTTTTAGCTCCCCTTTTTTTTAGTTCCCTGTGGTCTTCTGATTACTTGCTTTATATAACAAAATACGACTCTATTGCAGTATATGGCTAAAATCACAGTCTGGCTAGGCTTCACTGAAGTAATATCATTAGAGTCATAATTGCCTTAGGCAGACCCCAGCTGCCATGGCAATGCATTGACACCCCGCATTTAGTTCAGGGAGACTGATGGGCATCCGAAATGGTGCATTAAATGCCACTGTAAGAGTTGACAGCGGCATTAAAAGGCAATCAGTCAGCAGGTTTTTGCTCACAATCTGAAAGCAGCATAATGTAGAGACAGAGACTCTGATTCCAGTGATGTGTCACTTACTGAGCTGTTTGCTGTCAATTTGATAAAATCAATGTTTTCTCTGGTGCAGATCTTGCAGTTATACAGAGCTGATGAATATGCTGGACTACCTGCAGCACGACAAGTAGTCCGCTAATGATAATCTACTGCTGATTAAACAGTGATTTTAGCAAAACTACACTAAGCAGCCCAGTAAGTGACACATCACTGAAATCAGCTTCTCTGCTCCTACATTATGCTGCTCTCAGATTAGGTGGGAAGGAGAAAACATCAACTTAGCTTTGATCTCTGCTATTAGATCCAAATGCTGTCTGTGTAACACAGCCCGCAGCCGTCGGGTATTCTGTGGACTCGTGAAGAGGTTAATGAATCTGAAAATGTAATGTTGCAATACTTAAATTTTCAGAAAATAATGTAACATGCTTTCATACATAGAATATACTATGGTTTGATTGTTTTCTATGGCACCGTCTCTTCAAAGCTGAAATGAAAAGGATGAATTGATTGTTGACCAAGAATCTATCTGTGTAGTCTGCATCGCCCTTATAGTTTAGCCCTGTAGACCGTATCAGGTCTTCTCAAATGTTTTATACTCAGACTATATTAGCCAAAATATTTTGATGACAAAGCCTAACAAGTGAACAAATACTACCACGACAAACAAGTAAAACCATACAGTGTGCCCATAATACCATTAGTGCTACTAAATACCACCATTTATACCACAGAAGTACCAACTACTACAATGTAGCTCAACATTCTTCCCCAGAGGTGACAAACAGTTACCATGATGAAGCACAAAATATTTCCCTGGAGATGTCGAATACCAAAATGTAACTCAAAATGTACCCCTAAAACCTTCAAATAAATACCCCAGTGCAATAAAAATACCCTCCAGAAGAACTAAATACCACAGTGCAATAAAACATACCTCCCGAGAAGTACTAAATACCACAGTGCAATAAAAAATACCTCCCCAGAAGTACTAAATACCACAGTGCAATAAAAAATACCTCCCCAGAAGTACTAAATACCACAGTGAAATAAAAAATACCTCCCCAGAAGTACTAAATACCACAGTGCAATAAAAAACTACCTCCCCAGAAGTACTAAATACCACAGTGCAATAAAAAATACCTCCCCAGAAGTACTAAATACCACAGTGCAATAAAAAATACCTCCCCAGAAGTACTAAATACCACAGTGCAATAAAAAAAATACCTCCCCAGAAGTACTAAATACCACAGTGCAATAAAAAATACCTCCCCAAAAGTACTAAATACCACAGTGCAATAAAAAACTACCTCCCCAGAAGTACTAGATACCACAGTACAATAAAAAATACCTCCCCAGAAGTACTAAATACCACAGTGCAATAAAAAATACCTCCCGAGAAGTACTAAATACCACAGTGCAATAAAAAAATACCTCCCCAGAAGTACTAAATACCACAGTGCAATAAAAAATATCTCCCCAGAAGTACTAAATACCACAGTGCAATAAAAAATACCTCCCCAGAAGTACTAAATACCACAGTGCAATAAAAAATACCTCCCTAGAAGTACTAAATACCACAGTGCAATAAAAAATACCTCCCCAGAAGTACTAAATACCACAGTGCAATAAAAAACTACCTCCCCAGAAGTACTAAATACCACAGTGCAATAAAAAATACCTCCCCAGAAGTACTAAATACCACAGTGCAATAAAAAATATCTTCCCAGAAGTACTAAATACCACAGTGCAATAAAAAATACCTCCCCAGAAGTACTAAATACCCCAGTACAATAAAAAATACCTCCCAGAAGTACTAGATACCACAGTACAATAAAAAATACCTCCCCAGAAGTACTAGATACCACAGTACAATAAAAAATACCTCCCCAGAAGTACTAGATACCACAGTACAATAAAACATACCTCCCCAGAAGTACTAAATACCACAGTGCAATAAAAAAATACCTCCCGAGAAGTACTAAATACCACAGTGCAATAAAAATACCTCCCCAGAAGTACTAGATACCACAGTACAATAAAAATACCTCCCCAGAAGTACTAAATACCGACGTACAATAAAAAATACCTCCCCAGAAGTACTAAATACCACAGTGCAATAAAAAATACCTCCCCAGAAGTACTAAATGCCACAGTGCAATAAAAAATATCTCCCCAGAAGTACTAAATACCACAGTTCAATAAAAAAATACCTCCCCAGAAGTACTAAATACCACAATGCAATAACACATACCTCCCCAGAAGTACTAGATACCACAGTACAATAAAAAATACCTCCCCAGAAGTACTAGATACCACAGTACAATAAAAAATACCTCCCCAGAAGTACTAAATTTCACAGTACAATAAAAAATACCTCCCCAGAAGTACTAAATTTCACAGTACAATAAAAAATACCTCCCCAGAAGTACTAGATACCACAATGCAATAAATAAACTTCCCTAGAAGTGTAAATACCACAGGGCTTCACAAAATTCTTCCTCATGTGCACCAAAAAGTGCAGACCAGCTCATATACCACCCCAGAAAAGCCAAATATCCCTGTGCAGAACAAAATTCATCACCAGAACAAAACAAATGCAACAGTGCTGGAAAAAATATCTAGGTTGAATATGCAAATACCACAATGCAGCTGAAAATGCCCTCCTATGCCTCCTCGATTTACCAAATAGTTAACACAGTGAAATGCAATATGTAATGTGATGCCATGTGTTTCTGATTATTAGCAATAGGATAAAAATCCTACCAGTGCTTTGAATCATTATTATTTTTGCTTATAATTACCAGTTTGATGTGGAGACACAAGCAATTTAATGATTGTTTGCACTGATGACAATAAGAGATGAGCGGATCAATGGAAGTTCGGGTTCTACTCGTACGACTGAACTTTTTTAAACATGTCTCCCACGCACCACTCCAACTGTTCATGCTACTTGGTGCATCCCTCCAAATGCGGCAGAACGAATACAATATTGTAATATCCAAGGCACCAAAACTCATTATTTAAATAGAAACATTTTTTACTGGTCCCAAGATACATGAGGGGATAAAACTTTTATATGGCTTGATAAAGACCCTGCATTGGCCGAAACATTGTTGTTTTTATCCTCTCATGTATATTAGGACCAATAAAAAAAAATTGTATCTGACGAATACGTTTTAGGTGCCTTGGATATTACAATATTGAACTTTTTTAAAGTTCGGTTTTGGACCCTAGACTTGAAGTCACTGATTGGCAGCCTCTGCCCATATGCAGCCAGGAAAGGATGGGTGGGTTTTTTTTGGGCTGCACTGTACATCTGATCATGCTGTTGTTACCCCCAGAGCAAGCTGTTCAAACCCTGCAAGCAGCTCACACTGGGACGAGCGCCGTGCATACCCGAGCACAGCAATGCTTGCGTGATTGATTTGCATTCATAAAGCTCTCAAACTCTGAACCCAAACTCTGCTTTCTTGGGAAAGTCGGAATTTGTACCGAACACCGAACTTCAGGTTCGCACATCTTTAATGATATTTCCACACCATATTAATAACAGATGAATGAAGGCATGAATTTATTGTGATTAAAGAGTAACCATTGTTTTCATTTTTAGATAATAAATCAATAGTAAAAGTAAAAACTTTGTAATATATCTTATCAGAGAAATTTGCTTCTTTCTCTGCCAGAACTGTTCAGTCATTATCAAAATTCTCAATTCATGGGAAAAATCTATATTCAGTGAAAACAAATTTTTTCATTACTAAGATAGGAGATGGCAGCTGCTAATGATAAGATTCTGTGTAGGTAGGAAGTGGAGGAGGAGGGATGAGCTATTCCTCTAGCTCATACAAGATACTAGATATATTAGTTTTTGATGTCAGGTGAGGTATTTTCATTTTTACATAAATTGAGTAAAACCTGCAGATTTTGCAGTGAGCTATATTATAAATCTTAATTATAGATAGTAATATAGGGATATTAACTGTCTCTCTCCCAGTCTCTGTCTATGTGTCGCTGTCTGTCTCTCTCCCAGTCTCTGTGTGTCGCTGTCTGTCTCTCTGTCTGTGTCTTTCTTTGTCTGTCTGTGTCTATGTCTCTGTCTGTTTCTATCTCTGTCTGTATTTGTATCAGTCTGTCTGTCTCCATCTCTGTGTCTGTCTGTCTCTCTCTATCTCTGTGTCTGTCTCTATGTGTGTGGCTGTCTGTCTCTCTCTTTCCCCGTCTATCTTGGTCTGTCTCTTTGCCTGTCTGTCTCTTTGCCTGTCTGTCTCTTTCCAGGTCTGTCTCTTTCCCCGTCTGTCTCTTTCAGGTCTGTGTCTTTCCAGGACTGCCTCTTTCCAGGTCTGTCTCTTTCCAGGTCTGTCTCTTTCTCCGTCTGTCTCTTAACAGGTCTGTCTCTTTGCCCGTCTGTCTCTTTGCCCATCTGTCTCTTTCCAGGTCTGTCTCTTTCCAGGTCTGTCTCCTTCCAGGGCTGTCTCTTTCCAGGGCTGCCTCTTTCCAGGTCTCTCTCTTTCCCCGTCTGTCTCTTTCCAGGTCTGTCTCTTTGCCCATCTGTCTCTTTGCCCATCTGTCTCTTTGCCCGTCTGTCTCTTTGCCTGTCTGTCTCCAGGTCTGTCTCTTTGCCCGGCTGTCTCTTTCCAGCGCTGTCTTTTTCCAGGGCTGTCTCTTTGTCCGGCTGTCTATTTGCCCGTCTGTTACTTTGCCAGGCTGTCTCTTTCCAGGGATGTCTCTTTACAGGTCTGTCTCTTTGGCTGGCTGTCTCTTTGCCCGGCTATCTCTTCCCAGGTCTGTCTCTTTCCAGGTCTGTCTCTTACCCTTCTGTCTCTTTCCAGGTCTGTCTCTTTGCACGGCTGTCTCTTTGCCTGGCTGTCTCTTTGCGTGTCTGTCCCTTTGCCCGGCTGTCTCTTTCCAGGTCTGTCTCTTTCTAGGTCTGTCAATTTCTAGGTCTGTCTCTTTGCCCGGCTGTCACTTTGCCCGGCTGTCTCTTTCCAGGGCTGTCTCTTTCCAGGTCTGTCTCTTTGGCTGGCTGTCTCTTTGCCCAGCTATCTCTTTCCAGGGCTGTCTCTTTCCAGGTCTGTCTCTGACTCTTCCGTCTCTTTCCAGGTCTGTCACTTTGCACGGCTGTCACTTTGCCCGGCTGTCTCTTTCCAGGGCTGTCTCTTTCCCCATCTGTCTCTTTCCCCGTCTGTCTCTTTCCCTGTCTGTCTCTTTCCCCGTCTGTCTCTTTCCAGGTCTGTCTCTTTCCAAGTCTGTCTCTTAGCCCGGTCTGTCTCTTTGCCTGTCTGTCTCTTTCCAAGGCTGTCTCTTTCCAAGGCTGTCTCTTTCCAAGGCTGTCTCTTTCCAGGGCTGTCTCTTTCCAGGGCTGTCTCTTTGCCCATCTGTTTCTTTCCCCGTCTGTCTCTGTCTGTCTCTTTCCACGTCTGTGTCTCTCTGTCTGTCTGTTTTTTCCTGTCTCTCTCTATTATCTCACACATAAGCTTCTTATACTAACAGTTTATTTTGTTTCTATAGCAACAACTGACAGTTGCTATTAATAGCCTGTAGCTCCCACCTCTATTCAGTTTAACGGAGGCAGGATTTTGGAGAATAACTGTAAAGCGTGGGGTTACATTTTCCCATCGAAACATAGTCTATGATGTTCCCTGAGTCACATGGAGTGTCTGTGCAAAATTTCGTGATTGTAAATGCGACGGTGTAAATTCCTTTAGCGGACATACATACAAACATACACACATACATAAACTGAGCTTTATATATATTACTAGAAGGTGGCCCGATTCTACGCATCGGGTATTCTAGAATTTACGTATTGTGTAGTCCATGTATGATTTTTGTTTTATATATATATATATATATATATAGATGTTGTTGTCTGTAGTTACCAAGTGTTTGTGTAGGGCGCTGTACATGTTCTGGGTGTTGTCTGGGTGTGGCGGGGGGTGAGAGCGGTGTTGTATGTGTGTTGCGTGTGTTGCGTTGTTTGTGGAGCGCTGTGTGTCTGTAGCGTTGTGTGTGTGTGTTGCGCGGTTTGTGTGTGTGTGGTGTGTTTTGGGGGAGGTATGTTTTGTGCAATGTGTGTGTTGTGCGGTATGTGCGTATATTTGTGTGTGCCGCGGTGTTTGTGTGTTGGGTGTTGTATGTGTGTGCAGCGTTGTCTGTGTGTGTGGGTGTCTGTGTAGGGCAGTTGTTTGTGGTTCCCAGTGTGTGTGTGTGGTGTGTTGTGCAGTGCGCGCGCGTGTGTGTGTGTTGGGGGGAGGTGTGCACTTCCCATCGTGCTCCATCCCCCATGCAGCGTACTCCCCATCGTGCTCCATCCCCTATGCTGCGCACCCCCCATCGTGCTCCATCTCCCATGCTGTGCACTCCCAAACGTGCTCCATCCGCCATGCTGCGCACTCCCAAACGTGCTCCATCCACCATGCTGCGCACTCCCAAACGTGCTCCATCCGCCATGCTGCGCACTCCCAAACGTGCTCCATCCGCCATACTCCGCACTCCCCATCGTGCTCCATCCCCTATGCTGCGCACCCCCCATTGTGCTCCATCTCCCATGCTGCGCACTCCCAAACATGCTCCATCCGCCATGCTGCGCACTCCCAAACGTGCTCCATCCGCCATGCTGCGCACTCCCAAACGTGCTCCATCCGCCATGCTGCGCACTCCCAAACGTGCTCCATCCGCCATGCTGCGCACTCCCAAACGTGGTCCATCCGCCATGCTGCGCACTCCCAAACGTGGGCCATCCGCCATGCTGCGCACTCCCAAACGTGCTCCATCCGCCATGCTGCGCACTCCCAAACGTGGTCCATCCGCCATGCTGCACACTCCCAAACGTGCTTTATCCGCCATACTCCGCACTACCCATCGTGCTGCATCCCCCATGCTGCGCACTCCCAAACGTGCTCCATCCGCCATGCTGCGCACTCCCAAACGTGCTCCATCCGCCATGCTGCGCACTCCCAAACGTGCTCCATCCGTCATGCTGCGCACTCCCAAACGTGCTCCATCCGCCATGCTGCGCACTCCCAAACGTGCTCCATCCGCCATGCTGCGCACTCCCAAACGTGCTCCATCCGCCATGCTGCGCACTCCCAAACGTGGTCCATCCGCCATGCTGCGCACTCCCAAACGTGGGCCATCCGCCATGCTGCGCACTCCCAAACGTGCTCCATCTGCCATGCTGCGCACTCCAAAATGTGCTCCATCCGCCATGCTGCGCACTCCCAAACGTGCTCCATCCGCCATGCTGCGCACTCCCAAACGTGCTCCATCCCCCATGCTGCGCATCCCCCATCGTGCTCCATCCCCCATGCTGCACCAGCATCAGCCTCTCTACCCGCAGCATCAGCCTCTCTGCCCGCAGCATCAGCCTCTCTCCTCCCAGCATCAGCCTCTCTACCCGCAGCATCAGCCTCTCTACCCGCAGCATCAGCCTCTCTACCCACAGCATCAGCCTCTCTCCTCCCCAGCATCAGCCTCTCTGTCCCCAGCATCAGCCTCTCTGTCCCCAGCATTAGCCTCTCTGTCCCCAGCATCAGCCTCTCTCATCCCAGCATCAGCCTCTCTACCCGCAGCATCAGCCTCTCTACCCGCAGCATCAGCCTCTCTACCCACAGCATCAGCCTCTCTCCTCCCCAGCATCAGCCTCTCTGTCCCCAGCATCAGCCTCTCTGTCCCCAGCATTAGCCTCTCTGTCCCCAGCATCAGCCTCTCTCATCCCAGCATCAGCCTCTCTCCTCCCAGCATCATCCTTTTCTGTCCCCAGCATCAGCCTCTCTCCTCCCAGCATCAGCCTCTCCTCCCAGCATCAGCCTCTCTCCTCCCAGCCTACCCCAGCCTCAGCCTCCCCCAGCATCAGCCTCTCTCCTCCCAGCATCAGCCTCTCTCCTCCGAGCATCAGCCTTTTCTGTCCCCAGCATCAGCCTCTCTCCTCCCAGCCTACCCCAGCCTCAGCCTCCCCCAGCATCAGCCTCCCCCAGCATCAGCCTCTCTCCTCCCAGCATCAGCCTCTCTCTTCCCAGCATCAGCCTCTCTCCTCCCAGCCTACCCCAGCCTCAGCCTCCCCCAGCATCAGCCTCTCTCCTCCCAGCATCAGCCTCTCTCTTCCCAGCATCAGCCTCTCTCCTCCCAGCCTACCCCAGCCTCAGCCTCCCCCAGCATCAGCCTCTCTCCTCCCAGCATCAGCCTTTTCGGTCCCCAGCATCAGCCTCTCTCCTCCCAGCCTACCCCAGCCTCAGCCTCCCCCAGCATCAGCCTCTCCTCTCTCAGCCTCCCCATCCCAGCCTTCCCGAGGATCAGCCTCTCTCCTCCCAGCCTCCTCCAGCACGCCATGCTCCTCTGCCTACACACACCCGATCGCATACACTCACACACACCCACACACACCCGATCGCATACACTCACACACACACCCGATCGCATACACTCACACACACACACGATCGCATACACTCACACACACCCGATCGCATACACTCACACACACCCACACACACACACCCGATCGCATACACTCACACACACCAGATCGCATACACTCACACACACCCGATCGCATACACTCACGCACACACACATTGACGATATTGCACATACGCGCTTATACTCACAACATCCGGAGATACCACATGCTTCTGGCCATGTGATCCTCCGGCAGGTCCTGGAAGCTCACAGAACAGTATCGCCGCCGAGAAGCAAGTGATATCCCAGGATGTTGTGAGTGTGTGGATGCGAAGTGATGTGTGTGAGAGTGAGTGTGTGGATGCGATGTGATGTGTGTGTGAGGTGTGTGTGAGAGTGAGTGTGATCTGATGTGTGTGCGTGTGTGTATTTTCCGCCGCTGCAGGACCTTGATGCGCTGGTAACTATGCTACCATGGTTACCAGCGTATCTCGTCCCCCGCTCGCACGGGAGCCCACACCAGCATACGCCGGCCAGCCCCAGCATTGCGAGGGTATGTGTCGGCTGGTTTGGCGGCGTACGCTGATGTGGGCTCCCAGGGGTACAGTACTCACCTGGTAGTCGTGGCTCAGTGACCGTGTCGGTTCGGGGAATGTGTGGGGGGGCGGGGCCAGAGCTAGCATGCATTGCGTGAGGGGGGCGGGGCGTGGCCGAGTTGCCAATGCTTGCAGGGTGCTGGGGCGAGAGGCCAATCTGTGGGGGGGCGGAGCCTGGGCGAGCGGCCGGCCAATCCGTGTGGGGGCGCAGCCTGGGCGAGCAGCCAATCCATGCGGGGGGCGGGGCCATGGCGAGCCCAGCGGCCAATCAGCTTGGTGTCACCGTAAGGACACAATTTTAGGACACAATTTTGGAGCAAGACAGACAGACAGACAGACAGATAGACAGACAGACAGACAGACAGAATAAGGCAATTATATATATAGATATGCTAGCTGTAGTACCCGGGCATTGTCCGGTATAGTAACTGTCTCTCTGTCTCTCTCCCAGTCTCTGTGTGTCGCTGTCTGTCTGTCTCCCTGTCTGTCTCTTTCCTTGTCTGTCTGTGTCTATGTCTCTGTCTGACTATTTCTATCTCTGTCTGTATTTGTATCAGTCTATCTGTCTCCATCTCTGTCTGTCTGTCTCTCTCTATCTCTCTGTCTGTCTCTCTGTGTGTGTCTATCTGTCTTTTTCCCCATCTGTCTCTTTTCCGTCTGTCTTGGTCTGTCTCTTTCCAGGTCTGTCTCTTTCCAGGGCTGTCTCTTTGCCCGTCAGTCTCTTTCCCCATCTGTCTCTTTCCCTGTCTGTCTCTTTCCAGGGCTGTCTCTTTGCCCATCTGTCTCTTTGCCCATCTGTCTCTTTGCCCATCTGTCTCTTTGCCCATCTGTCTCTTTGTCCGACTGTCTCTTTTCAGGGCTGTCTCTTTCCAGGGCTGTCTCTTTGCCCGTCTGTCTCTTTCCAGGTCTGTCTCTTTCCCTGTCTGTCTCTTTCCAGGGCTGTCTCTTTGCCTGTCTGTCTCTTTCCAGGGCTGTCTCTTTGCCCGTTTGTCTCTTTGCCCGTTTTTCTCTTTGCCCGTCTGTCTCTTTGCCAGTCTGTCTATTTGCCTGTCTGTCTCTTTGCAGGGCTGTCTCTTTGCCCATCTGTCTCTTTCCAGGGCTGTCTCTTTCAAGGTCTGTCTCTTTCCTCATCTGTCTCTTTCCAGGGCTGTCTCTTTGCCTGTCTGTCTCTTTCCAGGTCTGTCTCTTTGCCTGTCTGTCTCTTTCCAGGTCTGTCTCTTTGCCCGTTTGGCTCTTTGCCCGTCTGTCCCTTTGCCAGTCTGTCTCTTTCCAGGTCTGTCTCTTTGCCCGTCTGTCTCTTTCCACGGCTGTCTCTTTGCCCATTTGTCTCTTTGCCCGTCTGTCTCCTTCCAGGGCTGTCTCTTTCCAGGTCTGTCTCTTTGCCCCTCTGTCTCTTTCCAGGTCTGTCTCTTTGCCCGTCTGTCTCTTTCCACGGCTGTCTCTTTGCCCATCTGTCTCTTTGCCCATCTGTCTCCTTCCAGGGCTGTCTCTTTCCAGGTCTGTCTCTTTGCCCCTCTGTCTCTTTCCAGGGCTGTCTCTTTGCCCGTCTGTCTCTTTGCCCGTCTGTATCTTTCCCAGTCTGTCTCTTTGCCTGGTCTATCTCTTTGCCCATCTGTCTCTTTCCCAGTCTGTCTCTTTCCCCGTATGTCTCTTTGCCCGTCTGTCTCTTTCCAGGGCTGTCTCTTTGCCCATCTGTCTCTTTGCCCGTCTGTCTCTTTCCAGGGCTGTCTCTTTCCAGGGCTGTCTCTTTCCCTGTCTGTCTGTCACTTTCCCCATCTGTCTCTGTCTGTGTCTCTCTGTCTTTTTCTGTCTATTTATCCGTCTCTCCACCGACATCATATAACCTCACGCATAAGCTTCAAATAACAGTTTATTTTGTTCCTATAGCAACCACTGACAGTTGCTATTAATAACCTATAGTTCCCACCTCCATTCAGTTTAATTGCGGCAGGATTTTAGAGACTTAAGGGTACTTTACATGCTGCGACATCGCTAGCGATCTCGTTAGCGATGTGAAATTCTAGATCGCAAGTGCGATCTTTCGAGAGCGCACATAGGTCATTTTACGCATGTGCGATCTCGAAAGATCGCACTTGCTATCTAAATTTTCACATCGCTAGCGATATCGCAGCATGTAAAGTACCCTTAATTGTAATGTACGGGGTTAAATTTTTCTGTCAAAACATAGTCTACGATGCTCCCTGAGTCACATGGGGCATCTGTGCAAAATTTCGTGATTGTAAATGCGATGGTGCAGATTCCTTTAGCGGACATACACAGATACTGTACATACACACATACATACATACATACATACATACCCTCAGCTTTATATAATATATATATATATATATATATATATATATATACACTAGAAGGTGGCCCGATTCTAACGTATCGGGTAGTCTAGAATGTGTATGTAGGTTAGCAGATTGAATAATAATATAATCATCAAGTCTTGAATAATGATGGTTCATTTCTTGCTCGTTGGTCTCCCGCTGTGCAGCACGCATCGGCGTGTTTGACAGTGGGAGACCATCGATCTGAATGGGCAGGGAGCCAGCGTACACTGGTAACCATGTTACACAATCGGGTAAGTATGCAAAGTGCTTTGCTTAGTTACCCGATGTGTACCATGGTAACCAGCGTACGCCGGCTCAAGCACACGTGTACCAGGAGCCAGGGGTAAGGTGGTAACCATGGTACACATTGGGTAACTAACAAAAACGCTTTCCATAGTTACAGGATTGTGTACCATTTGTTACCAGCGTACGTCGGTAAGCTGATAACTATGGTACACATTGGGTAACTATGCAAAGCGACAGTGCTGGTTTATTTTTTGCTTGTTGGTCTCCTGCTGTGCAGCACGCATCGGCGTGTTTGACAGTGGGAGACCAACGATCTGAATGGGCAGGGAGCCGGGGTAAGCTAGTAACCATGTTACACATTGGGTAACTAAGCAAAGCGGTTTCTATAGTTACCCGATGTGTACCATGGTTACCAGCCTATGCCGGCTCCGGCACACGTGTGCCGGGAGCCGGGGTAAGCTACTGGTTTCACACATCCAGCTTTTCTCCACTTTGTCGGATCCGGCACGCTGCCGTAGGCTGGTTTCAGACGTCCGTGTTTTAGGTACGTGTGACATGCGTTTTGTAACACGGATATCACACGTACCCATGTTTTTCTCTGATGTGCCTCATACGTCCGTGTTTGCACACGGACCATGTGACTTTTCATGACCCCGCACGCACACACACGCAGGCATCTCCGGCAGCACGGATGTCACATGGATCGCACACTGATGTGATCCGTGCGACATCAGTGTAAAACATACCGGAAAAAATATGGGTCTTTTTAATGAAAATATTTTCTATATTTACCTCTCTCCAGAGATGCTCTCTCCGGCTCTGCTGCCTCCCGCTCCTTATCGCCGCTCATTATACTCACTGAATATTCAGTGCCCTGAGGAGCTGGAAGCAGGAACAGCGCTGGGGACTTCAGAGCCGGGGACCGCATCGCTGGGTAAGTGTACAGCAGAGTGTGTGTGTGTGTGTGTGTGTGTACATGCATGTGCGGTATGTGTGTATGCGCTCGGTGTATCCATGTGTGTCTGCTGTGTGTCTGCTGTGTGTGTATATACAGTGCCTACAAGTAGTATTCAACCCCCTACAGATTTAGCAGGTTTGATAAGATGCAAATAAGTTAGAGCCTGCAAACTTCAAACAAGAGCAGGATTTATTAACAGATGCATAAATCTTACAAACCAACAAGTTATGTTGCTCAGTTAAATTTTAATAAATTTTCAACATAAAAGTGTGGGTCAATTATTATTCAACCCCTAGGTTTAATATTTTGTGGAATAACCCTTGTTTGCAATTACAGCTAATAATCGTCTTTTATAAGACCTGATCAGGCCGGCACAGGTCTCTGGAGTTATCTTGGCCCACTCCTCCATGCAGATCTTCTCCAAGTTATCTAGGTTCTTTGGGTGTCTCATGTGGACTTTAATCTTGAGCTCCTTCCACAAGTTTTCAATTGGGTTAAGGTCAGGAGACTGACTAGGCCATTGCAACACCTTGGTTTTTTCCCTCTTGAACCAGGCCTTGGTTTTTTTGGCTGTGTGCTTTGGGTCGTTGTCTTGTTGGAAGATGAAATGACGACCCATCTTAAGATCCTTGATGGAGGAGCGGAGGTTCTTGGCCAAAATCTCCAGGGAGGCCGTGCTATCCATCTTCCCATGGATGCGGACCAGATGGCCAGGCCCCTTGGCTGAGAAACAGCCCCACAGCATGATGCTGCCACCACCATGCTTGACTGTAGGGATGGTATTCTTGGGGTCGTATGCAGTGCCATCCAGTCTCCAAACGTCATGTGTGTGGTTGGCACCAAAGATCTCGATCTTAGTCTCATCAGACCAGAGAACCTTGAACCAGTCTGTCTCAGAGTCCTCCAAGTGATCATGAGCAAACTGTAGACGAGCCTTGACATGACGCTTTGAAAGTAAAGGTACCTTACGGGATCATCTGGAACGGAGACCATTGCGGTGGAGTACGTTACTTATGGTATTGACTGAAACCAATGTCCCCACTGCCATGAGATCTTCCCGGAGCTCCTTCCTTGTTGTCCTTGGGTTAGCCTTGACTCTTCGGACAAGCCTGGCCTCGGCACGGGTGGAAACTTTCAAAGGCTGTCCAGGCCGTGGAAGGCTAACAGTAGTTCCATAAGCCTTCCACTTTCGGATGATGCTCCCAACAGTGGAGACAGGTAAGCCCAACTCCTTGGAAAGGGTTTTGTACCCCTTGCCAGCCTTGTGACCCTCCACGATCTTGTCTCTGATGGCCTTGGAATGCTCCTTTGTCTTTCCCATGTTGACCAAGTATGAGTGCTGTTCACAAGTTTGGGGAGGGTCTTAATTAGTCAGAAAAGGCTGGAAAAAGAGATAATTAATCCAAACATTTGAAGCTCATTGTTCTTTGTGCCTGAAATACTTCTTAATACTTTAGGGGAACCAAACAGAATTCTGGTGGTTTGAGGGGTTGAATAATAAATGACCCTCTGAATAAACTTTTCACAATTTAAAAAAAAAAAAAAAAAAAAAAGAAATAACATTCTTTTTTGCTGCAGTGCATTTCACACTTCCAGGCTGATCTACAGTCCAAATTAGAGTTGAGCGCGGTTCGCGGTTCGAGGTTCTCCAGTTCGCAGCTCGAGTGATTTTGGGGGCTGTTCTAGATCGAACTAGAACTCGAGCTTTTTTGCTAAAGCTCGGTAGTTCTAGATACGTTCGAGAACGGTTCTAGCAGCAAAAAACCCAGCTAATTCCTAGCTGGCTTTCCGCTGTAATAGTGTAAGTCACTCTGTGACTCACACTATTATGACATTTCAGTGTACAGTGTGCGGGAACAGCGCATTTAGATCACTGCTGTATGTATAATGGCGATCGCTATTTTTTTTTCCTTGTCTTCCTTCCCTAAGCGCGCGCGTGTAGTGGGGCGGGCCAGCATGTCAGCCAATCCCAGACACACACACAGCTAAGTGGACTTTTAGCCAGAGAAGCAACGGCATGTGTGATAGGATGTCCATGTCACATGTCCCTGCATTATAAAACCGGACATTTTCCTCCAGCACGCCATTATCTGCCTTCTGCGTCCTTGGTGTCAGACATCACTGGCGCAGCTCCTATCGCCGATACTGCTGTATACGCTCCATACACAGCGCTGGACAGCTTAGGGATAGCACTTTCTATCAGTCCTTTTAAGGGCTCATACCGGCAGGGTCAGAGCCATAGGTGACAGGTCCTGAAAACAGAGTTTAACAGCTACACAAGATGACAGCGTCTGTGTAGCTAAGGTCAGGGATTTCCTCGCTGCATTTCCCCATTAGGAGGGATAGAAAGGCAGGCTTCCTTTCCTCTACCCAGAGACCCACAACCCTGCCACTGTACCCTCCTGCCCTTTGCACACTCCAACTCATTGTTACTAAGCCATTATACTAGCAAACACTGAGTGAACTTAATGGAATCCTAAACGTGGCTATTGGACTTCTGTATTGTCCCAAAAGTGCAAAGATATTTTCAGCACGTCTGCCTGCATTGCACACTCCAACTCATTATAACTAAGCCATTATACTAGCAAACACTGAGTGAACTTAGTGGCATCCTAAACGTGGCTGTTGGACTTCTGTATTGTCCCACTAGTGCAAAGATATTTGCAGCACGTCTGCCTGCATTGCACACTCAAACTCATTGTTACTAAGCCATTATACTAGCAAACACTGAGGAAACTTAGTGGCATCCTAAACGTGGCTATTGGACTTCTGTATAGTCCCACTAGTGCAAAGATATTTGCAGCACGTCTGCCTGCATTGCACACTCAAACTCATTATAACTAAGCCATTATACTAGCAAACACTGAGTGAACTTAGTGGCATCCTAAACGTGGCTATTGGACTTCTGTATAGTCCCACTAGTGCAAAGATATTTGCAGCACGTCTGCCTGCATTGCACACTCAAACTCATTGTTACTAAGCCATTATACTAGCAAACACTGAGTGAACTTAGTGGCATCCTAAACGTGGCTGTTGGACTTCTGTATAGTCCCACTAGTGCAAAGATATTTGCAGCACGTCTGCCTGCATTGCACACTCAAACTCATTATAACTAAGCCATTATACTAGCAAACACTGAGTGAACCTAGTGGCATCCTAAACGTGGCTGTTGGACTTCAGTATTGTCCCACTGGTGCCAAGCTATTTGTAGCACCTGTGCAGGACACCCTCCTGCTCTGTTTTTAATAAGCTATAATGATAGCAAAAAATACTGCCATTTAGTGGCATCATAGAACTGGCTGTTGTATTTCATTATTGTCCCACTGGTGCCAAGCTATTTCTAGCACCTGTGCAGGACACCCTCCTGCTCTGTTATTAATAAGCTATAATGATAGGAAAAAATACTGCCATTTAGTGGCATCATAGAACTGGCTGTTGTATTTCATTATTGTCCCACTGGTGCCAAGCTATTTCTAGCACCTGTGCAGGACACCCTCATGCACATTTTGCTATGCTAATGTTATAGCAAACTCAGGGAATTCATTGCTGCATTTGATAATTCGGAGGGATAGAAAGTGAGGCTTCCTTTAGCTTTTCCTTCTGTTCATAGACAGCATCTACAAGTCTACACCCGAAGAGCAATTTCTCCTGCACGTGTAAGTGTGGAGAGGCAGCTAGTGCGCATGCGTGTGCCGATTTACCCCAGCTGCAGCCTAACTACAGTGTTTCGCCTAGTGAGTATGCTCAGCCTGACTGTGCCATTCCTGAGGCTAAAGCGGGCTTTACACGCTACGACATCGCTAATGCGGAGTCGTTGGGGTCACGGAATTCGTGACGCACATCCGGCCACATTAGCGATGCCGTTGCGTGTGACACCGATAAGCGATTTTGCATCGTTGCAAAAACGTGCAAAATCGCTAATCGGCGACATGGGGGTCCATTCTCAAATCTCGTTACTGCAGCAGTAACGAGGTTGTTCCTCGTTCCTGCGGCAGCACACATCGCTTCGTGTGACGCCGCAGGAACGAGGAAGCTCCCCTTACCTGCCTCCCGGCCGCTATGAGGAAGGAAGGAGGTGGGCGGGATGTTACGTCCCGCTCAGCTCCGCCCCTCCGCTGCTATTGGGCGGCAGTTCAGTGACGTCGCTGTGACGCCGCACGGACCGCCCCCTTAGAAAGGAGGCGGTTCGCCCGTCACAGCGACGTCGCCGGACAGGTATGTATGTGTGACGGCTGTTGTGCGACACGGGCAGCGATTTGCCGTGTCGCGCAACAGATGGGGGCGGGTACCCACACTAGCGATATCGGGACCGATATCGCAGTGTGTAAAGTAGCCTTTAGTCTTCATTTCGGGATGCAGCGCATGCTCCCACACTTAGTGCGAAAAGCCTCTTTGCACAGGTACTTGCATTCCGTGCCGGGTCTAAGTCCTGTTTTGTGCCTAGACACCATGCTAAAGCTGATGGTCTTTTTTCAGAGACTCTATTTCATGCAACTGACCATGCTCAGGCACTTACTGCATCAGAGACTAGGTCCGGTAATGAACTCTTTGGCCCTGCCCCTGATGTGGGGGGCCCATATAGACCACAGGGCATCAGGTGTCCTGACGATGTGGGCAGGCCACTCCCAAATGGCTTGCAGAGGCCCGCCCCTATGACTTGTCACCTCATTATTGATGGTCAGACGATGACTGGTGAGGTGTTTGTGTCGTGGCAGCCATGAGGTCATTATTGAAGTTGCGGTTCCAAATAGGACGCTAGTTATGCCACTCATGACGTGTCACTCTGCTTTTGTCTCCAGGAGGTGCATTGTGGTCCACCCTGGTTTGGGGCGGACCCAGGTTATAAAACGGGCTGGAGCCAACAAGGAGGTGCGCAGTCTTCTATTATGCTCCAAAAGAGCACACCTCCATGTGTTGAACCCATTGCGGCTTTAGGCCAGAGGTAGGCAGGGATAGGGTGTCGATGCAGGCCACCACCACAGTTGGTAACGCAGAACAGTTAAGACCAGCTCCTGTCCTACAAGTCCTGCTTGTGCAGCCCAGTGGCATTAACAGGCTTGCTGCTGCTGATGCGCCTGCTGTCCACAGGTGTGGCCCCAATGCACACGGTCAGCGTACTGAATGGCCCCTGTGATGTTAACAGGGAGTTCCTGGGCTGGGTGGGCGTGTGGACCCTGTGACGCTAACAGGCGTCTAACTCGGTTCAGGCAACTATTAGTTTCATAGCCACACAGCTCTGTATCCTCCACCTAACCTTCCAGTTGCCAACCTCTCCTTTTCCATCTGGGAGCACGGTGGACATTGACTGCTGATGGGGATATATACCTTTCTCTTTCTTTTCTTATTAATTTTCGTTATATAGCGGTAACATAGTATATACCACCTTATCCAAATCTGCCAGTCCCACCGTAACAGATGGTGTTTCTTCATCAAATGTTACTTTTGCTTAACCAACAAACCCACGGACAAAAACTTTTTTCCCCTTTCCAACACACCTGTTCCCCTTTCCACCAGCATCTGTCCTTTTTCAACTCATTTGGTATATGACCAAAAGTGCAACTCTGCAGGGACACCGTACTCAATGCCGTCTCAGCACAGCAGCCAGCCATCGGTCCCTCAGATGTGGACAAGTAAAAGACCATTTCCTCCTATCCATGACAAAGCGTTGAGATTCACTCTGTGCAGCACTGGTGTTTACTGATAAAAGCAGATCTAAGAATCCGTACCACCTTCTGCAGATACTCCTGTATACGTGCGTCCCCTTCTATGGCAGGAATTATTTAGCCAAATTTGGTCTTGTACCGAGGATCTAACAGTGTGGCAACCCAGTAGTTAGCATTACTTCGAATTCGTACAATCCGAGGGTCATGTTGTAGATAGTGCAGCAAGAAGGCGCTCATGTGTCTTGTGCATCCAGGAGGACCAAGTCCTTGGTTTGTTGGTGGCAGAGAGGTGAGAATTGTGCCTCCTTCCTCTGCCCTCTCCCCCCAACCTCGCACAACCGAAATGTGAGCAAGCTCTCACTCATCTGCTGAGTCTTCCATGCCCATCGCAAGTTCGTCCTCCATATCTTCATGGGCTCCTGCACCTTCCTCAACAATTTTTGCTGATACTATGCGCCCTTGTTAATCCCTATCCCCCACCATGACTGCCGCCTAGGTGCCGCTCACCGTATGGACCTTGTACATCTTATTATCCCTTCTGCATATGACTCCTCCTGTACTTCCTCCCCTTCCTCTTGGACCAACACCTGACTCCGAATAATGCTTACAGTGTGCTCCATCTTGTAGATGACCAGAATTGTCATGCTGAGAATGGCATCGCCAGTGCTAAACATCTTCGTCGACATTTGTAAACTGTGTAGAAGGGTGCATAGGTCCTTGATCTGACACCACTCCAGCAACGTGATCTGCACCACCTCTGGATCAAGTTAGCCCAGGGTATACGTCATACCGTATTTCAGCAGGGCTCTGCGGTGCTGCCACAGACGCTGCAACATGTGCAGATTCCAATTCCTGCATGTCGGAACATCGCATTTCCGGCGTTTAACCGCCAGACCCTAAGACTTCAGGAGCGATGAAAGTTGTTGAGCTGCTGGGTGCGAAGGATGAAAGTGAGCACATAGCAGCGTGCCCGCTGCACAAGGCCATGTAGGCCAGGATGGTATTTTAAAAATTGCTGGAGAATCAGATTCAACACGTGAGCCATACAAGGCACGTATGTCACATTGCCCTGACGAAGGGCCGCAGACAGGTTTGCATCACTGCCGCACACGGCTGGTAAGTCACCAACGTAGTCCACTCAATCAATTTGTACTCCGGTCGCCAGGTGACAACGTGTTCCTTTCGTGCATAGTGCTGATGATGGGAAAGGAGTCGATGCCTGCGGCGCAGGTGGACGCAGGTTATGGTCACCCACTGGGTTGCGTTATCTTGACAGGTACAGAACCACAGGCTGAAAGTAGGTGGTGGGTATCTCACAGATGAAGTACCATCATTCAGCTACAACCAATGGGAAGACACCACACCCTTTTTTAGGCCCCTCCTGTCTGCAGACCACTGCCAGACAAAGCTATGAACCTCTTGTTACTGTTACCCCCAGTTCAGTTTTATGAGTTTGTGTGCTTGTTACCTGACTACTTTTCCTGCTTGCTGTTTATGTACCTCGTTGGCCAATCCGCATTTCACCTCTGCTTGTTTTCTGATTAAGTCCTGGCCATCCCATTCTGTTCCTCTTCCTCAATTAATGTTTTTGACCCTGCATGACTACTATTCTCTGGAACTGCAGCCTTCCACAGGTATTGATCAACTTGGGCCCTGTGTAATTCCAAATCACTGTATAGGGGTTAAAGGGTTTCAGGGTTCTGGGTGTCCAGCTTTGTGAGTGGCTTGCCTCTAGCCTATCCTTTACAGCCCATCTGAGTGTGTCGATCCAGGCAGGCGTTACACCATGCCCTCTGCAGAAGGCCATGTAGGCCGGGATAGTGTTTTAAAAATTGATGGACAACCAGGTTCAACACCTGAGCCATACAAGGCACGTGTGCCACATTGCCCTGAAGAAGGGTCGCAGACTGGTTTGCATCATTATCGCACCCGACCTTCCCTGGCTGCTGGTTGACTGAAGTCAACCATTGATGAAACTCGGTCTCACTCTCCAGAGCTAACCGTCCACAATTCCTCAGCGGTGTCTCACATTTCCCCTACATTTCAAAGTAAACATTTGACCGCCTGATGGCCTTGAGCTCTGCTGCCAGCATAGTAAGGAGGTATGTGGGATTCCTTGGGCGCAGTTACAACGCGGGTGGCCTGACCACACAGGGTTTGGGCCGAGGTGGAGAACCCACACGAGGTTGAGGAGGCAGAAGCAGTGGAGGAACTTGTACATACAGATGAAGGATTGACACACAAGTCGTAAGGACGGCAAGACTTGTACAGCAAACCCTTCTCCATCTCTCACCATAGTTACCCAGTGCCCAGTCAGCAACATGTAACTCTCCTGTCCATGCTTACTGGTCCAAGTATCTGTGGGGAAATGCACCCTGTCACACACAGAGTTTCTCAAGGAATCGGTGAGGTTCTGTGCGACCTGCTGTGGTAGCGCGGGCACGCCTTTCTTGGAGAAGGAGTGACGACTGGCCATCGGCTCTTGAGGCACTGCAATGGGCATAAGGTCTCGAAAATCCTCGGTCTCAAAAGGGTGTAAAGGCAGCCTTTCTGTTACCAACAAGTTGCAGATGATGAAACTCAACCTCTTAGGCATGTCATGCCCTTCGAAAATCATGTAAAACACAGCGAGGGGACTCCAGCCACAGTCTCCCTCGTTGCCACTAATTGGGCCACACACACCCCACTTGACTGGCATCACTTGACCCCCCTTTTGAAAAAGAAAAAGATGCTTTGCATGAAGCACTCTCAAAAATACGTGTGCCTTTCCCGTCCCCTGGATGACCCAGGGGAAGAAAAGTCCTCTGAGAGCCATGACTTGTTCATCTTGGTTCTTTTAGAAACACAGTGAGGGGACTCCAACCACAGTCTCCCTTGTTGCCACTAATTGGGCCACACACACCCCACTTGACTGGCATCAGTTGACCCCCCTTTTGAAAAAGAAAAAGATGCTTTGCATGAAGCACTCTCAAAAATACGCGTGCCTTTCCCGTCCCCTGGATGACCCAGGGGAAGAAAAGTCCTCTGAGAGCCATGACTTGTTCATCTTGGTTCTTTTAGAAACACAGCGAGGGGACTCCAACCACAGTCTCCCTCGTTGCCACTAATTGGGCCACACACACCCCACTTGACTGGCATCAGTTGATCCCTTTTGAAAAAGAAAAAGATGCTTTGCATGAAGCACTCTCAAAAATACGCGTGCCTTTCCCGTCCCCTGGATGACCCAGGGGAAGAAAAGTCCTCTGAGAGCCATGACTTGTTCATCTTGGTTCTTTTAGAAACACAGCAAGGGGACTCCAACCACAGTCTCCCTCGTTGCCACTAATTGGGCCACACACACCCCACTTGACTGGCATCACTTAACCCCCCTTTTGAAAAAGAAAAAGATGCTTTGCATGAAGCACTCTCAAAAATACGCGTGCCTTTCCCGTCCCCTGCATGAACCAGGGGAAGAAAAGTCCTCTGAGAGCCATGACTTGTTCATCTTGGTTCTTTTAGAAACACAGCGATGCGACTCCAACCACAGTCTCCCTCGTTGCCACTAATTGGGCCACACACACCCCACTTGACTGGCATCAGTTGATCCCCGTTTCAAAATGAAAAAGATGCTTTGCATGAAGCACTCTCAAAAATACGCGTGCCTTTCGCCTCCCCTGGCTGACCCAGGGGAAGAAAAGTCCTCTGAGAGCCATGTCCACATTGTCAGTGGACAGACACATGTGCTTATCTGCCAGCAGACTCCCAGCAGCACTGAAGACAGGTTCCGAGAGAACGCTGGCTGCAGGACACGACAAGATCCCCAAGGCGTACGTGGCAAGCTCTGACAATTTATCCAGATTGGAAGCCTAAAATGAGCAGGGCTCAAGTTGCACAGTAATGGCATCGATGTTTCCTTGCATATACTCATATATCTGTGTCTCCTCCTCTTTTTCCTTGTCCAGCTCTTTTGTTTTCGCATGAGTATATGTCCTTGTCACTTTCCCATGTGTTTGTGTTGTGTTGTGAGTTGTTTGTCACCTTTTGGACACCTTTGAGGGTGTTTTCTAGGTGTTTTTATGTGTTTGTGATTGCCTGCCATTGTTTCCTATGCAGTTCGAGTTCGGTTCGTCGAACGTTCGACGAACCGAACTCGAACGGGACCTCCGTTCGGCGAACCGACCTCGAGCCGAAGTCGCTCATCTCTAGACCAAATGTCACAATGCCAAGTTAATTCCGAATGTGTAAACCTGCTAAATCTGCAGGGAGTTGAATACTACTTGTAGGCACTGTACATGCATGTGTGCTATGTGTGACACGGACGTCTGAAGGCAGCCGTACACTATATACAGGACAGTGGCTGCGCCGCAACTTCCTGGTCACATGACAACATGTGATCGGAGCTTGTAGCACGGCAACTGTAGTGTACACAGTGCGCGGGAGCGCGCCGACAAAGTGGAGAAAAGGTAAGTATTAGGCCCTGTGCGCACTGGAAAATGGAATTTTCTTAAGAAAATTCCGCAGGGTCTGAAAGATTACCGCACCTGCGGTAAAAAGCCGCAGCAAACAGCACCCAAAAAACACATGCGGTTTGCGGCGGCTTTACCGCGGTATTGTTCGCGTATTGCCGCGGTTTTGCCGTGTGCGGATTGGTACATGTGAATTTAAAAAAATGCATTCAATGCAATAAAGCACATTGAAAAAAAAAAATTCCTTCTGAGATAGAGAGATAGATAGATAGCTAGATAGATGATAGAGGACAGATTGACACGCTGCATTTCTCCCGGGCGGTAGTGTGTTTATATTACCAGTCGTGGGAAATGACCTGTAATTACCACTACAGGCTCCCTGCGAGGCTGCATTCATTCAGCGCTGTTGTCAGTCACAGCTGGATGCAGGCATCAGAGGACGTGGATTACATCGGAGCTGTGTGTTTTGGGGGGCTTAATAAACGGGTGAAAGAGGAGCTTTTTGTTTTATTTAAAATAAAGGATTTTTCGGTGTTTGTGTTTATTCACTTTAATTACGGGTTTTAATCATGAAAGCTGTCTCATAGGCGCTGCCATGATTAAAAGCCGGGACTTAAATGGCGGCGATGCGCTGTCATTTAACTCCTTATTACCTGGACTGCCACCGCATCACGGCATCTGGAAGAGCCAGGGACACTCCGGGACCGCCGCATAATGGATGCAACAGTCCCGGAGCAGCTGTGGGCTGATATTCTCGGCTGTGGGAGGGGGGGGTACATTAACGCTGTCCCTCACTCTCCCCAGCCTGAGATTACCGGTCCGCCACTGTGTGTTTACCGCGGCTGGACGGTAAAAATACAGCGGAGCCCACGTGTTTTTTTTTCTATATGTCCGTTTGATTTCTGTGTGTATTCTATATGTCTGTGTCTGAGTGTGATGTGTGTGTATTCTGTGTCTGTGTGTGATGTTATGTGTGTGTATTCTATATGTCTCTGTGTGTGATCTGTGTGTGATTACTCTCTGCTCCCCTTCCTCTTCCTGTCATAATGACATCACTTCCCTGCAAACCGCAGGGCAGCGATGAACATTACCACAGGTAAACTGCAAAATACCGCAGGGAATAACGCAGGAAAACGCAATGAACCGCACAGAGTTTGCTGCCTGCGTTATTCCCTGCGGGATTTCACGATTACATTTAAGTCAATGGAGTGAAATCCCGCAGCTACCTGCGGAAAAGAAGTGACATGCAATTGTTTTCGCTGCGGGAATCCCGCAGCAAAACATGCAGCTGTCACAATCCGCATAGTGCGCACAGCATTTTTTTTTTCCATAGGTTTTGCTTTTAATAAAAATATTTTCTATATTTACCTCTCTCCAGTGATGCTGTCTCCAGCTCCGTTGCCTCCCGCTCCTTATCGCCGCTTATTATACTCACTGAATATTCAGTGCCCTGAGGAGCTGGAAGCAGGAACAGCGCTAGGGACTTCAGTGCCGGGGACCGCATCACTGGGTGAGTGTACAGCAGAGTGTGTGTGTGTGTGTGTGTGTGTGTACATGCATGTGCGGTATGTGTGTATGCGCTCAGTGTATCCATGTGTGTCTGCTGTGTGTGTATATACATGCATGTGTGCTATGTGTGACACGGACGTCTGAAAGCAGCCGTACACTGTGTACAGGACAGTGGCTGCGCCGCAACTTCCTGGTCACATGACAACATGTGATCAGAGCTTGTCGCGCGGCAACTGTAGTGTACACAGTGCATGGGAGCGCGCCGACAAAGTGGAGAACAAGTAACTATTAAAAGCGACAGTGCCGACGTGTGCGGGACCCGGGGTAAGCTAGTTACATCGGGTAACTAAGGAAAGCGGTTTCTATAGTTACCCGATGTGTACTATAGTTACCAGCCTACGCCGGCTCCGGCACACGTGCCAGCAGGCTGGGTAAGCTAGCGGCTTTTCTCCACTTAGTCCTGCCGGTGTGGGCTTCCGGGGCTGCAGCAGTCACCTGGGAGTCGGGCGTCTCCGTGTGGGTTCGGGGAATGCGTGCGGGGGGCGGGGCCAGGGCGAGCATCCAATATGTGAGGGTGAGGGGCCTGGCCGAGCGCCCAATATGTGCAGGGGGCCGGGGCGAGAGGCCAATACGTTCAGGGGGCAGGGCCAGGCCGAGCCGAGCGGCCAATCCGTGCGGGGGGGCTCGGCACCTGGGAGTCGGGCGTCTCCGTGTGGGTTCGGGGAATGCGTGCGGGGGCGGGCCAGGGCGAGCATCCAATGCGTGAGGGGGCGGGGCCTGGCCGAGCGCCCAATACGTGCAGGGGGCCGGGGCGAGAGGCCAATCCGTGCGGGGGGCGGGGCCAGGCCGAGCCGAGCGGCCAATCCGTGCAGGGGGCGGGGCCATGCCGAGCCCAGTGGCCAATCTGCTGGTTGTCACTGTAACGACACAGACAGACAGACAGACAGAATAAGGCAATTATATATATAGATATATATTTGATGTAAGTTCTTTATCTTTGACCTAATGGCTAGAAAAATCTGCCCCAGATTTGCCACTTAAGTAAATAAGGCTCCTTCACTGGCTTTTTACTGTCTTTCAGTTCTTTAGATATTCACACACAAAATAAGAAATACAAAACCAAATATTAAATTACAGCCAAAGCTTCTTCAAATTGGCAAATTGGAAAATAAGGCATTTCCAAAACTTTTATACTGAAATTCAGCTCTATCGGACTTCTCTCGCCATAACAGAACACAAATACAAATATTTATGTACAGCCAAATTACAGTACTAATTTGTGCCAAATTTGGCATATAGGAAAATCAGGCAGTTCTGAAAATTTTAAGCAAGGACGGATTCAGCTGTGTAGGACTTACCTGTAGTGAAGTGAGATATTTGCCAAAAAATGAAATGCAAAAGCAAATAATACATTTAAAGCCAAATGACTGGACCAATCTGTCCCAAAATTGCCACATAGGTAAATCAGAAAGTTTTGGAAGGTATTACATCAGGTTTCAGTTCTTTAAGACCTACTATCATTGATATATATACACTAAAAAGGTATTATAAAAGTGTTCTCAAACTAGTCACAAAAAGATGGAACTGGAAAGCAACTGGAGCAATTTGTCCCAAATTTGTCTTAAAGGTTTATGAAGTGCTTCTGAGAGTTCTAGGCTGAGTTTCATTCTTCTGGGACACACTGCTCTCAAGATATTCTCTAAAATATGGAACAAAAAAGCAAATATTAATTTACGGCTCAAATGACTGGACCAATTGACACCAAATTTGGCACATATGTAAATCCGGCACTTTAGAAGGTCTTACGCTGGGTTTCAGCTCTAATAGGGGGCTTTGCACGCTGCGATATCGCTAATGATTTATCGTCGGGGTCACGGTGTTTGTGACGCACATCCGGCATCGTTAGCGACATAGCAGCATGTGACACGTACGAGCGACCTTCTACGATCGCAAAAGTGATAAAAAATCGTTGGTGTTGGAGAGGTCGTCCAAAAACCAAATATCATTGTCTGGTGAGTAGCGATGTTGTTCGTCATTCCTGCGGCACCACACATCACTATGTGTGACACCGCAGGAGCGACGAACATCTCCTTACCTCCATCCACCGGAAAAGAAGGAAGAAAGGAGGTGGGCGGGATGTTACGTCCCGCTCATCTCCGCCCTTCCGCTTCTATTGACCGGCCGCTTAGAGACGCCGCAGTGACGCCGAACGCATCTCCCCCTTGAGGGAGGGATTGTTCGGCGGTCACAGCGATGACGCTGACAAGGTATGTGCATGTGACGCTGCCGTAGCGATAATGTTCGCTACGGCAGCGATCAACACATATCGCACATACGACGGGGGCGGATGCTATTGCTCGTGACATCGCTAGCAATAGCTAGCAATGTCGCAGCGTGTAAAGCACCCTTAAGGCCGGGTACACATATCCAGCTTTTCGCCGGTTTGACGAATGCAGCGCACGCCAGTACAGTGTATACAGTACACTTGGCAGCACAACAAGCACCGGTCACATGCTGTCATGTGACCGGAGCATTTGACCCGGACGTTGCGGCGCTGCCAGTGTACTATATCATACTGTACTGGCGAGCGCCGCATCCGTCAAACCGGCGAAAAGCCGGATATGTGTACCCGGCCTAGGGCATACCGTTCTCAAGCTATTCACCAAAAAAATCAAAAACAAAAGAAAAAACTAAATGATAAATAAACAACTGGACAATCCTGCTCTATATTTGGCACATAGGTCCTAGAGAGCTGAAACCTGGTCCAAACCTTTGCAATGTAACTTATTTACCTACCATTCTATATATATATAATGTTTAAAAATAAATGAAATACAAAATCATATATTAATTTAAAAATAAATATATAAGAAGACCTACTGTGCAGAATAATATGGTCAATATTTAGTAGATAAAGCTAGAGGTCCAAAAATGATAGGTGTAGGTTACAAAATGCATTGCCATAAAAAGTACATACTGTAAATATATGGCACTGCTAGGTGTGTGATTTAATTGATCCAATATACCAACCCTACTAGGTGCTACAGATGCCAAGTGGACATTGCCACATGAACTCAAATGACACAAGAAAATTTGTTCCTGAGTCCAGCAACCATAACAGTGTTAGGGGCAATGCAGCAGTACGTGATTGATAGATAATATTGCTTGCAAGTGTGGCACCACAGGATCTATGAGTCAATGAACCAAATGTAGTGACTCTACTAGGTGCTGTAGATGTCAAGTAGACATTGCCATATGAGTTAATATGCGGCACAAAAAATTCCCCAAGGTCAAGCAGCCACAACAATGTTAATGGCAATGCACTATCGTATGTCTGCAGAGTTAAGCTGGGTTTACACGCTGCAACATCGCAAACGACATCGCTGTAACGTCACCGGTTTTGTGACGCAATAGCGATGTTGTTTGCGATGTTGCAGTGTGTGAATCCTATCAGCGACCTGGCCCCTGCTGTGAAGTTGTAATCGTTACAAATCGTTCAGGACCATTCCTAGGTCCTTTGTTTCCCGCTGTGCAGCATGAAGTTTCAGTGTGTGAAGCCTTTTCAGCGACTTTGTTAGCAACTTCCCTTTCAAAAGGCTGCTTATCAACGTCCCCAACAACCAGCTAGGTCGCTCTGCAGGTCCGGATCGCTGTTGAGTTGTTGGCCAGATTTGCCTGTTTGAACGCTCACCAGAGACTTAGCAGAGACTTAGGGAGGTCGCTATTGCGTCACCAAACCGGTGACGTTACAGCGATGTCCTTTGCGATGTTGCAGCGTGTAAACCCAGCTTTACTGTACATGCACAATGGCCAATCTTCCTTGAGCAGAATTGTACCTGGGATCTCTGGTATAAGTCCGTCCGCCAGCTGGAAATGGTTACTTGAGAGTCTATTGTTTAGAGAGATGGTATTCATGGCTGAAGATAAGAAGGCATCCAGGCCAGTGGCACTTGCAACCCAAAGAGAAGGCATGCAAGTCCATAAAAAAGTGTAGATTCGTGTTGAGCAAGCAAGACTCAATAGTCTTCATTGTGTCACATCAAACGTCATGTTGTATGCAACTAGGTGGGTTCCTATGCACCACTGCTCTCACCGCTTAGCATTGGTCACCAAGGATCCACGATTGGGAACTAAAGCCCGCTTTACACGCTGCAATATATCTTACGATGTGTCGGCGGGGTCACGTCGTAAGTGACGCACATCCGGCATTGTAAGGTACATTGCAGTGTGTGACAGGTACGTGCGATTGCGATTGAACGTTAAAACATTCATCGCATACACATCGTATCTGTCTCTATAATTGAACGTGTGGTTGTTCAATGTTCCCGTGGCAGCACACATCGCAGTGTGTGACACCCCGGGAACATTGAACAGAACTTACCTGCGTCCCACGGCTGCCGCCGATAATGCGGAAGAAAGGAGGTGGGCGGGATATTTACATCCCGCTCAGCTCCGCCCCTACGCTTCTATTGGCCGCTGCTGCGTGACGTCGCTGTGACGCCGAACGTCCCTCCCATTCCAGGAAGTGGACGTTCGCCGCCCACAGCGAGGTCGTATGGACGGGTAAGTACGTGTGACGGGGTTTAATCGTGTGTGCGGCACATTCAACAAATTGAACGTGCTGCACATACGATGGGGGTATTGCAAATCGCATACGCTATCGTATGCGAAATTGCAATGTGTAAAGCGGGCTTTAGAATAGGTCATCAATGGCTAATCATCCAACACCAGCACTAGCACCGATCAGTTGTTGTGGGTACTGCACATCTGCCTACCAGTTAGATCAATAGGAGGCAGATGTGCAGTATCCAGTCACGGCCACTATCAGTTGACGGGATAGTTACAGAACTGAGCATTTCCAGCTGCTTGCTGCCTCCACCAGCACCGAGAACAGCTGATCAGCGGGGGTGGTGAATGTCAGACCCTGGCCGATCAGAGATTGATTGACATAACCTTAGAATAGGCCATCAATGTTTAAGTAGTGAACAACCTGTTTAAACCCAATAGACCATTGCGAAGAGTTAGTTCTACTAGTATATCTCCTGTATCTCAAATAAAAAAATGAGACACATAAGCAAATATTAACTTACTACCAAATGATTGAATTAAATGCAGCAGCTTTGGTATTGTCACGCTCCCGATGCCTCAGCACCGCTCCTTACCTACTGAGCCAGTCGCACCTGCATTGCACCACCGCTCCATACCCACTGAGCCAGTCGCACCTGCATCGCACCACTGCTCCGTACCCACTGAGCCAGTCGCACCTGCATCGCACCACCGCTCTGTACCCACTGATCCAGTCTCGCCATCGCACCACCGCTCCTTGCTCACTGGTCCAGTCCATGCATCCACCGGTCACGGCTGCCGCTCCCGCTCTTGCTCCCCTGAGTCCTGTTCCAGGTCTCAGGAGTCTGACTCTGACTGATGCCTCTGTATAGGACCGGGCCTCGCCCACTCACCTGGTCTTATAGGCCCAGCACTGGTGCAACAGGAAATGACCTGAGGCTGTGCTGGGTATATAAGACTGGCCTTTCTATGTGGGCGGGACCTGATAATCGCTTGTGTTTCTTTGCTTTGTCTTGTGAGCTAGGTGCTCAGGTCCTTTTGTTCCTGTTTCCTGTATTACTGCCTTAAAGTACGCTGTGACCCTAGTGACCTGGTCCTGTCTTTGCTTCCTGATACCTGCACCTGTTCCTGTACTGTCCTATGGGACTCCATGACCCTGGTGACCTGGTTCTTCCCGTTCCTGCCACGCTAGTGCTCCAGCTACTGTGTACCCTGCCCTCCAGGTGGGGTGCTCGGTCCAGTGGATCCACCTCCTGGGCCTACCAGTTCTCCCAGGCCCTCACAGGTATATAGGTAAATCAGGGACTTCTGAAAGTTTGTGACTGGTTTTCAGCTATCTAGGGCCTACTGTTTTTGAGATATTTGCACAAAATCAAAACATGAAAGGAAATATTAATTAATGACGGAATGCCCTATCCCCCCCAAATTTGGTATGTAAGCAAATCAGGTATTTCCAAAGTAAGTTTCCAAGAACACAAACACAAATATTATTTACATGCACATGAGTTGTAGTGATATGCCCCAATTTTGACACATAGATAAATCAGGCACTTCACAAAGTTTTACACCAGGTTCCAGGGATTCAGCTCTCTAGAACCTAAAAGGATATTACAATTAATAAATCTGTCCATAGTATTCTTGCAATGATCCACAAGAAAGATTGGATTTCACAGCTGATCCCTCCCCAATTGTTTAAAGGAGTTGTCCGACATTAGCTTACCAAAAAATTTTGAGTTTATCTGTGCTGTATTGTCATATAAAACACCCCTACATTGTTATTTTTTGTTTTCTGACTTTTGTTCCTCTTGAATTATCCCTTTATTCTCTGCAGCTCTTTGTTTACATTCAGCTCCAGCAAACTGACCACTTCCTGTGCAAAACCTCAGTCAGAGCTGGCACCGCCCGGCCTCAGTGTCCAGTCCCGCCTCCTGCCCGCCCCCTGCACACACATTCCCTGTCAGTATTCTGCCCCAGCACCTGACCTGTTATCACTCTAGCAATGGAAAAAACAGCCCCACATCGGGCTCTGCACCACACACACACACACACACACACACACACAAACACAAACACACGCGCACACACACACACACATCGGGCTCTGCGCTCCACATGCCATCAGGCTCTGCAACCCTCCCCCCACCCACACACACAAACACACACACGGCGCTCTGTACCGACCCCCCCCCTCACCATCTTTCTGTACCGACCCTTACTCCCATATGGAACACATGTGGGCTACATTCACATGATCGTTCCGTTTTTGCGGTCCACAAAAAATGGTCCATTTTTTCCCGGATGCATCAGTGTGTCATCTGTGTGCCTTCCGTTTTTTTTTGCGGACCGCGAAAAACGGAAGCAGCAAGAAAGATAAATAGATGAGTAGATCTAGAGATGAACATAGATATAGAGTAAGAGATAGAGGGATGAATGAACGAATGGAGAGATAGATAGATGAGAAAGACATATAATGTCCCAACCCCCCTGCATATTCTAAGCTGGCACCCTTTAGTGACTTCTATGTGGCACTAAAGGGTGCTTAGCCTTGTATTTAGCCAAAAAAATTAAAAAATAATTAAAAAAAAAAACGACGTGAGGGCCCCCATATCTTTTGTAGCCAGCTAGGGCAAAGCAGACGGCTGCAGCCTGCAGACCACAGCTGGCAGCTTCACCTTGGCTGATAATCCAAAACAGAGGGCACCCCACGCTGTTATTTTACATTAAATAAATAATTTAAAACAAAAAACATGGGGTCCCCCCCAAATTGGATCACCAGCCGAGGTAAAGCAGACAGCTGTGGTCTGGTATTCTCAGACTAGTGAGGTCCACTGTTATTAGACACTCCCCAGCCTAAAAATAGCAGGCCGCAGCTGCCCCAGAAGTGGCGCATCCATTAGATGTGCCAATCCTGGCACTTTTCCCCAACTCATCCCGTGCCCTGGTGCGGTGGCAAACGGGGTAATATATGGGGTTGATGCCAGATGTGTAATGTCACCTGGCATCAAGCCCTGGGGTTAGTGATGTCTTGCGTCTATCAGATACCCAACATCATCAACCCCGTCAGTAATAAAAAAAAATAGACAACAAAAAAAGTTTTATTTGAAAAAACACTTCTCAACACATTCCCTCTTTCACCAATTTATTGAAAAGAACAATTAAATCCGGGTCCGGCGTAATCCAATAAGGGAGACACATGACTATCCATACCATAGTCAATGAAGAACAGAATGTTCCCCATTGGCTGGGAGAGCAATGCAGTGACCTGAGCAAACATCAATAGCCCAGGTCACTGCAGGGGATGACGAGCGGTGCTGCCAGGAGGTTAGATGAGATTATTACCTGCTGTGATGATCTCCTCTTCACTCCTGCCACGCTGTCACTGCCTTCTATGCCCGCCGCGTTCTCAACACTATCGCCCGTGACGTCACCGCTAGTGATGTGAGAACACAGCGGGCATAGGCGGCAGTGACCGCGTTGACAAGAGTGAAGAGAAGATCATCACAGCAGGTAATGATCTCATCTGCCTCCTGCCTCCATCCCCGCGGCTGCCAGCTCTGCAGGGTGAGAATCTACATGCGGGCAGACACACACTGCAATGAAGGCAGCCGCGGGGCTGGAGCGGAACACAGACTGAACGGGCACTCCTGCTATCTTGAGCAGGGGGCCCAGTGCTGGTGGTAACACCGTGGGCGGTGAGAGTACGGGGTGCAAGGGAATGTGTGGGAGGGTGCAGCAAAGGGGGGCGGGGACTCATGCACTGTAGCCGCCCAGCAGGGCGGTAACATGCTGTTCCAGATTTGCATGTCAACATGGTCCTGCCCCTGTTGACATGAAATGACCGGAAGCAGCAAAATCACGGCAGGAGCGGTCACATGACCACTCTGAGCCAGGGGAGAGGGGCTGACAGCAGGGCAGGTAAGTGGTCACTATCTACTTACCTACCCTAATGTAGCCCAAAAGGGAATTAATAAAAAAAAAGGCTCGTAACATCCCATGAGCCAACATCCGGAATCCCAGCAGGTGAAAAACTCCTAAGGAGATGGAAAGTATATACTGTATATATATATATATATATATATATATATATATATATATATATATATATATATAAAATGAGATAGCTGTTGGGCTCAAGATAGATGGGAGATATGCATCACAGAGGAGGTTATCCTCAGTGATGTATCCCGGAGGCAAACTCCAGTATATATAGTACTGAGAGTGTTAATAGCACAAGGCAGGGCTGAGTTTATGAGCAGTGTCAGAGAGATGGGTGGGACTGGCTGCTGACATATCCCCTCCCCGAGCATGGTATGGTGGACATAAGAATGTCTAGGTATATTATTAGGTTAGAAAAAAATAAAAAATCCAGCATCCACAGGCAAAGGCTTTATTTTTCATCTATAGAAAAAGATATTAAAAACAAATGTAGACAAAGTCTATGTGTTTCAAGTGCATACACTGCTATTAATCATGGGCACCGTAGGAACCTCCAGCTATGACCGCAAATAAACTGAGTGATGTCACCGATCATCTCTACGGCTCAGTCATTCTCTGCCTGAAGCCCACAGCATGTGGTCATGTGCTGTTCCCTTGCACTGTGCCTTCAGTATGTATGTAGCAGAGCTGAAATCATTATGCAACCTCGTGTAGATTATGTCAGAACTGGGTGTTTTGGGGGTTAATAAAAGATAGAAACAGGGTGTTTTTTGTATTTTATTTCAAATAAAGGATTTCTTTCTGAGTTGTGTACTGTATTTTATTTCTTTTCACTTACAGATTAGTAATTGGGGGGGTCTCATGAACACCTCCCATTACTAATCTAGGGCTTAACGACAGCTGTGAGCTGTTATTAACCCCTTATTACCCCGACTGCCACTGCAACTGGAAGTAGTGTTACAACTGCACAGGAGACAGGTAAGTATAATGCACTTGCACTAATCCCCTTATCTCTTCTACCACCATTTTAAAGCACTGAATTCTGGTCCCCATAGACTTATATGGGGACCGGCATCCTGGCAGATATCCAAGATCAATTCCGAGCCAGAACCGGGTCTTTTTTAAAACCTGGTTGGACCCGCTGTTCCTGGTTATCTGCGGGCCCTCCCATCACTATCCATTGTTCTATACAGTGTTGCTTACGTTCATTGAGTTAGATGTAGATTTCCTGGTGTGCTTGGGATCATTGTACTGTTTCATTACCCAGTTTTGGCAAAGCTGTAACCTTTTGGAGAGATGGCCTCTCGGTTAACTGTAGAATACTTTTGTGTATAGGAGAGTTCATAGTCAACGCATTACTGCAAAAAGCCCAGGTCTTTTAGGTGAAAAACATGCCTGAATCACTTCCCAGCTATTCAGTTGCTATGAGATGTTTGTGCTAATGTGCAGTGTTTGTTTTTTCCAAATGTGGCGCATGCATCTTTGCAAACTTTCAGCATGTTGACATGTTCTTTTTAAAAAGATAAAGGTTTTCTCTTGGCAACTCTTCCAAACAAGTCCTACAGTACTTGTTCAGTCTGTTTTTAATTATACTGCCATAACCCTTAACAGGCTGAATGATATTGAGGTCTTTAGTTGTATTATTTGCTGGGATATGCACTCCTGGGAAGATTGTCAACTGTTTTGAATGTTTTCCAATTCTGTATACTTTCTCTCAATCTAGAATTATGAGCTCCAAATTGTTTGGAAATGTCCTTCTAACCCTTCACAGACTGAGAGACAGCAACAATTGCTTCTTTAAGATCATTGCTAATGAATTTCCTCCTTGGTATTGTGATAAAATATGCTTCTGCTTGTATATATTTTTTCACACTGGCTGATACAGTTGATAAAGTGCCCCTGAGCAAGACCAGTAAATGGTACATTTGTAGTCCAATAGCTCATCATAATGCACAATTACACCTGCTATGGGCCACAATGATATATCCACCCCTGGGTTTTTATACTCACTGATGAATAATTAATAAAGGGCATTTTATTAGCAGCTGACATGTTCCCTCTTAATAACTATGGAAACAGTAAGGGTATAATTAATTTTTCAAACTCTGCTTCTGCATTTTGGCTAATGCTGGCGTCACACGGTATGATATATCGGGCGATATGTCGTCGGGATCACGTCGTTAGTGACACACATGCGGCATCGTTTGACATATCGTACCTTGTGACACCTCCGAACAACTGTGAACGAGCAAAAATACTCACCTTATCGTTGCTCGTTGACACGTCGTTCATTTTCAAAATGTCGGTCCTCCTTCTGTAGTCTGGTTGTTCATCGTTCACGAGGCAGCACACATCGCTCCATGTGACACCCCGGGAACGACGAACACAGCTTACCTGCGTCCCGCCGGCAATGCGGAAGGAAGGAGGTGGGTGGGATGTTACGTCCCGCTCATCTCCGCCCCTCCGCTTCTATTGGCCGGCCGCTGTGTGACGTTGCTGTGACGCCGAATGTCTTTACCCCTTTAGGAAGAGGATGTTCGCCGCCCACAGCGACGTCGTCTGGGAGGTAAGTCCATGTGACAGAGGGTTAACGACTTTGTGCGCCACGGGCAACTAATTGCCCGTGACGCACAAACGACGAGGGTGGGTAAGATCGCTCGTGCGATCGTACGATAGATCGTACCATGTGACGCCGGCCTAACTTTTTATAACATAAGTAACTACATGGTTTAATTTTTCATTTGCTGTTTATATGTGTTTACTTTTTCCTTATTATGAGAACAAGGTGTATTTTTTTATTAAGTCCTAATATGTAAATCCATATAAATCAAAGAGGGTGTATTTAGTTTTTCTTATGACAGTATATCATTTACATTATTTCATTTTTTTAGGATCACTACTTGTGATGCTACATCCTTCCGTGTGTTTTGCTCTGTGGCAGTTAACACTGGCTGTCATGGTCTATCCTCTTCCAGTTCTATCTATTAAGACATTGAAGAGATGGCAATAAAAGTAGAGATGCAGGCTAAATGCCAAATTGACTGTATTTATTGGGCACTGGTGTACTGCTCCGTCAGGTTGGCCGTGCTTGATTGCATGGATATTTGGCCTCCTAATTGTTTGTTCCTCCTTTTGCTGCTCAACACATGAAAAAGAAGATGGCGCTGTCTAGTAGATTAGATGGAATGCACACAATACGATAGTGGCATGTAAATCCTAGTGCAGAGCAGAGATAGTAATGTACGTAAAAACTGCAATAGGTTGTAGCATGTAAAAATAAATAATTGGAAAAAATGATGCAGGGTCTCCCACATAATGATGCCCAGCACAGATAATGCAGATGGCTACAAGCTGCAGTCCCCAGCTGTGTGCATAATCTTGGCTGTGTATGAAAATAAGAAGGATCCCATGCAGCTTTTTTAAATTATTTAAATAGCATCCAGCACTTCTGGAACTTTACCCAGATCATCCCAATTGCCCTGGTGCAGAGGCAATCAGGGTAATATAAGGGGTTAATGACAGCTGTCATTTGTCAAAAAATCACAGCTACCATCAAGCCTGAGGTTAGTAATGGGGTGAGGGCATTCTGACTGCAACCAATCACAGATGCTATCATGGAGGGTGGGTAGAGGAAGCAGTGAAAATTAATGTGGGTTAATGAGCTGACACAGAAGTAGTGTGACTGATGCTCGGGGAGAATCAGGGGGAGACTCAGTAAGTATAACTGTCCTGTGTTAATCTCTATTTTGGTTCCTTTTAACATTTCAGAGCAGGGACTACACGTCACAGGTAGACTGGGACACTTCTAGGCTGCAGAAACAATGCTATGCCCATATTAACAGTTTAAAAAGGTCAAAGTGGTGACAGATTCCCTTTAAAACTGAGGACTATTCAGAGTAGCAGACATGCACCACCACTCAGTGTTGGGCGGTGATGGCAGCGGAGAGGTGAGTGAGATCATCCTCTGAAGCTATGCATTCATTAGCATGTTAGCACACCCACAGGGATGTGCTAACATGCTAATGGAGCTGACTAGCCAGGGAAGGTAACGCTCAGGGGACTAGTCCCCATGCTCATTAGCATATGATAAAAGATCTTTAGAAATACCTTTTCTAAAGATCCCTTTATCTATGCTAGTGTATACCGGGACGGTTAGGCAGGGATTAGCAATATGCATCCAGAACTGCTCGTGGTTCTGGGTACATATTAGACTTGACAGGTTCTCTTTAATAAGCAGTTAAAAAATGTCGTCATCAGAATTTTATGGCTATATAAGCAGTGTGCAAATTGATTCAAGAGACTAAGGCGGGCTTTGCACACTACGACATCGCAGGCCGATGCTGCGATGCCGAGTGCGATAGTGCCCGCCCCCGTCGCAGCAGCGATATGTGGTGATAGCTGGCGTAGCGAAAATTATCGCTACGCCAGCTTCACTCACACACTCACCTGCCGTGCGACGTCCCTGTGGCCGGCGACCCGCCTCCTTGTTAAGGGGGCGGGTCGTGCGGCGTCACTGCGACGTCACACGGCAGGCGGCCAATCGGAGCGGAGGGGCGGAGATGAGCAGGATGTAAACATCCTGCCCATCTCCTTCCTTCCGCATATCCTACGGAAGCCGCAGTGACGCCGGTAGGAGATGTTCCTCGCTCCTGCGGCTTCACACACAGCGATGTGTGCTGCCGCAGGAGCGAGGAACAACATCGGACTGTCGCGTCAGCGTAATTATGAATTACGCCGACGCTGCACCGATGATACGATTACGACGATTTTGCGCTCGTTAATCGTATCATCGAGACTTTACACACTGCGATGTCGCATGCGATGCCGGAAGTGCGTCATTTTCAATTTGACCCCACCGACATCGCACCTGCGATGTCGCAGTGTGCAAAGCCCGCCTTAGGGCGGCTTTGCACACTACGACATCATAGGTGCGATGTCGGTGGGGTCAAATCGAAAGTGACGCACATCCGGTGTCACTTGCGATGTCGTAGTGTGTAAATCCTAGATGATACGATGAACGAGCGCAAAAGCGTCGTTATCGTATCATCGCTGCAGCCTCCGACATTTCCATAATGCTGGTGCAGCGACAGGTACGATGTAGTTCCTTGTTCCTGCGGCAGCACACATCGCTGTGTGTGAAGCCGCAGGAACGAGGAACATCTCCTTAGCTGCCGCCGGTGGCTACACGGAAGGAAGGAGGTGGGCGGGATGTTTACATCCTGCTTATCTCCGCCCCTCCGCCGCCATTGGCCGCCTGCCGTGTGACGTCGCTGTGACGCCGCATGACCCGCCCCCTTAGGAAGGAGGCGGGTCGCCGGCCAGAGCGACGGTCGCAGGGCAGGTGAGTGCATGTGAAGCTGGCGTAGTGATAATTATCGCTACGTCAGCTATCACAAGATATCGTACCTGCGACAGGGGCGGAGACTATCGCGTGCGACATCGCAGCATCGGCTTGCGATGTCGCAACGTGCAAAGCCCACCTTAGGCTAAGTTCACACTTCCGTTGTTTTGCATCAGTCACATGCGTCGCTTGACACATGTGACTGATGCGCTGTACAACGGATGACAACGGATGACAAAGAACAGAATTCTTTGTCGGATTCCGTTGTGTGTGGGGGCGGAGTTCGAGGGGCAGACTTCGGGGTGGGTGGAGCCGAGCGGGGTCATAGCATTGAGTACGTCAGTGCCGCGGGGACTGCAGGACAGGTGAGTGTGAGTGTAAGTGTGAGAGTGTGTGTGTGTGTATATACATGCTGAGTCCGGGAGGGAGCGGAGCCGAGCGGTGAAGTGTCGGGCTCCGTGCACAGCCAGGGTAAATATCGGGTAAAAGCAAACCACTTTTTGCTTGGTTACCCGATATTTATCTTGGTTACCAGCGTACACCGCTTAGCGCTGGCTCCCTGCACACGTAACCAGTGTAAATATCGGGTAACTAACCAAAGCGCGTTGCTTAGTAACCCGATGTTTATCCTGGTTACCTGTGCGGGGAGCCAGAGAGTGCATGCACAGCGAAATCCAACAGATTCCACTGCACAAAAAACGTTACATACTGCGTTGCTCCCGCCCGGCGGTCAGTCAAAAAACGACTTACTGCGACGCAGCGGATGCAACGCAGCATCATCAGTCACAATCCGTCGCCAATAGAAGTCTAAGGGGAAAAACTGGAATCCTGCAAAATATTTTGCAGGATACCGTAATTCCTCAAGGCGGCGGATTGTGACTGATACAAAACAACGGAAGTGTGAACTTAGCCATAGAAGTTGCATTTAACTTTGTTAAAAAGTTTTTTTTTTTCACCAAGACATCAGAACCATGGAACATATTTAACAAGGCAGATGGAACACAAACATGATGGCAGACTACTGCTGGTGCTTTCAGTGTGACAACTCTGATCACAACTACTCCAGAGCATTCAAAAAGAGAAAATTTCTACCTAGCAATTAACCTCTTAAGGACTAGGCGGTTTTTCATTTTTTTGCGCTTTTGTTTTATCCTCCCTTTATTCCAAGAACCATTACTTTTTATTTTTCCGTTGATATAGACGCATGAGGGCTTGTTTTTATGAGTTGTACTTTTGAATGACACCACAAATTTTATCATATAATGTAAAGATATGCATAAAAATAATTCCAAGTGTGGCAAAATACAAAAAAAAAGTGAAATTCTGCAATTGTTTTTGGGGGGGTTATTTCCAGAGGTTATCTCTCCTTCACTTCCTATGTCCGATCACTCGCTTGCTCATGTCACCTACACCTCTCAAAAACATCTCTAGAACTCAACCTTCTCTTATCGTTGACTCTGCAAAACTGGACCATTGCAGCTCTCTACTAATCGGTTTCACACCTACTACTAAACTCTCCCCTCTCCAACCCATCCTGAATTCAGCAGGCAGAATCATATTCCTCTCCAACTGCTACACCGATGCTTCTAGCCTGTGCCAGTCACTGCACTGGTTGCCAATCCGCTACAGAGTACAATATAAACATCACTCTCATACACAAAACACTTCACAGTTCTGCACTGTCCTACATCTCCTCCCACATCTCTGTCTATCACTCTACCTATGCCCTCTATTCCGCTAGTGACATAAGACTAACATCCTCTATAATCCAAACCTCCCACTCCCTTCTCCATAGACTTCTAACGAGCTGCACTAATTCTCTGGAATGCACTACCAAGAACATTTCACTTAATTTTCAGTACCCACATTTTTAAGCTTGCTATTAAAACGTATTATTTTAGACTGGTCTATCACTTCACTTATCTAACTATTCACATTTTGCCCTTACAAAATCTTCTTCCAACCCTGAAACTTTTTATCATCTGTTTACACCTTCCATCCACTTAATAGCACTCTGTATCTGTACTTGTACACATATTGGCTGGTGACCGGTTCATGCAATGATATATGAATCCCCTATTTATTATATTGATGACCGAACCATACAATAAAGGCATTTTTACCATTTACCTTTTGTGCCTCCCCTATTTCTTCATAGGCTATAAGCTTACGAGCAGGGCACTCACTCCTCTTCGTATCTGTTGAATTTTGTTATTTTGTATTGTCTCATATTGCCTGTACATGTCCCCTCTGAATTGTAAAGTGCGGAACATGTTAGCGCTGTAACAATAAAAATTGTTACTAGTATTTAAATGGTGAAAAAAATTTTGGAATTTTAAAAAAGAAATCTTGCTTGTGTTATGAATTTTCCAATTTTTGGGATATGAAGCTGTTTGAGGGCTTGTTTTTGTGCCATGAGCTGATATTTTCTATTGCTTTTATGTTCAGGTATGTACAATGGTTTGATCGCTTGTTATTACATTTTTTTCTGTTGTTGCAGTGTAGCGCCCGATGGGGAAGATGGTTAACCTATTCGTTGTCAGGCTGTTTTGGGTCAGGTCAGGCGATGTCATGGGTGGCCTTGCCCGGTTCTGTTGCCCCAAGGTGTACAGTAAATGGTGGGGGAAGAGGGGTATTTGGAAACGTTTGTCGTGTCGCCACCTGTGGTATGTGGCCAGGGATTAGCCACCGCTGCAGAATTACTCACTGGGGCAGATGTTATGGCAGCCGGGATGATGTCGCTTCCCACAGGCGGTGCAAGCCCTGGGTAATGGGGAAGATGGCAGTCCCTTGAGTCAGAGTCAGCAACTGCGGTTCCAGGTTCTTTTACTCACAGGTAAAAGCTGCACCCAGGTGCTGGTATCTGCTGTCGTGGGCTCCGGTCAATCTCAGGCAAGGAAATGGCCACCACCGGTGTTTTGAGAGAGGAAAAGAGAGAATGTCCTATTTCTAGGGTGTCCCCATCAGCCGTTACCAAATTTTTCGGACTATAAGACACACTTTTTTCCGCCAAATGTTGGGGGAAAGTTGGGGGTGCATCTTATGGTCTGAATATAGGGCTGTTGCTGGGAATGAGGGTGGTGCGGTGGAGCGGGCCATTGGGGGCACGAGCAGGCTGTAGCAGTGCCTGCCGTGACCACGTGGGCCCGCTCATTACATATGCACGCCCATCCTCCCGCCCATCATCCCTCAGTGCTAAAGCACAGGTGGGCGGGGTGATGGGTGGGGGGTGCACGCATAATTAACAGCCGGCCGTGATCACCCCTGGTAACTACAGCCTGGAGTGATCATGTGCGGCTGTATTCACTGCCCCCCGCGCATCATTATCAGCGTGGTGGGCAGTGAATAAGTACGGTACACTCACCGGCCACTTCCATGCAGCATCACGATCTCCTCCAGTCTGCCGGTCAGCTGATCTCCCCTGCCAAATTGGACTGAGAAAAAAATCGCAGCATGCTGCATTTTGGAGAGTTTCTCGCGCGAGTCTCTCCAATGCAACTCTATGGGAGTGGGTAAATAAACTGATGTCACACGGACCGGCACTCACACCATCCTAGTGACATTTGTTTTTCTAAATACATTAATTGCATATTTCACAAAACACTGGAAATGAGTGAGGTCTCACAATGTCGGTCAATCTCTATCTCTGTCAGTCAGTCTCTCCCTCTCGGTCTCTATTCTTTCTCTGTCGGTTGGTCTCTCTGTCGGTCTCTCTCTCTCTCTGTCCATGTCGGTCTATTCCTTTCCCCCCCCTCTCTCATACTCACCAATCCCCGATCACCGGCGCGGGGCTGCACGATGTTCACACTGCTCCGGCGGCTTCTCCTCTTTTGAAAAAGCCGGCCGCTCATTATTCAATCTCGTATTCCCTGCTTTACCCGCCCACCGGCACCTATGATTGGTTGCAGTCAGACACACCCCACGATGAGTGACAGCTGTCTTACTGCAACCAATAACAGCTGCCAGTGGGCGGGTCTATATCATGCAGTAAAATAAATAAATAAATAAAAAAAAATGGCGTGCGGTTCCCCCCAATTTTAATACCAGCCAGGGTAAAGCCACATGGCTGAAGGCTAGTATTGTCAGGATGGGGAGCCCCACGTTATGGGGAGTCAGCCACCCTAACAATATCAGCCAGCAGCCACCCGGAATAGCCGCATCCATTCTGATCGTGCGGCTCTGTCTGTGTCTGCTGTCAGCAGCCATTCAGCTCTGCTACATGGCTCTGTCTGTGTCTGCTGTCAGCGGTCATGTAGCAGAGCTAAATAGCAGATGACATAGTAAAAACGGATCCCATACGCTTTAAACACACATTGCACATGCACTGCAATCAGGAGAAAAATCCCAGGATCGCAGTGCATTGCATTGCACACTGATCATAAAGTGAACTGAAATCGTCCGACTTTTTATCATGCAACTCAGACCAATTTTACACGCATAAGTGTGTTTCCAGCCTAAGCTATTCCCTCTGCATGCTAGCACTAAGCTATGTCTATCGCATGTGACAGTCAGGGAAACGGTATTGAAACAGCTACATACCCAAAAGTTCAGACTGGTGGGGAGTTGATCCCGGGTTTATACTGTAGTTAATAGTCCCCTTAAAGGGGTTGAATCTGCAATAGTCTGATCATTTGTTCTATATACAACAATGCCACAGCATTCCTATATATAGAAGAAATCACAGTCTCCTATGAACACCAGCCACAGGCTGGTTTTCACAGGAGTACTAGGATGACAGACTCAAGGGTAATCACTTGACCACTGGCTATCATTGTGTCGCCCAGGGAAGGGGGTACTCGGTCCTGGGCAGTAACAAATGGGAATGTCCCTCTGGTGGCCGTTGCCCGGTCCCGTGCCCTGGGGATGCTTAATGAAATGGCAGGGGCTATTTACAAGGGATAATAAAGTTAATGTTGGTGACGCCACCTGCGGTAGTGCGGCAAGGGAATAAGTGCTGCCGCTGCTGATTATGAGGGACTGGGGCTGATGGAATTAGCACCAAGTGTGTTAACCCCCTCCGCAGGTAGGGTAAACCTCAGTGTCCTATAGGTGCTGGATAAGGTGGATAGTGCAGGAACAGGCTTTGAGACCTCTTGGTGTTGGATTAGGTACACAATGTAGGAAACAGGGACACACACTGCTGGTTACCGTGGTGCTGAATGAGGTGCAGGCTGAAAGGAATCCAAACAGGCAAAGTCCAAGTGAAACAGGGAGTCTTTACTGCTGATTTTTACTCACAGGTTGCACTCCCCTGGCGCTGGGGCAGATTCCTGGTTCCCTTTGTCCCGGCTCTGTCTGTGTAGGCTGGCTATGGCCCCCCCCGTGCACTTCTCTTACACAGCTCTGTCCGAGTTCCCTGCAGACCCCGCAGCCAGCTTCTTCTCCCCTGTGCGATGATCCTCAGGCCTTGCACCTAGACCTCACACCCAGCCGGATGTCCTCCTCCTTCCTTCTCCTCTCTCTCTCTGTCTGTCTGGACTTGTCTGATTTTTCCCACCACTTCACTCACCAACCCCTCGCCTTCCCTCTAGGGACCTAGCTACACGAGGGTTGGATTTACACCTCCTAGACAACCTCCACTTCCTGGACAGGCTTTACACCATAGGACGTTCAACCCTCTTCTAGTTCAGGGTTGTGTGAGTGTTTTAGGTGTCTACGGGTTTAGCCAGAGCTAGGACTCTGGGAACCAGGTTGCTGATCTTAGTAGCATGACCACTGGGGTGCTACATCATGACAACTCATCAGCATCCAGAGATAGGGTCACGGGAGCGCCAATGAGGCATCAGAACAGCATGCCCCCCTACCCGTGAGCATTAAATACTGCTGTTAGAGATTCACAATGGCATTTAACGAGTTAACAGCCGCAACCGGAGCACTCCTCTTTTTTTGATAACCAGCCAAGGTAAAAAAGACAACTAGAGCCTGCAGTTGTCTGCTTTACCTCTACTAGGTATCAATATTAGGCGGGAGCCTACATACTCTTTTCTTTTTTTTATTATTCACAGTAGAATACAGGCATTTTCTCCATGTAATAAAGCTTGTTGTTTTTGATGCAGCCTTTCAACACACTTTATTAGCGTACGAACAACACCCAAACACTAATCTCAGACACAGACATTTTTAAAAGTCCGTGTTCGAGTTCGAGCCCCAGACACCTGGTGTCCGGTACGAACCTCGAACTTTGCCTTTCGGGTCTGCGCTTCCCTAATTAACCCCTTAGTGACCAAGCTCATTATTCCTTTCACAATCAAGCCAAATTTTTTAAATCTGACCCGTGTCAATCTATTTAGTAATTGCATTGGAATGCTTCAAAAAATTCCAGGGATTCTGAGACAATTTTTTCATGACACATTGTACTTTATGTTACTGGTAAATGTAGATCAATTTATAAGGGTAAAAACTTTAGTAGCAATATTTCATTTTTTTCAAGAAATTTATAAAACCTGTTTCTTTAGGGATCAGTCAAATTAAGGGCTCATGCGCACGTAACTGCTGAATATTCTGCAGCGATTTGACAGCACATGTGCACTTCAAATCACTGCAGAAACACTGCATAATGAATGCAGTATTTTTGTTAAAAAAAAGCCGATTTCACGCGCTATGAATGCTGCCCCCACCATAGACAGAGTGGGACCTGCATCCAGAACGCACAAATAATTGACATGCTGCTTTTATGAATGCACGGATTTGGGTCAAAATTTTAGCACCCAAATCGCTGCGTTCATAAAAGCAACGTGCGCACATCTCATGCACAATCTTCATAGATTGTGCAGGGGACGCAGGACCCATGTATTTACGCTGCATGTAAATGCATGTAAGTACGTAACGTGCGCAAGAGCCCTTAAATGGTCTATGAGGGGCTTATATATTGGAAACTCCCCAAAAGTGATAGCAATTTAAGAACGGATCCCCTTAAATATTTCAAAACTGTTGTCAGGAAATGTTTTAACCCTTCAGGTGCTACATAGGAAGGAATTGATTCAAAATGAAGTGAAAATAAATAATTTAAAATTTACCTCTAAAATCTTTGTTTAGCTCCAATGTTTCACTTTTATCCCACATGTAGTCAAAAAGTTCTGTTTTGGACAAATAGGAGGGCTCAGAACAGAAGGAGCAATATTTGAATTTTGGAACACAAATTTGACTGAAATAGATTGCATCATGTTGCATTTGCTAGACCCCTAATGTACCTAAACAACAGAAACACCAAACAAGTGACCCCATTTTGGAAACTATACCTCTAAAGGATTTTATCCATGGAAATAGTGGGAATTTTGCATCCATAGGTACTTCACAGAATTTGATAAAATTAGGTCGTCATATTGAAAATTTTCATTTTTTTCACGAAAATTTAGCTTTTGACTCACTTTTTTTTCACTTTTGCAAGAAGTAACATGAAAATGTAGAAGCTACAGATTGTTCCCCACTTTCTCCTGACTGGCAATTCTCCACATGGAATCAAAAGTTCTGTTTGGACACGTGGTAGGGCTTGGAACGGAAAAATCGATATTTGGAACGGAAATTTCACTGGAATAGATTCGAGACACCTTGTCACATTTGCAGAGCCCCTGAAGTACCAAAACAGCAGACACTAGAACCATCGATGAATTCATCTATGGGTGTGTTGAGCATGTTGAACCCATAGATGCTTCACAGAACTTTTAAAATGTGAATGTGAAAATGAAAATTGTTGTTTTAGCCCGCATTCCAAAATTTGTTACATAATTTCTCCAGAATGTGATCATACTACATATGTGGTCAAAAACTGCTGTTTGGACACATGTCAGGGCTCAGAAAGAAAGAGAGATATTTGATTTTTTGAGCTTACATTTGTCTGGAATAGATTGTGAATAGTGATGGACAGAACTGAACTCTGAACTATACAAGTCCGGATCTGCACAGGTTCAAAATTACCCGTTCACCGACCCCGAGCCCCGAGTTCTCAGAGAACTCCGGGTAACTATCTGAATCCAGCAACTCAGGTAAATAAAAAAAAATCTTTATTTGAAATAAAATACAAAATAATACCCTTTTACCCCTTTATTAACACCCAAATAAATCAGTTCCGACATAATCTACACAAGGTCCCATGCCGATTGGAGCTCTGCTACATACTGATTTGACAGCGCACAGGCACAGAACACAACCGCATGCTGTGGGCTTCAGGCAGAGAATGGCTGAGCTGCAGCGATGAGTGGTGATGTCACTTAATTTGTGGTCATAGCTGGAGGTCTCAACGGTCCTCTACCTGTGACCGTAGTTAACCTGAGGTCACGGAGTTCCTAGACCTGCATTTCCTGGCAGAAAACTGCCAGGAGGGTTGCATCAAAACCCCATAATAACTGCATCTCTTGGCAAAAAAGCACACAAAAATGTTTTGGACTGTTGGTGTGGTTCTTTGCCAGAAGATGCAAATTTGGTGCCGAAATCTGATGCAGACATTTCAGCACCAAATTTGCATCTCCTGGCAGAAAACCATACCAAAACTACATCAAAACCGTTTTTCTGCATTTTTTTGCCAAGAGATGCAGATTTGGTGCTGAAATATATACACCATATTCCTGCACTCAATCTGCATCTTCTGGCAAAAAAAAAAACCGCAGCAAAACACTATGTGATTTTGATGCGATAGTGATGTGGTTTTTTTGCTACGAGATGCACATTTGGTGCAGGAATATGGTGTATACATTTTAGCACCAAATCTGCATCTCTTGGCAAAAAAATGCACAAAAACAGTTTTGACATTGTTTTGGAGCGGATTTCTGCCAGGAGATACAAAATCTGATGCTGAAATGTCTGCACCAGATTTTACACCAAATTTGCATCTTCTGGCAGAAAAATGCACCAAAACCATGTCGAAAAGATTTCTGTGTTCTTTTTTGCCCAGAGATGCAGATTTGGTCCTGAAAGTTAAACACCATATTCCAGCACCAAATCTGCATCTCCTGTAAAAAAAATCACATCAAAACCGCATGCATTATTGTGCGGTTTTGATGCATTTCTTTTGCAAGGAAATGCAGATTTGAGGTAGTAATATGGTGTATAAATTTCAGAACAAAATCTGCATTTCTTGACAAAAAATGCACAAAAACAGTTTTGACGCTGTTTTGGTGAGGTTTTCTGTCAGGAGGTGCAAATTTGATGCATAGACGCCTCCCACTACTAATCTAGGGCTTAGTGGTAGCTGTGAGCTGTCATTAATCCCTTATTACCCCAATTGCCACTGCACCAGGGCAATAGGGATGAAACGGGTAAATTGGCGGGATTGTCACAGCGCGAGTCAAATAAAATCAGCTTGGGGGCCAGATTTGGCCAATGAGCCAGAGCTTGACATTTGTGTATTATCTGCCTGAGCCACAGGATTTGTATCAAGAAAATACATGTAGACTATATTTATGATTGCAGCAAAGATAATGCCAGGGTTTTATAAATGGTTCTTTTTTGGACCCAACCAGAAATAGTTCCAAAAAATAGTAAAAGTTGTTGATGAAATCCACTTCTATTTTGCCATTTTTTTTCTTGAAAAGTAAAGCCATACTCAACCCTGGTGTCTCCATGATGGAACAAGGGGTCTGGCATGCTCAGATCCATCCTACCCGATCTTTGTTTTAGTCAACAGTCAAACAACACATAAATACACTCTGTCATAGTAGAACAATCTAGTTTGAGGTCCCTTAATAGAAATAAATTGGAAAAATAAACTTTATACGATAGAATCAGGTTTCGAAATAGAGGTGGAAAAACTCTCAGATTTTGGCAGGGCTGGACAGTCAATAATTGTGTTAGGGGAGAGAAAGATTGGGCAAGTTATAATTAAACACTGATCCTTTTTGTAAGAGCCAGCGGATTTCTCTCCACTCCCAACTGAAAACACATAAATGCCTGCCTGAGCTGAACTTTTAAGTCTGTGGACAATCTGAAGAGGAAACTTTTGGCCAACCAAGCATTTAGCCAAATGCTATATCATATAGATGGTTAACTTAAGACTTTAGACAGCTTTACTATGGATTATCTAGATCATTGCAAATTCAAGAAGAATGAGGTCATGTAAAATTCTTTTCATTTTTTTTTTTGTAATTTCAGGAAAATATTTTATTCAACAATATACTTGAGATTACAGATACATTGAAATAAGCATTAACTCGCCAAACAGATGACTTTTGCAAGTTATGAAAAGAAATACAATGTAGATGTTTGATAAATAAATGGCACATATAGGAATGTAAAAGACGCGGGTGAGGCAGATATTATTAAAAAATCTTTTTTTTTTCCAAACAAAATAAGAACTAGACACCACTAGTGATGAAAAATCTAACCTATAATGCCAAGGGTGAAGATTAATTGAATGTTTGTAAGGTCAGACCATGCACTGCTGCTCATGATAAATGAGACATAAGTACGCATTCACTTTTATCCACGTGTCTTGTAGATAAATTTAGTAAAACACCTGTAAAACCTACAAATACCAAATACAATTGACCATTAAGTCTAATGTAATTTTACAGTGCCTTGAAAAGAATTAATACCCCAAGAACTTTTCCACATTTTTTTCATGTTATACCGACAAACGTAAATTTATTTTATCAGGATTTTTTTTATATAACAGCACTAAGTATTATGTATTTGTGAAGTTTAAAGGAAGTGATACATGGTTTCCTAAATATTTTGTAGGACCACCTTTGGTGCAATTACTTCTACAAGTCTTTTGGGGTATGTTTCTACCTGCTATGCACATCTAAAGGCTGAAATTATTGCTCATTCTTCTTTCTAAAATATTTCTAGATCAGTGAGATTGGATGGTGAGTGACTGTGAACAGCAATTTCAAGTTTTGTCACAATTTTTTTTTAAAAAAAGGATGTGGGGTCCCCACTATTTTTAATAAGCAGTCAAGGTAAAGCAGACATCTGGGGGCTGGTATTATCAGACTGGGAAAGCCCATGGTTATTTGGCCCTTCCCAGCCTAAAAAGAACAGCTTGCAACTGCTCCAGAAGTGGCACATTCATTAGATGCACAAATTCTGGCACTTTGCCCAGCTTATCCTGATTGCGCTGATGAAGTGGCAATCAGGGTAGAACTTTTGGGGTTAATGTCAGCTGTAAATTGACAGCTGGCATCAAGCCCAGGGGTTAGTAATGGATAGGCATCTATAAAACACCCCCATTACTAACCCTGCAAGTGTAGAGTTAAAAAACTCACAAACAGGAAAAATATAGTTTATTTGAATAAAGACTTGCTCACATTCTCTTGTCCATCAAATGTATTCATTTAAAAAATCCTCGAAGTTCTGACGTAATACGATGGTGAATGAAAATTCCCCCACACTCCCTCATTCACCGATTAATTAATTGAAAAGAAATCCTTAAAGTTCTGATGTATTCCAAAGGTGTAATGACCGACGATGCCCATCGAGTCTTATGGAGCTTTGTTTTGAGAACTTTCTCAGAACGAGGCTCCATAGGTTACTCTGGGTCAATGGCAGATCGGACATTTCTCACTCTGGCCAGGAGTGACCTATGGAGCCTCGTTCCGAGAACGTTCTCAGAGCAAAGCTTCCATAGTACTCAAAGGGCATTGTGGAACATTACACTATTGGAATTTGTCAGAACTTTGAGGATTTCTTTTTAATTAATAAATTGGTAAATGACAGTGTGTGGAAGTCTTCATTCAAATAAAGCATTTTTTCCTCTGTGTTTTTTAGCTCTACAATTAGTGGGTTAGTAATGGAGGTGTCTGATAGAAGCCAATCCATTACTAACACCTGGGCTTGATGCCAACTTTAAATTCACAGCTGACATCAACCTCAAAAGTATTAACCAGATTGTCAACACACCAGAGCAATTGGGAAGATAGGTGCAAAGCACCAGAACTGGGTGGTTCAAGCTGCTATTTTTTTTTTATGTGAAGGGCCAAATAACCAAATAGCCTAATAATATCAGCCCCCAGCTATTTGCATTATCTGCTCTGGTTATCAAAAATAGGCAGGACACCATTTTATTTTTTTTCTGTTTATTGTTCACAGCAACATACAGGCATCTTGCCCATGATGAAAAGCTTGTTGATTGGCTGCGCTGCAGCCTTAAAAAAATCTTTATTAGCACATGAACAGCAGCCGAACTCCGAACTCGGATACAGACTTTTTTTCTTTAAAAAAAAGTCTGTGAGCTTGCGTAATAGACATCCCATGTCCGCTACGATCACTGAACTTTACTCATCCCTAGTCCCCATTTTCAGATTTATATTTTTAAAATACTTAGAAAACCATTTACCATTTCTATTACCCTTCACAAATACTTGCTACTTTGTGTTAGTAAATCTTATAATCTCCATAAAATACATTTAAGTTTGTGGGTGTAATGTGGAAAAATGTGCAAAATTTCACAGTGTATCAATACTTTTTTAATTCACTTTAGCTTGTAAATCTAATATATAAAGCTGAGTGTATGTATGTATGTACGTACAGTACAGACCAAAAGTTTGGACACACCTTCTCATTCAAAGAGTTTTCTTTATTTTCATGACTCTGAAAATTGTAGATTCACATTGAAGGCATCAACACTATGAATTAACACATGTGGAATGAAATACTTAAAAAAAAATGTGACACAACTGATAATATGTCTTATATTCTAGGTTATTTAAAGTAGCCACCTTTTGCTTTGATTACTGCTTTGCACACTCTTGGCATTCTCTTGGTGAGCTTCAAGAGGTAGTCACCGGAAATGGTTTTCACTTCACAGGTGTGCCCTGTCAGGTTTGATAAGTGGGATTTCTTGCCTTATAAATGGGGTTGGGACCATCAGTTGTCACTGGACCACAGTTTTTAAAATGTGGAGCCCAGAATTGGATCCCATATTTTAGATGTGGCCTTACAAGTGATTCATAGAAGGGAAACAATACGTTGGGATCACGGGATCTAATCTCTCTTTTTATACACACTAAAATCTTGTTTGCTTTTGCAGCTGCTGCTTGACATTGAGTGCTGCTGCTCAGCTTATTTGTAATCAGAATCCCCAAGTCCTTCTCCTGTTCTGTAGTCCCAAGTTTACTTCCATTTAATGTATACGCAGCTATAGGATTACTCCGTCCTAGGTGCATTACTTTACATTTATCAACATTAAATCTCATTTGCCAAGTATCTGCCCATTCTGACATCTTATCCAGATCTGTTTGTAATATTGTACTATCAAGGTCCGTTTTTAATATCCTACATAGTTTGGTGTCATCAGCAAAGACTGACACTTTACTATCAATCCCATCCACAAGGTCATTAATAAAGAGATTAAAAAGAATCGGTCCTAGCACAGATCCCTGTGGCACCCCACTGCTGACTATAGCCCATTTAGAGAATCTACCATTTATGACTACTCTTTGTTTCCTATCTTTTAGCCAATTCCTTACCCAGTTGCATATAGTTTCCCCTAGTCCTTGCTTCTGGAGCTTTAGTATAAGGCTATTATGTGGTACAGTATCAAATGCCTTTGCAAAGTCCAAATAAATCACATCAGCTGCATTACCAATATCCAGGTTTGCACTTACCCCCTCATACAACCCCAACAGGTTGGTTAGACACGACTTATCTTTCATGAATCCATGCTGTTTGTCAGTTATTATTTTGAAAAAGACAAAAATGTTTTCAATGGGAGATGATTAGGGTTGACTTTGCTAATTTTGTCTATAGAGCTGGACAGCTGAATATCAGTCAACATTTCTATTTAATGAAAATAAACCGTGCTTGGCACACTCCGCATGATATTTAATCAGATTTGCATATTGTATTTCATTAGAACAATACATTCTCATGTCATGACTGTGATTTGTATTTAGTTGAATTTTACACTATTCTTTATTTTGCACTCTGGAATGTACTAGCTTACAAGCTAATGGGTATCAGCAAACATGTAACCTTCTCCGTTGCAATGACATGTATAATTGTTTACACACATCTACTCAATTACAGCAGAAAACCAACAAAGACAACCATTCTAATCGCTTATGCTATTGCTCAGTTAGAGTAATTATTGTTTTCATTTTTTTCAGAAATCAATAGTACATGTTAAAGTAAGCAACTTTTGAATACATTTAATCAGAAAAATCTTTTCTCCTTCTGGACTGATGTTTCATTCTCAAAATTCTTAGTTCACCAGTAAAGTCTGTCTTCAGTGAAGACAGATTTTCCCATTATTCAGATAGGAAATTACAGTTGGAGCTTATAACATTCTATGGAGAACTGTAACATAGGAGATGTTCAGAAGAACATACAACTGGATGTTTGTGTCTGCCTCTAACTTCTCCCCCGACCTCCGACCTCCCACCTCCCCTCTTATAAACACCTGCCATCTCATATCTCAGGATGGTGAACTCAGTCTTCACTGAATACAGATTTTACATATTCTTCCTGTGAATCAGGAGTAAAACATCAATCCAATAGAAGAAAGAAGCACATTTCTCTGATTAGCTATAATATAAACTTGATTATTTTCATGCGCACTAATTATTTCGGGAACAATAAGTAGTAAAATAATTAAATGACTATCACTGTTTAATCTTAACCCCTTCAGCCCCCAGCCTGTTTTCACCTTAAAGACCCGGCCATTTTTTGCAATTTTGACCAGTGTCACTTTGACAGGTTATAACTCTAGAACACTTCAACGGATCCTGGCGATTCTGAGATTGTTTTTTCATGACATATTGTACTTAATGTCAGTGGTAAATTTAGGCCGATATGTTTTGCGTTTATTTGTGAAAATTTCGGAAATTTGGCGAAAATTTTGAAAATTTTGCAATTTTCAAAATTTGAAATTTTATGCCCATAAATCTGAGAGATATGTCACACAAAATAGTTACTAAATAACATTTCCCACATGTCTACTGTACACCAGCGCAATTTTTGAAAAAAAAAAAAATTCCGTTAGGAAGTTAGAAGGGTTCAAAGTTCATCACCAATTTCTCATTTTTCCAACAAAATTTACAAAAAAAAATTTTTTAGGTACCACATCACATTTGGGGTGATTTGAGAAACCTAGGCGACAGAAAATACCCAAAAGTGACCCAATTCTAAAATCTGCACCCCTCACTCTGCTCAAAACCACATCCAAGAAGTTTATTAACCCTTTAGGAGCTTCACAGCAACCAAAGCAATGTAGACGAAAAAATGAAAATTTTACTTTTTTAACACAAAAATGTTACTTTAGCCATAAAAATTAGTATTTTCACAAGGGTATCAGGAAAAATGCATCATAAAATGTATCGTGCATTTTCTCCTGAGTACGCAGATACCCCATATGTGGTGGTAATCAAATGTTTGGGCACACAGCAGGACTCGGAAGGCAAGGAGCGCCATTTGAATTTTTGAGTGCAAAATTAGCTGCACTCATTAGCGGACACCATGTCGGGTTTGAAGACTCCCTGAGGTGCCTAAACAATGGAGCTCCCCCACAAATGACCCCATTTTGGAAACTAGAGCCCTCAAATATTTTTTCTAGATGTTTGATGTGCACTTTGAACCCCTGGGGGCTTCACAGAAGTTTATAACGTTAAGCCGTGAAAAGAAAAAAAATTTTTTTTACCACAAAACTGTTGCTTCAACCAGGTAGCTTTTTTTATCACAAGGGTATCAGGAAAAAATTCACCATAAAATGTATTGTGCATTTTCTCCTGAGTACGCAGATACCCCATATGTGGTGGTAATCAAATGTTTGGGCACACAGCAGGACTCGGAAGGCAAGGAGCGCCATTTGAATTTTTGAGTGCAAAATTAGCTGCACTCATTAGCGGACGCCATGTCGGGTTTGAAGACTCCCCGAGGTGCCTAAACAATGGAGCTCCCCCATAAGTGACCCCATTTTGGAAACTAGAGCCCTCAAATATTTTTTCTAGATGTTTGATGTGCACTTTGAACCCCTGGGGGCTTCACAGAAGTTTATAACGTTGAGCCGTGAAAAGAAAAAAAAATTTTTTTACCACAAAACTGTTGCTTCAACCAGGTAGCTTTTTTTATCACAAGGGTATCAGGAAAAAATGCACCATAAAATGTATTGTGCATTTTCTCCTGAGTACGCAGATACCCCATATGTGGTGGAAATCAAATGTTTGGGCGCACGGCAGGACTCGGAAGGCAAGGAGCGCCATTTCACAGCAAAATTGGTTTTAATTATTAGCGGACGCCATGTTGCATTTGGAGACCCCCCTGAAGTGCCTAAACAATGGAGCTCCCCCACAATTGACCCCATTTTGGAAACTAGACCCCTCATGGAATTTATCTAGCTGTTTAGTGAGCACTTTGAACCCCTGGAGGCTTCACAAACGTTTGTAATGTTCAGCCGTGAAAATATTTTATTCTTTTTTTTACCACAAAATTGTTTTTTCAAACAGGTAGCTTTTTTTTCCACAAGGGTATCAGGAAAAAATGCACCATAAAATGTATTGTGCAATTTCTCCTGAGTACGACGATACCTCATATGTGGTGGAAATCAATTGTTTGGGCGTACGGCGGGGCTCAGAAGAGAAGGAGCGCCATTTCACAGTAAAATTGATTGGAATTATTAGCAGACGCCATGTTTCATTTGGAGACCCCCTGAGGTGCCTAAACAATGGAGCTCCCCCACATGTGATCCCATTTTGGAAACTAGACCCCCCCATACAAAAAAATTAGTTTGGCGAAATAAAAAATACAGACATCAGTAAAAAAAAAAAAAAAAAATGAGCGCCTGCCACTAAGACCAGTGCCAAACGTGAGAGCAATGCACGAGTCTCGCATCGCATCATCCACTGTAGTCTGGAAGCGAGCAACTGCGCTGGATAATGCGATGCGAGAGGGCGGGGTGGCAGATGAGAAAGGGCGCAGCGGATGGAAGATGGGAAAGGGCGCAGCGGGTGGAGGAGCGGCAGAGGATGGGAAAGGGCACAGCGGATGGATGATGGGAAATGGCGCAGCGGATGGAGGAGCGGCAGAGGATGGGGGGGGAGGGAGAGGTGAGATGGGGATACCTACCTTACAGGATGGATCTAGGCAGCAGGATCACAGCAGACAGAAGAGGCAGCAGATGAAGGAGGCAACAGATCGAGGAGGGTGAGAGGGGGCAGTAGATGGAAAATGGGAGAGAGCAGGCAGCAGATCGGGGAGGGGGGCAGAGTCTGATGGGAGAGAGAGATGGCACATGGAGGAGGGGGGCCCCGGGGGGAGGGTGGCTTGCAGCACATGTAGGGGGAGGGTGGCTTGCAGCACATGTGGGGGGAGGGTGGCTTGCAGCACATGTGGGGGGAGGGTGGCTTGCAGCACATGTGCTGCAAGCCAGCCACCCTCCCCCCACATGTGCTGCAAGCCAGCCACCCTCCCCCCACATGTGCTGCAAGCCAGCCACCCTCCCCCCACATGTGCTGCAAGCCAGCCACCCTCCCCCCACGTGGGGGGAGGGTGGCTTGCAGCACATGGAGGGATAGGAGGTGTGGCGATGGAGAAGGGGCAGCCGATGAAGGAGGCGGCGGCGGCGGCCGCCGATCGGGAACAGTGGGGGCCGATTCGGGGGCAGCAGCGGCTGAAAAAGGTGGGTGCGACGGCGGCGGGGACAGTGGCGAGCATGCGGCGGGGACAGCGGTGGATCGGGAGCGGCGGCGGGGACAGCGGTTGAGCGGGAGCATGGCGCCGGGGACAGCGGTGGATTGGGAGCGGCGGCGGGGACAGCGGTGGAGAAGGAGCATGGCGCCGGGGACAGAATGAGGTAAGGGCTGAGATGCTGATTCCAGGGATGTGTCACTTACTGCACTGTGTCTTTCTAGTTTACTATATTCAGTGTTTAATCAGCAGGAGATTATCTATCTGACTAGCTGTCCTGTACTTGCAGGTCCAACCAGGGGCGTAACGATCGCAGTCGCAGAGGTTACCATTGCAACCGGGCCCGCCACCACCCTGCAGATCAGCAGCCGGCTCTTTTCTGTGAGAGAGGAGCTGTGCTGTTCTGTCGCAGACCATGCAGCTGCTATATGACTCATGAGTCAGGGGGGCCAGGTGTCAGCGGCTACTTCCCTAACTCATGGGTCATATAGCAGCAGCCTCACCAGCCCCCTCACTAGTCATTGCACACAGCAATGATGAGGCAGCGAGCAGCGCGCACCGCTATATGCTTCATCATTTTCCCCCTGTGCCTGCGCGGTGACATCACTCCTGTGAGACTGCTGTGCTGAGCCATGCAGAGCACAGGACGGGAAGAAGCTGACTGGAGCAGCGGGGGAAAGAGGAGAGAAGTGATGACAAAGCAGTGGTGGAACACAGAGAGAAGTGAGTACTTGGGGTTTTTTTTTTAAATCAGTGACTACATGGTGGCCAGAAGCATAGGGGGCTACATTATATGTCGCGGGTGGGGAGGGAGCCATCGCTGCTGCGCTCTCGCTGGCGCTCGGGTCCGGCGCTGCTGCTGCTGCTCGGTGGCTCGAGCGGTGGGCTGGATCCGGGGACTCGAGCGGCGCTCCTGGCCCGTGAGTGAAAGGGGTGGTTTGGTTTGGGGATTTGGTCCATGACACCCACGGTTTGTGGTGAAGGTGGGTGTGACGCCCTGGGCAAGCCAGGGGTCACAGGTCACAACATCACATGCACCCCACATTCCCGGCAGGTACATCTAAGCTAACCTAAAATCCTTGTTGCCTTCCTCCAGGGGCTGATGTCCACACCAGGGGGTGGGCCAGGAAGTTGGCTCCGCCCACCGAGGAGTTCACAGCCCTGGAGGCGGGAGAACCAGGCAGTTAAGCTAGGGAAGTGAAAGTAGAAGGAGGTGAAGTGGTAGAGGAGCTTGAGTGAAGAAGTAAAAAGGAACAGTTAAGAAAGCCTGAAGTTGGTCCGGGTGTGTGCCCCGGACTGAGACAGCAAGGTCAGCAGACGGCGGTGACAGTCTGCAGGGGGACTGCTTGGAGGTTGCTGGAAGGACCGCGGACGGGTGGTGACCCGACGGTACCGGAGCGGTATACAAAGAACAGTCAGCACCAGGGCAGGGGCCTTTCAGATCCCGGCAAGGCTAGGAGTCGCTATAATTTGCCAAATCCGTCAGTGAAGGGGACCTCTGTCTCCTAACAACCAAGTCCCGATTGAAGGCAACAGTCCGACCGTTAAGGGGAGACACCGCCACCGCCAAGGCACCAGTTTCCCAGGGCCAGCGCCTGCGGGCAAGAGAGGGGCTCCTCCGGCTCATGTCCAAGCCGGGGAGTGGGTAACCGGTGGGGACCCATCGCTACCAAGAGACTTTACATAGGTGCAAGGAAGAGACCGTCACCGCTAACTGCAGGGAACCGCAGCACCGTAACCGTCCGAGGGACCCGTCCAACCAGCCGTTTGTTTACCGAGAACTGTGTCGTGTTTACTGGCTGAGTGAGTACCTCCGTGCCGTGCGGCACAGTGCTGCCCCTGCGCCCCTGCACCTCCACAGGCCCCATACCCGCCTGTCCACCATACCAACCCCATCACTGGGCCCCGGGATCACCAAAACCCCTACCCACGGAGGGGCAAATCAACAACTGGCTGCTCCGTACCATCACTCCCGGGCTCCCCAGACAGAGCAGCGGTGGTGTCCACTTAATCACCACAACCGTGGGTGGCGTCACGGACAATAAACTATCCCAACAACCAACCCCCTTTCACTCACGGGCGAGGAGCGCCGCTCAAATCCCCGGGATCCGGCCCATCGCTCGAGCCACCGAGCAGCAGCAGGCCGTAGCAGCCGCGGCAGCCGGACCCGAGCAGAGGGAGAGCGCGGCGTCCCCTCCTCCGCCCGCGACATGGGCACCACCGCTGCTGGTGACGGGGATCCCGGGAGCCTTTTTAGGGAGCAGCTGAGATGTTTTCCCCCCTCCGTGGGTAGGGGGTTGGTGGTCCCGGGGCCCGATTGATGTGACGGGGAAGCAGGGCTGGCAAGGTGTAGGGTCGCTTGGACTGCGCAGCGCGGTGCCAGTTGGCATGGTAGTACTCACTCAGCCACAAATGGATGCACAGTCTCTGGTAAAACAAACGGCTGGATGGATGGGTCCCGCAGCCGGCTGCTGTGGCTTCTCCCGGACGGTTGGTGGTGGCTGCCTTTCCCTGCACCTTTTGTGTGTGTTCGGTCCTGATGGCTCCCCACCGGTAACCCGCTCCCCAGCGTGGATATATGCTGGAGGAGCCCTTTTGCCCACAGGCTCTGGCCCTGGGAACTCTAGCTGTGGCGGTAGCTGTATTTCCCTTTTGCTGTTTGAACGGTTGCCTTCAATCAGTTCTTGGCTGTT